>NC_134317.1:37779655-38087374 GCF_964195595.1 Calonectris borealis
AGCAGCAGTGATGGAAAAGCTCTGACTGAGGATTTACAAACCATGTGTGAAACTATTTCAGACAGTTCTTAATCACTAGCTTAAAAATCAGCAGGCTCTCTGAATGTTACTGGTATCAAGGTGAACGTCACACATACTGCAAAGGATTTTTTCTTTAATTGGCAACGCTTGAAATGGATATGAGAGCTTTGTAGGCTATCAGAAAGGTGCAGAAAATACAGAAGCGATAGAGTGCCAATGCTGCACTCATTGCAGATGTACCCTTCCACAAAACATTTATTGAAACATTGGAAAATTTGCAGAACATTTTCCTTTAACTGAAGAGAGGGGGGAAAAAACCCAATGCTTTCAGAGTCAATCCTCTCCAAATTTGAAGAAAACAACTCTCCAAAAATGGAGTGGGAAGAGGAGAGGACATAAAGATGAAAAGGAAAAGGGGGACTAAAGCAATTTACAGTGTTCTAAGACCATACAGTGGAGCTGTCTGTGACAGAATCCAAACCGCCTCTTTATTTCATAGAATCATAGAATAGTTTGGGTTGGTAGGGACCTTTAAAGGTCAGCTAGTCCAACGTCCCCTGCCATAAGCAAGGACATCTTCAACTAGATCAGGTTGCTCAGAGTCCGGACCAGCCTGACCTTGAATGTTTCCAGGGATGGGGCATCTACCACCTCTCTGGGCAACCTCTGCCAGTCTTTCACCACCCTCACTGTAAAAAAGTTCTTCCTTCTATCAAGTCTGAATCTCGCCTCTTCAATCTGAATGTTCCCCCTTGTCCTATTGCAACAGGCCCTGCTAAAAAGTCCACGTCCAGCTCTTCATCCACCAGCACCCCCAAGTCCTTCTCAGCAGGGCTGCTCTCAATCCCTTCATCCCCCAGCCCGTATTGATACCGGGGGTTGCCCCCAGCCAGGGGCAGGACCTTGCACTTGGCCTTGTTGAACCTCATGAAGTTCACATGGGCCCACTTCTCAAGCTTGTCCAGGTCCCCCTGCATGGCATCCCAGCCCTCAGGCGTGTCGACCGCACCACTCAGCTTGCTGTCATCTGCAAATTTGCTGAGGGTGCACTCGATCCCGCTGTCTGTATCACTGATGAAGATGTTAAACAGTACTGGTCCCAATAAGGGCCCCTGAGGGACACCACTTGTCTCCAGTCTCCATCCGGACATTGAGCCGTTGACCACTACTCTCTAGATGCGACTATCCAACCAATTGCTCATCTACCAAACAGTCCATCCATCAAATCTGTATCTCTCCAACTCAGAGAGAAGGATGTTGTGGGCGACCGTGTCAAAGGCCTTACAGAAGTCCAGATAGATGACATCCGTAGCTCTTCCCTTGTCCACTGATGTAGTCACTCCATCACAGAAGGCCACTAGGTTGGTCAGGCAAGACTCGTCCTTGGTGAAGCCATGCTGGCTTTCTCAAATCACCTCCCTGTCCTCCGTGTGAGCTAGCATAGCTTCTAGGAGAATCTGTTCCCAGGCACAGAGGTGAGGCTGACAGCTCGGTAGTTTCCAGGGTCCTCCCTTCTACCCTTTTTAAAAATGGGTGCTCCCTTTTTCCAGTCACCAGGGACTTCACCTGACTGCCACGACTTTTTGAGTATCACGGAGAGTGGCTTGGCAATTACATCAGCCAATTCATTCCCCCAGGACTCTGGGATGCATTTCATCGGGTCCTATAGATTTATATATGTTCAGGATCCTCAATCCTATTGACTAACTCCTTGAACAGCTTTCCTAAATTTCTTTCCTAAAATTCAGGGTCCTGACTTTACTCTTTGCCTGACCATATCCCTCAGGACTGCGAACCCCACCAGTGCGTGATCACTGCAGCCCAGGCCGCCTCCAATCTTGACATCACCGATTAGCTCACTTGCATTGGTAACCACCAGGTCCAGTATCGCATCCCCTCTGGTAGGGCTGTCCATTGTCCTCCATGCACTCCCGGAGTCTCCTGGATTGCCTACAGCTTGCTGTGCTACTTTTCCAGCAGATGTTGGGGTGGCTGAAGTCCCTCAGCAGGACGAGAGCCTGCGAGCGCGATGCCTCCTGTAGCTGGAGTGAGAAGGCTTTGCCAATAGGCTCCCCTCGATCGGGCGGTGTGTAGCGGACACCAACCACGAGGTTCCCTTTGTTGGAAGAGTAGTAACAGAAGTAACATGGAAGAGCAGTAACAGAAAATAGTCCGAGGGCGGTACCAGGCTAGGAAGTTTCCTAGGGATGTCCTTAACCCAGGCCCCAGGGAGGCAGCAGACTTCCCTAAGAGGAGGGTCTGTCCGGCACATTGGACCCTCTGCTCCCCTCAGAAGGGAGGCACCTACAACTATAACCTGTCTTTTCTTCCTTGTGGAGGTGGTTGTGATATAGGGGGAAGGCCTTTCCGACCTTGGCAACACCTCTGGTGTAGACGGACCATCATCCACATCATCCATTGATGGACCTTCCACATCCAGAGCCTCATACCTGCTGCAGAGAGGCAGCCGGGAAGGCGAGGTGGGCAAGGAGGGGGTTCGTCTGCTGCTTCGAACGTGGACTTGCCTCCGTTCACTCCTTTCCTTTAAGCTACTGCCTTCTGCCTGGTGGGGGGCGGGATACAGGATCTCCTCGGTTTTTTTCTGGTGGCTGTTCCTGTCTCTGTCTTGGGGAGGGCAGAGCTTGGTTCCACCAGCCTGTCTCTTTCTCAGACTCCCTGATGCTCCTTCACCTTTCCACTTCCTCCTGTAGCTCTGCCAGCAGGCCGAGCAGATCGTCCACGTGGTCACACCTCGCACGGCTGTTCTCACCACTGCCACCGCTCCCCGCCAAAGGCGCCGGCACGCCCTGCAGCCCGAGGCCTGCATGGCTGCACGGTTTGTGGGAGCTCTGTCGGGGTTGCCACGTCTGTTCTGGCGAGTGCAGAGGACATGGCTTTCCGCCGGGTGGATGCCATAGCTAAGCCCCTTCTGAGAGGGTGACGACCACCGACGGAACCGACCTTTCGCGCTGGTAGGGCGCCGCCGCCCTTCCTGCGCACGCTGCCGCGCCATGCCCGCGCTCCCTCCGCTGCCTCGTACAGGCGTGGGGTGGCGGCGGTTGCTCCGGCGATGCCCGGGCCTCGTCAGCGTCTCTCGCAGGAGCTGCCGGCTCCCATCGGGTCTCTCCGCTGCCCTGGCGCTTCTCTGCCTCAGGGAACCCTAAAGAACATTTCCTTTTCCAGGAAGGCACGGCAAACAGCAGTGATACTCTACACCAGCTAAGAATCTCAGCACCCAAGCGTTTCAGTAAACCTAATCAAGCATGGCTACTTCTGTTCAAAACCTGAATGTTTCTTCAAATACTCCTGGACCAGGCTCAGCTGGAATATCCTTATGAGTCTGGTAGCTCCAGTTACACCCCACGAACGCATCGGCTCCCTCCACGGAGCACAGCGGGTTGCACGGACCCAACTCGTATCCTACATCAGACGGCCACCACAAGTTTAGCGTGGCCACAGGAATACCTGTTCAAAACAGATCGGCTTGAAAATGAAACAACCACCGATTGCTTTTGAAATTACACCAGCTTTCCTTCAAGGACTTCTTACAACAAAAATAAATCAATAAAGTATTAACTGCCATTTCAGTTGTTAGAGGAAGGCAGCTGCAGTCTTCTCTCTCCTTTCTTTCTCTTTTTCCTCCTTAAAAAATAACGAGAATACATAAAACACAAAATCTTTAATAACATCCCCGTTCTTACAATGCAAAATGTGAAAACGTTACCTCAAACACCAAAATGGGCATGATTCCTACTTAACATGGGAGGAGACTAAAACAGTCTTTGGAAAGAGTAACTAGTTGTACATACAATCATTTGCAACGTGCAGAGCATTAGGATATAATTTACGTTTATTAGACTTTGTGGGGTGCAATAAATCATTGTTTTCATTTGTAGAGCATTATTACAAGAGTGATTTAACTGAAGAAATTCTTCCTCATGGCCTATAGGAGTGAAAGGTTAATGGCATAATGAATTCGTATAAAACAAATAGTAGACTTTCACCATCCTTCAGCCAGCAGGTGGTAAATTAGCAGGTAATAAAGTGTGTATGCAATCTGCATTCTCAGGCCAATAAATAATATTCAGGGGCTAGTTTTACCTGCTCCAGTTGACAGTGCATTACTGGGACTATATAGCTCCATAGCATCTAGGAAAGGTACAGAGAGCAAAAGGGAGCTGGTTTTGCAGCAGCCTGACTTTTAGCACTGATATATGTCAGATATTACCAGAGAGGCATATCTAGAATATTATAGCAATGCTCATAAATTCCACACTGTGCTGTAATAAAGTACTGCTTCTACATGTGGCAAATACACATTCCTGTGGTCCCTTCAGCTTGTGACATTTACTCTGCCATCCTATTAATACTGGTGACATTTCATTCTGGTAATGGAATAGCTGAGGGAAAAAACCCCTTAATATGCAGCACCATTCTGAAGGCCAAAAAAACCCCCTCCTAAAATAATATGCTAGCTCTCACTGTGAAAGTTAAACATATTATCAGTGTATTTCTATGAATGGGCATTAATTATCCATTCAGTCTACAAGACTTGTGTAATGTGTTGATGCTCACCAGCTACAAGAACTAATGTTACGTTGTAATGCAATTAAATCAAAGTTATTATTAAAAAGGAAGTACTTTTTGTTGTTGTTCTTTTTTTTTTTTTTTTTTTTTAGCTTGATTGTATTCTTTGCCCTAACCAGTCTCACAGCTTTCCCTTTTCTTTCCAGTATTGGAGGAGAACAGGCCCCCAGTTAATTCCTTGTTGTTGTTATTGATGGTTCTACGCAAGACTTGTGTAAGGGGTATTGTAGTGAATCCCAATGCTAAAAGTAAATTCAGCAGCTTTGTTAAAATTTGGTTTTGTTCTGTATTTCCTGGGGAAAGAAGTATTTTCTGACAGGTAGCTGGAGGTTTGAGGTAATATTTGAAATCCTTTCGCCCTGCAGAGAAGAAAATGGGCCAGGTGTCTACGGGTATTAGGATGTTGCTCTCTTCAGCCTGAACAGATCATATGGTGACTTCTGAAAACCTCATTCTGAGTCCCATGTACCTTGTAACGTCATCAGCCTCAGGGGCTTCTCTATACTGCGAAATGAAACTGCTAAATTAAGCCAAGTGGCACCAACCGAAGAAGACCCTCGGTCTCCTCAGGGCCCCAGTGGTCCTAAAATATAATTACTGTTTGCGTTTGATTTTTTTTCCTGAAAACCACCTGTAGTATGAGGCCTGCCGAGCAGGCAGAGCGGTGCTTTTCTAGCAGGTGGAGGCGGCAGAGGGAGCCAAGGCTGCTGGGCCAGCGCTGGGGACCAGCAGGAAGAGCCCACGCCACCGCCGGGCCTCCTGGGGGCACCGCCTGCAACCGCACCCCAAACTGCTCCCCAGAGTCATCCCAGGGTCCGACACCAGCAGGAGTCAAAACTACCTTGTAACTCATTGCAAAGCCTCCTCTTAAGCCCACATATTCATACTTAATTTTACTAACTTTAGTAACTGATTTTATGACATTCAGGGCAGTTAATTCTGTGTTATATAAGTTTACAGATGCCTGCCGAGAGAGGAAAAATTCGTATTTCAGCTCTTAGCATTATCCCCAAGGACATTCTCGTTTGTGAGCCGATTAAAAGAAACAAAACAAAACCCCAAACAAACCAGATCAAAAAATCATATCAATCAGGCCCCAAGTATGTTATTTCTAGCTTTCAGGAAAACTTTGTGTGAATAAAACTTAAAAAAAAAAAAAAAATTACTGTTATCCTACTTATTATGGCACTTGAGTGAGGGTATGAAAAAGTACATTTCTTGAAGTGACAGACCACAAAAGCAAATAATGCCACCACAGCGCTATCAATGTCATTAAATTGCTGTTTCGGTGAGAATAACAACTGCCCTGTGTGACAACTATAGACAGATCACGGAATACCATGAGTTAGTCCATATCTTGTTCGTTTTCTTTTGATTTTAGTTCGATTTTTCCATCACTCCAGCCTCAGTTTAACATTAAGCTTATGCTTATAGCAGTTTAAGTAACCAAAATGGCTGTATCCAGAATACATAATACCTGTAGGCTGATCATGGTTTTTTGTAAAGCAGTATTTGCCCAAGGAGGTCAGGAGGAATTGTTATCTTTCACTCTCTAGTCTTATTGTTGAATGGGTGTCTCATTGCTTCCATACCCACACCAATGCAGATGCTGGAATTAATAGTGGCTTTCTAAAGAGTATTCATCACTTTTAAACAGACAACATATGACTCCGCATGGGAGGTCAGGGCTTTTAGCAGGTGATAAAAAGGTACATTCAGGAGCCCGGCTGGGGCACAGACATGGCAACCAGCTTCACAAAATGCTTTACTTCTGTTCTGCTTTAAAAACACATAATAGTTGTGATTGGTGTAAAAAAATAGACAAGTAATTGTGGATTGCAATGTTGCTTTCATTTTGAACATTGCTTTTTCTACAAGGCCATGTGACAAGTTTGGGTGCATATGTTTGCATGTATTTTGAAATGGTTAGAACAACCTATGCCCTTGCGTTTAGCTTATAATTTTTAACATCTGTTTGAGACAGTTTCTAACTTTTTTGCTATTGAGTAGCTTCCACCTGTGTACAATGTTAGAAACACATTTTGCAGAAAAACCAACCAACCAACCCACCCCAAACAATGACATATACCTCTTCATGATTTTTAGGTAATGTCTACTTATTGTAGAGAATATGCTCCAAAACATTAAACAGAGCATATTGGTTATGGTATCACACAGATATTAAGATCATACTTCTGTTAGTCTGCTGGTTGCAATTCTGAGACCCTCCTACATAACCGTATTATCCAGGCTGAAATAATTTTGTCAAGAGCAATATAATTATACCACATTTTGAAACTAGGACTGACATCTTAAAATCTATCACAGAGCCTTTTAAACTAGAGCTGGGAGCTGAGGACAGGAAGCCATTTCGATGCTGCTGGCTGGAAACCCTGCCCTGACACGTGCGCTCGGAGGTTGGACAAAGTTTCCCAAACGCCTCCCCTCGCTCAGCCCCATCTGCTGCGATGGCACGGTGCCCGCTCGCCCGGGGCGGTGCCAGTTTTGCTGGGTGCCAAGCAAAATGAGTTTAGATGGGCAGTTTGTGAGCAGTATCTCTTCTATAGAAAGTCCCTCCTCTGTGAGGGCACTGGCACACAGGTGCCAAACGCCACTTTATACTTGATTGCAGCTGCTGGTACTTACATGCCAAGAGCAGAGCACCTGAATGGAGATGGTAGCAAAGATAGGAATCTACATTTATGCTTGCCAAAAGATTGCCTATGCTCAAACATAAAGCCATTAGAACAACATAGGGTATCAAACTCGATGTTAAGCTAGACCACAACCTCAGAAGAGCCTGTTAAGGCTAATTCACAACTGATGATGACATCAGGAAACAAAAAACCCACAAGGGAGTAAAGCTCCAAAACACAGTTTTGCACCTACCTGAAGGACTATATAGCACCTACAACCGTATCACTCTTTTATGTTCTCCTATATGTTTATGGCTGAAGAATTAAAGATGTTCTGTTAAGTTAAAACCAATTCAAATGCAATTTTCAAATGCAATTAAAACCAATTCAAATTCCTGAGCCTGTCTTCCATTCGCCTGCATAGATGTTTATGCTCTACTCATCCTCTTAACGGGCCAACATGTTAAATAAGGGGCTATTCCAGACCTTATGAGCAGAAAACCATCACTTTCCTTTCCTTCTAAGGCAGAAGATTACAAACATTTAGAGACTCTCTTCAAAAGACAATAGGTGTTTACTGATAATTCCCCCCCCCCCCCCCCCCGCAGCTTCCTCCTTGTCTGACCTCACTTACCGATAAGCTTCTGGCATTCTTTTTTTTTTTTTTCCTTCAGAGGCTATAAATCATAATGGATTATAATTAAAGGTTATTTCATTGTATTGTTTGTACATCAGGAAGATGTTTCTGTTGCATTAGGAACCGTACACACACACACAGACAAACAGGATCTCCCGTAAAGAGCAAACAGTCCTGTCTAGACAAGGCTCACAAAGGTGTCCTAGGTGCTCTCATTAGCTCCTTATTCCCCCCTCCTGAAATACACAAAAATTTAATCATTACGCTCTAGACCAGCTAATCTCTTTCAGATGCTTTGATTGCAATAACCAATAGCCTTTTCCCAGCTCTTTCTCCCTCTCTCTCCCTGTCTTGTCCATCTGCCTCTATTCTATGACCCAGACCATGCGGATGGCCATACTGAGTCATGGCAAAGGCTCACCCAGTCCCTACCTGTCTGCTCTGGCAGGGGCCCGAAGGGGCTGTTTGAGTAAACACAGACCAATATGCTTCCTACAGTGCCCTACTGGTAATTGGCGATTATATACCTAAATCTTTCAGAGAGCTTCAAATCTTATGCTCCTTTTTTTTTGTTAAGCTTTTCAGTCTAATTTGTCTTTAGCTAAGGTTTTCACAAGTGATTTTTCACAGCAACTTTTTTTTTTAACAGAGGAAGCATATTATTTTATTAACACTTTATATTTCAAGAAGAAACCTTAATAAAATCTCTTATTTTACTCCAGATATCTGTAATATATTTAAAATGTTTGCATCTTGTCTGAAAGAAGTGTTATCCTATTCATAGATTAGGTGGCAAGAACACACAGAGGCAGCCAGAGCACATTACTCACCGTTTTCTCACCTAAGCTGTTTATGAAACTTGCATCTCAAGGAAGAGGAATCCATGCCAGGATGGATGGGACATGCCATCCATCTGCCAGGACACAGCAGCAGCTCCCCAGGCTGAACTTAAACAGACTCCCTGGCAGGGCATGGGGGTCCCAGGTGAGGCTAGTTAGAGCCAGCCAGGTGCATTCCTGCTTCTCCTGGCCTTCTTTTGGCTGTGCTTTCTGCTCTGCTGATACTGAATGGCATTAGTCATTCATTCAGGGGAAATGTTTCTATCATTTACCAAGACTTCTGTACCTTCATTGTCCTTTTCAAGAATTGTGCCAGACATTTTCCTGTGCTGATCCTGCAAATCCTTAAATATGTAAACAATCTTCACATATCCAAGTCATTCCCCTGACTCCCCATAAAGTTATCTCTCTGTTTCACTCTGTAATTAGGTAATTTTTACCCTCTCAACCTCAGATACACCCATCCTGTCTCCAAACCAGCTTTGATCAGGCCCAGTTTTAAAACCCATTTTCACAACCACATCTCATCTGAGTCAACTGCTATTCAACTCAATGGGAATATTAAAAAAGATCTTACCGGTTTTACCAGGAATTGAATCAAGCATATGATCTTGTAACTGCTGAAACTCCTATTGCCACTAGCAAACGTGTCGGTTCCTGGGAGCTCAGCCATATTTAAGGGACACTTAAATACCAGTATTGTTTACTTTTAAGCAAGTGTAGCAGTCCTATTGCTCTCAGAAAGACTTTAGCACATAGTTAAATTTAAGGATAAGATGACATATTTTCCTGAGTCAGTAATACGTATTACAACGGCTTTTAATTACAATAATTTGTAAATATGTCTTTTACACTGTACTGTATATCACATATGTTGGATGGCCAATAGCTACTAGCATTTTTCCACTTTCAGTATGCTGCTTATTTCATCAGCACAGACTGTGCTGCTGTTTTTATTCTCCAAAACAGCCTGACTTTATGATTCTGTTCATTTCACACCTGGCAACACTGAAAATGCAGAGGTAATAGAGGGGAAATCCTTTAGCAATCAGTAAAACGACTAGAACGGCAGTGGTGATGTGTGTTATTTTCTCAAGCAGCAATAAAACGCATGTGAATTTTCAAGGGAGCTACAAGTCATTGTTTGCTACAGTGACATGCCAGCATATGCTCATGTTATCATTTCATAATATGGGAGAGAGCACTCATCATAGCCATCACAGAGCAAAATACCAGGGAGGTACGTGTTGCAATACAAAGTATTGTGATCAACGTGAAATACGTGTAACACACACTGTTGATGTTAGAAACAGATTTTGTGCAGACATACATAAACACAAAAGCTCCTGAACATACGTAGGCATACAAACACCTGCTCTTCTATTACTTAGAATAGTGAAAAAACTCAGAGTATACTTTTACCTGGAACATGACGGAAAGTTTAGACTCTGAAAAATAATTCCAGTAATGATTTTGTAGAATTTAATCTTTGTGGTTTCATGATGTTTCCTTGGTCACAATGTCTTCTACCTTAGTATTCTCCTGTGATGACAGATTTCTTCCTGAGACTGGAAAAATAAACTGTATGTTTTCCAATAAATAGTAATAGGAAAGAGACTGCTGCAATCCTACATCTGAACTAGCACAAAGCTTTCAATGTCTTCATCTAAACAGCGATTTACATAGTCATTTTTATTCACCAACAATAAACCATCTTACAGTAGGAACGACCTGTCGTTATCATGAATCCAGATAAAACCCACCTTCCTCATCTGTGGATGGCAGAGGAGGTAAGGAACCAGTGAATGGGCCACACTCGAGTTCCCCAAGCTGAGTTTCTTCAAGATATCCGGAAGGAAACACCAGAAAATACATCTGAAACATGCAGTGAGAGAGAGGTCAGGTCTAGATAAATTCATGAGTTGTTGTCTTAAACAGCTAGCTGAAGACATGAAAGAAGGAAAAAATTCCCCAAGACAGAGGATATGGAGTAAGAAGAGCATCACCGCAGTAGGGATTGCGGTGATCCAAATCTCATGAAGGACAAGGTAAGAGCAACCAAGATTTGGAAACTCTCCTTCAAAACTATTTTACACACTCCTGACTTTATTTCAAATTAATTTTCTGAACTTTTTTCAAATAAATTCCTCTGCATATTGCACCATAAAAATATACTTCCAAAAATCCCTGGTGATTTTACATAGTTTATAGAAAATGATGCCATTTTATCTATGCAAGCTAACTTTCTTTCCCAATGTTTCATTTACTGCTTCAGTAAATACTGAGACTGCAATGAAACAGGAGCTCTTACAGTAATATATGTGCTGAGGAATTGGTTCACAGTACAGAAAGTGTCCCTGTAAAATAATATATAAAGAAGGGATTCAAATGCAGATTAATTGTTTAATAAAGCATAAATGATTAATAAAAATTTAATAAAATTAAACATTAAACTAATTATGTTTACATAAATATTTCATACATGTCTGCTAAGTTTTAATAAACATTTATTATTTAAATTTGATAACATTAAATAAATTCATTCTTAAAAGCTCCAAAATGGTCACACAACAGACATATGCAAGAATATAAAACTTTTGGGAGAAAACTTGTTATTTTAGTGGCGTTTTGTAAATAATCATTATCCCATTGTTTCTAGGAAAGGCTCTTGCTTTAAAAACACCCTTCCAAAAATGTCATGTGTAGAGGAAAAAAGCATATACTCTAATGACTTTATGCCTTATTTTTTCAGGGAAGGGCAAGCCTGTAGGGGCCTTAGGGAAGGCACGAAACAAATGTCATCTTTCTTTTCAAATAATTGTATACCCATGTGCTTTACGTAATCAAAATGAATACTTCAATTTGCTACATATTTAGCTGGAGGAATAGAAGGCATATGGAAAAAAAGCCCCAGGGGCAAATTATCTCACTCACCTGGAAAACAATGTGTGTGTTAATAGAGTAATTTGTTAATTAAAGATTCTAAGATGTCCACCAAAGCCATCTATTTCTGAATTACCACTTCCTAGAGTTAAACAAGATCCCGGGTAAAATGTAATTAGAAACTCTATTTTTCCTCTGTCTCAGTTGTTTCTGAGTGCAATCAATTTGACAAGTATCCCAAGAGTTACCTCAGCAGCAGATGGTCTACGCACCAGCCCGATCAGTACAGCGCACCAAGAACAAAAAAGATAAAACAATTTCACGCCTGTCTCTAGAGCTCTGAGATACAGTGCTGTATTGAATTATCTTCAAATTAAGCTCCTTACTGGCGGTGGAACACAAAACAGGGATGACTGCAAAAGACAAAGAAATACTCATTTGTAAGACTCCAAGCACAGTGAAAATTTTTTTTGGGAATGCTTAAAACATAGGTGGTGGTGTTTCAGCTCACGGTGGCAAATATGAGAACCTGGCCATAAAGATTTATCCAGCAGCAGATTCCCCTGGTACCTGGGAATACCTTCCATTTCAACTATGTGGCAGCCTGTCACAAAACTCTCAGCTGATTTTTTTTTTCTTTAAAGACAAAAAAAAAGAATTAGTGTTCCATGTTGAGAACCCTAATAACTCTGTTCTGTTTTTTAAAAAGGAACAAACACAAATGACGACCTTGCACTTACAGCAGTACCACGAAACAAGGAGGTAAGTAACCCACGGGTGTGTGTTATTCAGGAAAGCCCTAATCTCCAAGGCTTTCCAGGGGGCTTTTTAGGTTGCTATGGCAGGAAGAAGGAAGAATTGTTCTGGTAGGAACCACTCTGTTTGGCTCTGACTGCTGCTGTACTCCCAGGTTTATCTCCCTGCGTGGCACTTGGTTCTCCACCCTCCCTGGGGCAGGAGCCCAAACAGATGAAAGAAACTTGTATTGCAGAGCGGTATTGGAAGTGGAGGTTACTTTTAAAAGCCCCTTCCAGGTGCAAAATATAGTAGGAAGATGGAGGTAATAGCTTGCTAAGACAGTGGGGAACTGCATACTGCATGGCATGGTTGCTCCTATTCTTAATGGAGGAATTTGGCCAAACCCGTTGGCAGATGATGTTTGAATTGTCAGTAATCACAGCACAGCTTCCTTTTAGCAAGTTGCTAAGAGACGTACTTAAGATTTCAAAAGCTCCATTGTCTGGTCCCCAGGAAAACTAGGAAAATCTATACCAAAGAAAACTCACTGTGTATATTGTAATTAGTCTTGGGGATTTCTCAAACGAAAGCATCAATGAAGAAATATTCTTATTTATGGGCTCATCGTAGGTGTAAGCATTGCTCATCACGTGTGTACTCTCTTACAGCAGGTGTAGGTCAGGGGTTCTTCACCAGTTTGTTTACGCGGATTGTTCTTTTAATTAATTAAAGGTTGTTCCTTTAATTAAACTTACAAATTTAGTGTTAGCAAATTTTACAGTTGATATTAAGAACAAGATGTTCTCTTTGCATTAATATGCACTTTGCCATATATAGTAATATTTATAAAAACATAGCTGTCTTTAGTGATTAAATCATATAAATACATGTTTCTAGACAGAAAAACCTAAATCTGCCAATTTTAATTTTTGAAACAAATGCATGTTATGCATCAGTCAGAGAACGTACTATGAACTCAAATACTCCTCAACACTAATCCACTGAAAAATCGTTTTGCTGTAGTCAGCAATTAAAAGCAGAGTAAATTTGACAGGAAAACAACACAGCAGGAAGGTTAGTACTCTAAACACAGCACGTAAGACACAATAGTCCACGAAGACATATGGTAAATAATGCTATTCTGTGTGCCAGATAATCAGTATTTCTTAAAAAAAGTGACAAAAGTCTCAGCATCGCAGTAGCAAAATGCCAAACTTATGGGATTGATAGTTCATATTCTGACTATTACCAATAGAGAAGTTTTATCTTTCTGTGTCGGCCACCATATCTTCAAAGCTCAGCGATTCTGATATTCCCCCTCTCTTTCTGTAGAGTAGTTGCATTTACTTTTGGCATGTGGCTTGACCTCAGCCATTGGGAACTTTTAATATTGGTTCACTTTGCAGCTCTGGAAAGTGTGTTTCTTTACAGAGGAGAGCTTGCTTTTTCCTAAACTTCCTAGCTACTTTTGTCCTACCTTTCTTGACTTTAAAGAAAAAAAGCAATAGTCTGTGAACACAACCAAGCCTCATTTTTCTACTCCAACAGTCAGATATGGAAGTGTTCCAAGAATCCACCAAACCCACCAGCTTCTCTGTATCAAAACTGCCGAAATGGTTTTCCCTCTTTTCCTGCATCCTGCCTAAGCGGCCCCTCTAATGCCCATTTTGCTTCAGACGGTGGCTAAACAGCAAGTCTTCACCTCACAACCTCTTTCAACTTGGACAGTTGTTCTTAAGTTTGCTCTGGCCAGAGGGAATGTATTTAGTGCATAACTGACACATCAAAGTAACATGCTGAAGGTTTCCGAGTTTCTTTCCATTAGGCAGACCAGTATGCGAGGAGGAAATATTTTATTTTAATACCTTCCTCTGAATCTCTGCCAAGCATTGTCAGCTCATTAAATGCTACAAAATAAATAAGTAGGAAATGTGTTTCTGTGCGGGTCTGTGAGTCTGTTGGTGTATACCTCCCTGTCCCAAGCAAAGACTCGTCTAATACAATGTTTATAAACTGATTAAATATAGTTTGTGCATACCTGGGGTTCTCAGAGATGATTTTTTCCTTGTGGAAGTCCCTGAGCAACAAAAGTAGCGAATTTGCATTCTCACCTTGTCAACACCCCACCAATATCTCTAGTCTTCTCTGAGAACCCCAGATATGGACAAACTATATTTAGATTCGTGTTTATAGAGATATTCGGTCACTTGGCTAGGAGAGGAACAAAACTGCTCTAGGAAACAGAGGGGAGACAGAGTGAATGCATTTTCCAGTAACCTGCACATTTCCTCGATAAGGAACGGCGGGGCCCATCGCTGCGGCGGTCTACAGAGAATCCAGTGCATACTGCCCGCTCAGCAATCTCCGTCTTGGATATTTGCGTTGCAGAGTAATACTTGCAAGTTCAGGCAAAAGTCTAAACGTATTAGTTTGGCACTAAAATGACAAGGCTGAATACAATTACCTCTTCTAGAAAACCAAAGTATGTGCAAACTAAAATAAAAAAGGAGAATACATTACTGGGCTAAGATGAATCTGTTAGTTCCAATTTCTTTGCCTAAGCTGTTTATCAATGGGAAATGCGCCTAACGTTAAATAAATTTTCTTTTATTTCTATGTAGAAATATTCGTAAAGGAAAATCTGACTGAAAACCACGGCGCCTACTCCGCAAACAAAGGCTACAAACAAACTCTATGTTCTTATGGCTGCTGGCAGAGCAGTCAGTAAATCAATGTCTGGCAAATCAATACGATAATCTAATGGGACCACGAGAGCAACTTGAAACTTGAGATGTTGAACCAAAGTCCAGAATGGATCTGCCACTGTAACTGAACTGTATCTTAAATTACTTGGAGGAATGAGTTTTGAAAACCTTTGACCCATTCGATTTGATAGAACACAACTTAACTGTAAAATAATCAATAAAAGTAATAATTCCCTTAACATCTACAAGTGAAAAGGTAGTGAATAAATATATAGCATAATTGTGGTTTGTTAAAAACAAATCAACTCTTGATGAAATCTACGAGATTAGAAAACGTCAGTCGTCAAAAAGGAATTTAAAATATTACAAGAAAAGCGTAAGTAAAAATGCGATCTACCCCAACAGTGCACCCAGGGAAGACTGGATTAAGTTGTTGGTATCTACACAAAGAATGAAAATTCTCACATTTTATGTCTGGCAGTGTGTGGCAGTGTGTCTTTAGATACAGCCACCTGTCATTCTTTTGCTTCACAATTTCACGAAGGATTTTTGTACCAGTGATAAAAGGTGAAGGAAAATACAAATAGAGTTGGATAAAACCTTTCTTAATTTGGAAAATAATCTGGGATTTGAATGCCCCTCACCAAACCTGGATTTTAATTTTTTAATGGAGATGCTGACTTACTCTGCTCCAAGCATGAGATGTCCCTTGTAATCCCATTTCTGTTTGGGCTGATTTTTACCACTGTGCCTCTAATGAAATCACTAGGATCTAATGGTCTTCCACGCAACTTGGCAGGTCAGCCATGGCTCTGTCTACCTGACTCCTGAAAACCTCGAAGGATGGATGTTCCACCACCTCTCTGAATAACTTCTCCCACTACCATCTGAATGGAAGGAAAAAAAAAAAAATTATATATGCAGAGCTTCAAGCTTCAATAGAAATTTTCATTGAAACTCTATCAAAATGTTCAGATTTTATTCCCAAAATTTATGCATAATTAAAAAAATTACAATTATATATTTTTAAAAAATAAGATATTTTTATATCTAAAATTAAATTAATAACAAATGTAGTAAGTAAAATATATTTTTAAAATGACATAACATTTCAAAAATGGATTTCATCTTCCCCCATGCATGTTTAATTAAGGCTTTAAATTATATCATCCTGCACTGTTGAGCAATGTTTCTTTACATTATTGAGCAATGGTTTCACATCACACCAAAGGTAAAGGCAACATCAAGGCAGTCTGGCTTTTCTCACAGGTTTTGGAATGTTTGTATTGAAAAACACT
The DNA here is from genome assembly GCF_964195595.1 of Calonectris borealis. NCBI lineage: Eukaryota > Metazoa > Chordata > Aves > Procellariiformes > Procellariidae > Calonectris > Calonectris borealis. The sequence goes on from NC_134317.1 coordinate 37,796,000, forward strand.
CATTGATTCATTGATACTCATAATCTGATACTTAATTATAAGAAATATATATTAAATATTTACCAATGTTTCTAAATATTCCGAAATGCACCAGAACTATTTTATCAATGACAAACCTAAGCAGTTTAAACTAAACCAGTATTAGCTACAGTACATTACAATTCACATCATAATATATTTTATTATCTGGCTTTTTAACCAACAAAGAGGTTTTTCTCTAAAGTCTTAATAGCAAGTTATTCCATTCAAATAATGTAGAAGAAGGTGGGACATAAGCATAACTGCAAGAAATCAGTCATCCTGGTTAGTTCTGTTATTCTTCATAATTGGAACATGAAATATTACACCACTTTGAATGCTATTATATTAGGAAACAAGTCAGGCATATATATGCAATTTGCTTTATAGGTATTTAATATATATTCTTTTAAGGCAGTTGTGCTGCTTTGAGCTGAAAGTTTTAATAATCTGTGTTTTTTTAAATGATGATTCGTTGATTGAAATTGATGTAAAAATGTGTATCTAAATACAAAGCCATACATATATTCTATCCCATTTAGCATTCTGTTATCACCACGTAAGTCAAATAGTAGATAACGCCCTGTCATATAGGTCACCAGATATCTAGAAGGAAGCGTCAGTAATTTGCTTTACAGTCCTGATTGATATGTAAACTACAAGCCATTTACTACAGATGCCCATAACTGGATGTATTTATAGTGAATGGCATCAAAATCCAAAACAGCCTCGTTAAGTTCATGAGACAACTTATGAAGGAAAGCGCTACTTAAAGAGAACAGAATTATTACCCTGTAACCCCAAATAGCTAGGAGGAAACACAAGAAATGTTACATAAAATGTTCTTTACTCGTATGTAAAGTGTACTTACCTGAATTCGCTCGGTACAGAGCTTTGTTAGACTTCAGCCATGCACAGGTCTTTGGCACCGAGTGAATGCAATTTCTGGGCGTTATTTCAACTGGCAGTTTTTCATCTTTACTCTATTGCTTGTATTGTCTCTGTACTATGAAATTCACAGTGTGAAGCTGAATTTAAGTGAAGTCATTCAGATGAAGTTATGCTCCTGGCTACGTATTCTTTGATGGGATTTTGCCTCATAAGCTGCCATGATCAACTGTTGCTTTCCTGGTGGTTTCCCCATTGCATCGCCAGGATGCAGGCATGAAAGTATTGTACGCTACTGTAAGTGGAAGGCAGAAGAACAAAAATAAACCTCCAAAAGTTCAAGCAACAAGCAAGACACGAACAGCATTCTACTGTAGAAATAAACCTCTGTAGTACATGAAACCTAAATTCAGGCAAGCATCAGCAAGGATCTAGAAAACAAAAGTGCAATGAAGAAAGGAGGAGCGAAATGAGACTATCCACTCCGTTCATTGATGGAATGCCATTTCACGGCAAGGCACTTGAGAAAGTGGCCGCCTACCCTGCTTTTTTTATCAGTGCCCATTCATTAGTTAGAGATCATGGACTTAAAATGTTTTTTGTAGATATCACATCCTTTATTTCTGGAGCTCACAATTTCAACTGTGAACATCTGAATAATAGGCAATGTGGGTAACTAATAGGGGTGGGATCTTCCCTCCGGTAAGGAATGTTGCCAGCTAGTGGGTTCTCTATTTGTAATTGAAAGCCATTGATTAAAGTGTTCAAAATGAAAACGTTTGCTTATAGTGTAGTCTCTTTGCAGATCAGAATTAAATTCATAGCAGCTGTGAGTATGATCACTCTTCTAACCCTCAGAAAACAATTAAGGTTGCTGCAAGGGAAAACATTAATCATGACAGAGCAGAACTGATGAAGAGTAGAAGGCAATTGGCATGAAAAGCCTGTTCAGATCTCATCAACTATGTAGCATGCACAAGCTGACAAGAAGCTGTATAGATCCTGTAAGAGCAGGCTGTAGCAGAAAGATAATGATGCATATCACCGCTGAGCTACACGTTTACACATGGCTAGAAAATACTTGTCTTTTCTCAAGGTACTTATTAAAGGGTTTCATAACTTTTCTGGATAAAGCTTATTGCCAAATATCTGCGTTTTAAATACTGTACATGAAAGTAATTCGGTAGTGACATCAAAAGATATTTAGTTAAACTCAAATGTACTACTTTCTATTTAGAAGCTTCCTTGCAACTACCATTCCTATGGTAACCAGCGTACTCCATCCCATCACACAGCACCCACCTGGGAGCGCAAGACAAAGTGAAATCATGTATGACATAATTGAACATACTTGCACATTCTTACAATATGACCTGAAACAAATGTATTTACAGTTTTGGTTGTCATTTTTCAATCTGAAAGAAATTTATACACAGCATTGACCTACTGCATATATGTAAAAAATCACTGGTCATCATGCTCAGTGTAAAAAGAAAGATTTCTTCAAAAATGTGCAATTACTTTCTTATTTTGTACTAGTCCAAAGAACATCTTGAAAAGAAAAAAAGTTGTGACATACCGAAAATGAGTAACTGATTTTTGGTAAGATCAGATGTGTCCAATATATATATTGCCTGCTTAGCAGCAAAATCCATCACAGTATCTCTGAAAATCTGTGGTCAACCTGTCCTTTCCCACAGTGCACCTACAAAAACACAGACTGAAAATGAGCTATGGGTTACTGACTTAAGTCCCCGACTGATTCAAGCAGCCATAAGCTTACCCATAAATAAATCAAGCTTCATTTAAAAAAAAAAAAAAATCTGATGATTGTGTTTTTAGAACTACTGGCTTATCACGATACTGGTTTTACTGCAGCTATTGCTGTTTTGTGTTCCGCCCCCCCTCGGGTTTTTTTGTTTGTGGTATGGTTTTTTTGTGGTTTTGGTGGGGTTTTTTTGGTCAAAAGCAAATCACGTAATCGAATACCTATTTCTGCCCATTATAAAGTCTTTTGCATTTTGGCGGCATCTCACTGATAAATGTAGGCATGCCTTGGACAGTTACAGAGCACTGGAGGTGGCTGATTACAGGTGTCACTATACTGCCTTGCACAGACCCAGCTTACACCGATCAGCACTTCCCCAAGCAATTACCAGCATTTTGAACAATCTAAGAACCACTCCTTCCCTGTTCGCACGCACCCACCTTTCCCAGGGCGGTACAGGAGCCTTGCCACCGGGCCAGCTGGGTTCAGCATCCAGAAACATCTGCAAGCCCATTTATTTCATTATATCCCAGTGGAAGAGAACACTCTGCTTATGAATCCTGCCAGTCCATTAACTGTAAGGCAGTCTCTCTTCGTTGGTCTTTTCTTACTGTCTTGCTAAGTAGAATTTGGGTTGAATGGACACCTCGTCATATTTTGTAATTTCTACCAAGCAAGCCCAGACGTAATTTAAGAACTGGATTTTGTGTGTTTGTTTTCTCATAAAATATACACACCTATGATACGTGCGTTGGGATCTGTCGAGATCTGTTGTTGTTTGATTTTATTATTTTTTCCAGGTTGTTTTCCCACATTAGTTTTTCTTGCTCCATTTAGAAAAAAACCTGACCTGACAGTAAGATAAGGTGAGGTATCTATATATGGAAAACAGAATTATTTACAGTTAGTGAGAGTGGAACAGGCTCTTACTTTAAGAGACTGTAAAAAATGGTCTTAAATGCCTTCAGGATACATATTAGATCAAAATCAAGCACTTTCTGTAATAAGTGCATAGCCGAAATGATGGCTGAATCATTTAAACACTAACTGAAATACTAGAGAAATATATGGTCCTGGATCATTCTTCAGGTCCCATGAAATGCGAAGCGCTTTCTCAAGTGGATCACTTCCCTTCTACGCTTTTTATTACTCAGACTGAGCAGAGACTAAGTCCCAGGTTCTGAAAAATTGATTTAAAGTTGGATTAGTGGCAGTGGTGAACACTGTCGCTCCAAACCTCTGCGATGTTTATGGACCTTGGCCAGCGTTCATTAGAATCTGGGACCAAACGGAGCTGCTGCAGAATGCCTCCCTGTTGCTTCAGTTACAAGGGTTATTCTCAGTGTTTCTTTCAGAAATTATTTCAATTTGTGTAAAAAATACACTAAAGATTTCCATCATAACTTTTTCTGAAATAATTTCTGAAATAAATACTGAGTCAATTTGTTAGTATTAAAAATATTGCATCTTTCTCTTCTCTCAGCTGAAAACTTCATGAAACTTAGAAGTTAATAAAATGTATTTCATCTACTGATCGACTATATTAGAAGATAAGTGTACCCACTATATTAGAAGGTAATTGCAATTGTTCCAGTCTCCTAAAGGAGGCAGAGAGAAATTATTTCTGTCCCAAATCACACACCATGTTTGTGACTGAAAAAAAATCAAATCTATGACCCTTCATTTCTATCTTCAAGTACATTCTGCTCCTCACAATATAATAACCATTTCAGGATCCTGCATACGTTCTAGTGTGAATATCCAGGACTGTCTGACAGTAACAGAAATTCCCTCCTAACCCCAAAATGTAACCAGAATGCCACATAGAGCAAGCCTCGGATGTATACCAACAGAAAGCAGGAAAGGTTTTCTTTCTCTTCCTCTGCATTTTGCAATGCAAAATGAATCCCCAGAAAGAAAGGTGTGTTTTTAATCTTCCTTTTTGACAGCTCAGGTAGCAACAGCTTTAAAACACACTAATCTGACAAGGAGCATCACAAGACACAGAGTTGAGAGGAAACAAGGATTGTGTTTAAACATTCAAAGAAGCAAAGGTTCTTCTTTTCGCCTGAAAAAAAAATCTCTTGGGATAAACAGTCATTCTCTTATTGGGTAACAGAGCAAGGATATTAAAATTTCTGGATGATTTGAAAGAAAAAAAAATATTATTGAATATAAAATCAGTTCCTTGTGACAAACAGCAAGAGAAAGCCAGCTCTCAAAATTTTCCCTGCTTGCAAAAGGAAAATGAATGTGCAAATTATTGCATAGTCTTTAAAATAAAACCAATATAGCCAGCGTTTTTAAAATGACCAAATTCAGTTACTCTAAGCAAAATTTGGCATGGTGAGATTTTCCAGGAAAATAACTGGATAAGATCCCATCTATGGTTGTTAGTACACAAATACGATATAAAATATGGCTAAAACTCCAAGGAAGTGGCTGAGTCCGTAAGACTGATGATCAGTGTGATTTTGTCTTTGTGGAAAGAGAAAATTCAAAACAGTTCTTATACAGACCCAAAAAGAGCATCCAGAACCATTTGATGGCTTCAGAATTTCCCACCAGACCCACAAAGCTGTCAAACGTAGGCCCAGCTCAAAAGTTTGCCATGAATATCCCAAATTCAAAATCCAGACCTTGGCTTGAGATTTCTGAGCTAAATCTTCAATAGAACCAAAAGCTTATTGACACAGACTAGTTCAAGCTACAAATATATATTCAGAGCAGCTGAACCAGCTACATATGTTGTAGGTGAGCATATGCGAATTCATGAATTCAAGTCAAACCAGTACCTACTTAATACTACTTTAACAGAATATTGAAAAGCAAACGGCCCCCATCCTAGTATTGTGTAGTTGCTATCACATAGTAAGAGAGTCGCACATCACTTCCTGGAATCATTAATTCAGTTCTAGGGGTAGGATGCATACAATAATTCTGCGAAAGGAAAAGGAGTAATCACGTAATAGAACAGGCAAAAATTATTTGAAGCTGAATTGTCTAAGAGTGAACACAAATATCACGATGAAAAATAGTTAGTCTGACACAACGCTAAACTGAAATGGTCTGTGGGTATTGTAGGTACATGAAACTACAGGAAAAATGGAACATATGTAAACCGTAAGCATCTCAGGTCACCTGGTACCTTGCTATGTTCGTTTCTGATGACCAGAGGCAATCCGCTGCAGATGAGCGCTCACTGGGAGAACACCAGTAGGACACGGCACTACCCGGCTGAGCGAGCTCTCACTGTCGTGAGGAAGATTTCAATTGCTGAGGTTCGAAAAACAAAAGTTCAGTCACTACTGAGTCTTCCATTATTACCCATTTCTAAGCAGGCAAGAAATTCCATCTTACGTTTTATTTAGAAACATACGAAAATTCGTTGCCGAAATTAGCTAATACTCAGAGGGGACAGACAATTTGCACCATTTCTCTGCAAGCCTACTGAAGGTCCCTTTTCCACTCCTCACCACTTTGCCCACCTCTGCAATGCACCGCTGCCACCTCCTCGCCCTGGTTTTCCCCAACGGGGCTGACGCTCCGCGGATCCTTCCCTCTGCTCTCCAATCTCCAACGCCACTCTCCACCCTGTCCTGCCACCCAAACCCACCGAGCGACCCAGCTCCTAACTGAGCAATCCCAAACTCTCTTCCACCTAACACCCAGGCTCAGACAACTTCCAGCACAACGCTGAATTTTGCCTCCCTACGAATTTAGGCCAGGATGGTAACGCTGAAGTTCAACCTTACCGCTTACCTGCACTAGGGCCAGCCTTGAAGGCTATCAAGAACTCCTGATAATGTGAGCACTTGGCATTATGGCTTTAGGATAAAATATGGATTTATTTTGCACATTATTTAAATTACCTTACATTTTTTATTTCCACTGTTATTAAACTGTAATGAATTTATTTGTTTATGGAAGTGTGCACTGCATGTCTAGTACTGTTCTGTAATAGCTGGATTTAGAGCCAGACTCTTGATTTCTACCCTAGACATCATTAAACAATTTATTTTTTGTGATAGGGGAATGTGCTCTTCGGCAAGAGCTCTCCATTAATATGAATTATTAACAATATGTATGTACATGCATTATGGATTTAAAAGATGAAAAGAAAGCTGGCTGGTTATTCTATGGAGCTTTCTCCATCTCCGAGGCCACTGAATTTCAGCAAGCTGTCTGCTGAGTGGTCACAGGCAAGGAATCCCTGATGACCACTAGGATTTTGCTTTCCTGTTGCTAAAATTATATAAAATGTTTCAGAAAAAAAATTCGCTGGTTGGCAATATCTGCTTAACCCTCCACTTCTTCTTCCCATTATAAGGTAACGTCGTAAACTAGTCGATAGCTCCCCAAATATCCACGTTCCCTGGAAAGAGGTCTCAGCACTGTCATCAAAATGCATGTAGCTTTATTTTAAAATATCCTACAAGAAGGATATTTTTGTAACTGCAGCATTTGAGAAAATTGTATCATTTTTAGATGTTCCTGCTGACGCATCTGCTTGTGATGTGTCAAATCGCATCTATCAGCTATGTTAAGCTTCATAACCCTGCGTGATAATGAAAAACGATGGAAAGCAGCAGCTTTGATACCATACATCACACTGCGACGCAGCAGCAGAGAGAGTCCAAAACATTTAAATCTCAAATAAAACCTCTTAGACATGCAGCTGCAGTGGTCTCCATTCACGTTTCTGTACAACTTTGCTCTCTGTGAGAAACACTCTAATAGGTGTTTGCTCCTTAAACCTTTCCAGGTAATGAGTCCCCGTACTACCGCAGGATTCATGCACCCCACTGCTCCTGCTAATGCCACACAAGGCTGTGTCAGGAAATCCCATCGCTTGGCATCCAGGGGTTAAAAAGTAAAAGCACCCCCAAGGAGAACTGAATAAAAGGAGGTAGCGGGGTTTCTAGAGATTAATTATCACTACTCGCTGCAGGCTTGGACAGAGTTTATTAAAGCTCTCTTTAAAAACCCTTGCAGCAGTGCCCCCTTCCACCTGGCCTCCCTTGTATCTCTTTGCATTGCCGTCCAGCTCGATGAATATTGCCAGCTGCAATGCCCCCCCTTTCTTTTCCTCCCAAAGTACCTGCACGTTTTCCCCTAAAACCACGTTCTGTTGTCCTCCAAGACATTCTCTTCAGAGTAGCATTACGGCTACCCCCCTGCATACTGCTCCATGTCCCATACGGCACTGCCTCCCTCAACAACCTGCTGCCCAGAATACAGCCACGCTCCCAGTACTGGACTGGTGACTGAGAGGACTGGTTTACATAGATATTGCATACCTAAGGATATTTTATACTGCATGTAAAGTACTATTATTATCATTACTGCTTTTATTCTTCATTATCAATTTCTTATCTTTGAGAATTCCCTCACGATAGCTTTGTGATTGACATTCTTTATCTCATTCCAACACTTAGCTTCTATTTACTCTGCTTTTTACAACCTGAACAGTGTTTGCCTTTTTTAGAACCAATAACACATTTATTGCCCACACCGTTTTGTGGAAAATAAACCACAAAATACCCTACATCCTAGATTAGGCTTCCTTTTATGGCTCCAAGCCAGACCTAGTCCCACCACAACAACAGAGTCCTGATCGACCTCTGCCGCGGGCAGGCAACTGCGCCTTCGACCAGGGGACCCGAGGAAACCCAGTCCGAGATCCGAGTCCTTCCAGCTAAACACAAACCTGGCAGACAGCTGGTGGGCACGCACAGAAGCAACGCATCTGCACCCTACGGGTGGTACCTGCTCCCGCATACCACTGCTGGCCCAATGACCTTGTACCTCCCCATGCAGAAACTGGACTACCAGCAACAGAACAAAAGGAAGGTCCTCCACCCTCTTCTACCAAAGTATCTAGTCAAACGGGCATAAACGATCATCATTTTCAGGAGTGAAGCGTAATTCACTTCCTTGCCCACCCAATCATTGGCCAATTTCTTACGAGAGTTCTCATTGCCGAAAGTCTGCAACGCAGAGAACTCAGCACGTCTGAAGCTGATAGGCATCTAGTGAGACAGTAAAGCACCTCGGTTTTTTAAATGCCTTATTCACTTAAACCGCTTTGCCCCAGTGTTTCTACTCGTGTGCTTCTTTTAAACTGGCTGTAATTCATTCTGAGGTAGATACGGACTGAAAAATAAATGTCCAGTGATGGTGACACTCCTTCCACTTACGATAATACCTCTGCTGGGAAGAACGTGGTTAATCCTCCTCCATGGTCCTCCACACCCAGTGCTGGGTGAACTTGTGGTGCCAGAAGAAGAGACTTTCCTTTTTATTTCTTCTGGAGAAGGCGAGAAGAACACAGTGCAGCTGCAGGCAGTGGCAAAGAGAGCAATGCACTTATTTTGCACGCTGAAGGTTCATTCTGGTGAGTAATTTCTCCAGAGAGAAAAGGGACTTTATTAAAAGCAAATTGTATGCAAATCTTCTCTCGCTATCCTGTCTTTTTTTGACAATGATGGATTGACAGACCAGCTAGCAAAAGGCATACTAAGGAAAACAGCACTGTTAATTTAAGTGGTAAAAAGATACAAAATACAGCCAGGCAATAAAAAGCAAGTGAAGTAACTTGAAGCAACTTCCCACCACCCTACAGAGAAACAGATGGGTTTATTATACAGTAATCCCTCTTCTTCCTTCTTATTCTGCGTCAATATTCCCCCCTTCAATGGTTTCTTCTCTTCTACTACCTACATTTCAAACAAGCTATTCTCACCACTACTGAATTACAGGTGCAAAATTACATCCAGAAAAAAAATATCCTGAACCAGTAACCTGGTATGCGCATGCCAACATACACATGCACACCTGCATATGTATGTATATGTATAAGCACTAAAATGCAAATAAACTCGTATTTCCGATTACAGAAAGTATTATTTAGGCATTGGCAGATTCAGGTTTCTTCCTTTCAGCGTGTCTTACAGTGATTGCCTCCTCTTTATTTCAACAGGCATTATTAACATGAGAGAAGAGATTGGATTTTACTGGCATTTTTGCCAGCACTACAGTGACATAAAAGCCATATATAAAAGAATCTGTTACCCACAAGAAGGTTTTGGGTCAAATTACCTAGGCTGTTAAATCCGAGTTACATTGCAAGAAAAAATTTGGACCTGAACTGGGCTTCACTTTCTTTATATTCACAGTAGAGCAAACATGCTGATTTAAACGGATCTCTCTTTGATTTATTACAATACAAAAAGAGGATTCTGCCCTTTTGAAGTAGAACTTTCTATTTTTGAGCCTAATTCTCCCTCCAGATTTCACTGGCCTAATCAAGTATATGACTGCACTAGATATGCAAGATGTTTCTTTATAACATGTACGATTTTAAATGTGCAATACTTACTTGCTGTTTCTCATCCTTGAGAAAGGTACACAGGTACGATCTACAGTTCATTAAAAAAAAAAAATCCATTTTCAAAAGTACTTTCCTGCTTGCTGCTTCGAGAGGGAAAAAAAAATATTTCTCTTTAAAAAATCTCATTCATAGCAAACAAACACCACTGCTGATTTAACAGTAACCTTCTTTAATTCACATAAATAATACTATATCCATCGTGGATTCATATTTGAAGCTTACTTAATTATTATGTTTTTCTCTACATGTATTTGCACATTTTCATCTTATCTCAGCAAAAATAAAGACCACCGATACATTATTTTACTTAAATATTGTATGAATGTAGTCCTACTTACTAAACTTCTAATGAGCCTGTACAGGCAGAAAACCCAGTATTTTCATTAACTGTTTTTTCCTTTGGTATCAGAACAGAAGGTGCGTGTACGTGTTTCAAAACACTGATGATATGTAACAGAAATTTTAAAGATACACCTTTACAGTCATTAATTACACAAATATCCTTACAACAAAGGGGGTAAAAGACTGATTTAAAATGGATGAACTTTACTGGATTGTGTTCCTCATCATACCTTATGAAATTATTATTCAACTGGAAGCAACAAGTATCAGGGAGTTTTAATAAATAAAGAGCCCTAATGCCTCAGGTCAAAATAAATCCTCAGTAATATTAATGGCAAAGCTTCCTTAAGACTTCATTGGTTTCAAAATTTCACCAACAGGTCAAAATTCAGACTCAAGATAGAAATTCCCCCAACCTTTTATAAAAATCCATAAAATAAAACAGAAGCTTGAAGCAAAAACAAGATGTCTTATAATTCTTAAAGTTGGTACACCAAGTTTTGCAGTTAGAAGTAATAAGAAAGCCTGGTTCGTATTCATAAATATATAAATTCCAATAAACTCTGATAACCTTACTCACAAACAGAAGAAGAGAAAACTTTATAGTGTTCCTGAAGTAAAGGGGAGAAGGAAGGACATAAAATAATCTACAAAACTATGCCTGCTGCAAACATTAAATCTAAGTGATCTATAAAATAACATACACATTTAGATAGTAAGCCATATTAATTTAAAAACATCAACTGATCTTTATACAGTTAAAATGTCTTTACTTTCAATAAAGAGAGTTAATATAGCTGTGTAAAATTTTACAACAGGTAGGCATATTGCATAAATATGTGCACTGCTACATATATACAAGTCTTTAGGCAATGTACAGTAATGGATATCAGAAAATGAATGTATGGAGTTTAGAACGTGTAGACTATGAGCACCATGGTAAAACACCCAGTAGATTAAAATTGACTACCTTAGTTATAAACAAGTAACTGTCTTCAAAATACATTCACATGGTCATACCGTATTGCCTTAATCTGGGGAAGTTAACAAAATCCTTAACATTGCAACATGAGTGATTTTCAGTTGGTACAAATCAATGAAATTCCCCCGAAGTCACAAGTTGCACAATTGATTTACACCAATTAAGAGTCTGGCCTAATATACTTAAAGCTGTATTTTAAATGCAGCATATCAAGTAAATATTATCATAACACAAAACATGTACTTCGAGAAAAATGCACGATTATAGAAAATAAACTCGACAGAAAAATTATAGCCATGTTGTATGTTGTATAAGAAGCATATTACCACGTATAGTAATATATTAAAGAGAAATGGATGTCCCAATGGTCTTTTAAAGCTTAGTGCGAATACCATATCCAAATGAGTTTTCGAGTGTAAAAGCTTACTAACTAATAAAAAGTTAACACTGCAAGTAAAGAAGACTTTGCTTCATCATGCTTTCATTGTTGTTTGATTACACCAAATGATAAAAATATTCTCACTCAATAATGCTCCGTAAAAGGTGTTTCTTTTCCCAATGTTTACGATCAGCAGTTTCTATGTCCGTGACTACCCATCGCTCCCTCCTGTAGCATCGGAAATCTGGTGATTTCTCCCCAGCAATTAAAAGCTTGCATAGCTTCTAGTTTGTGAAGGAAACCAAATAAACAATTTGATTCTTTGCATGTATTGGTAGCATTAAAAAAATTCTGTGTACTTACAGACAAGACAAAAGACTCTGATTACTCCATGCTGGCCGTAACAGCGCGAGACGATTACGTTCCTTAATGCCCGAAAGCTCCTCGAGACCACTGCTCTATGGCTCACGTTACCTGAGGAATGGTACGTCCCCAAGAAGGTCACAGTCTGGATAGACTGCAACTTTCCAAGCACCAAAAAAAAGATACTCTTCTCATCTCAGTGGAACAGATTAACTTTTCAAGCATTTCTCTGCAGAGCTGTTCTGGGAAATCACTTAACAAAATCTATAACCTCATCTAGGTTTAGGTCTGAAGATTTAATTCTTCCAATTCAGGTGTATCACTTTTACTGTTTACCCTAGGAAGACAGCCCAATAATTCTAAAAACTGGCAAGCTGGCCAGGAACATAGACACGCTAGATCTGTGTAAACTTGAAAATTCAGAAGTATATTAATTAGGTTTAACAAATTTCGTGGAATTTATTTAGAAGGATAAAAATTCAATTATTTAGCATTTGCAATAGTTTTTACTTATAAATTAGACTACCAAGTTATGGAATAAAAATACACATTTCATCTAAAATACCAGCTAAAACATGAAAAAGAAGAACAACCCTTATATAACTTACTCAAAGTTATATACTTAATAATAAAACAGAAACTCAAAAGAGTATTTTATTTGGTCATTTAATTTAGTGTGTTCAATTTTAAACTAACTTGTGATTTATTTTTATATTGGTTTTGCTTTTACAGATGAAGTCACATATACAAACAGTTCTAGCACTAAAGGCAATACCATATTAGAAAATTATTACATTTGATGGTTATTAGTCTTTTATTGTAAGTAGTTTATACACTATTGAAAAGCAATTACAGTAGATCATAAATATTTGTGCAATGTCTTAAAACTGTTTAACAACTTAAAATAGAAAAAAATGTAATTTAAATTGTAAGAAAAAAAGTAATATGCTATTTGGACATTTTGTTGAAAAAATGTGGACTTCTAAGTTAAGAGATGGGATTTTTCAATGAACGTTGCAACTGCAGATCTGAGATTGGTAATTTTTAATCTCCTGCCAGATAAAAATGTATGGATATGATCACGTGCAATCATAATTGTCCTACACAGTTTCTTTTTTTCAAGTGTACTGTTAGATAATCAGATGGATTTTGTCTTTGATAAGACATCAGAACCCAGGGGACCATCTGCGCTGACTACCGCAGAGGAGGGCAGAAATACAAACGCCAGCGCAAGTCACCCAAGATGGGAGACGAAGCAGCTAGCGCGCACCTTCCACCTTCAAATAGAGATTCCCGTGCTTAGGGCCCGCTTGCCGCCTGCATTTTACAGGAGGTAGTGGAGACATACAGATTACGTAGGCATACTCTTGAAATAAAGGAGGAGTATAAAGTCACTTATATGCTATATTTTTCAGATACCAGATAAATAGAAGCAGGCATTCACCTGAAATTACAACTAGGGAAAATACACCTTCTTTATGGCATTACAGGGATAGATGCTCAGCAACATCCCGCTCCATGCCACAGCCTCAGGCAGGGGATCCGAGCCGCCCTCCAGAACCTGACCGCTCATCTGCTCCTTCCTATCAACTTTTTGCTTATTAACGTAGTTTAGCCCTTTGCAACTGCACGACACGAAAAACTCACATCCCTTGAGTAGCTGACACTGTAATCATAGTGGCAAGATGCTGTTTGCTATAGTTTTAATGTAATATTATAGTAAAACTTGCGATATTCATACAGGTAAGTTCTAACGCTATAGATGCAGAAAATAATACCCAGATATATGTGTTTCAGGATATAGTATTACTTTTCAAATGGATAATGTCTTTAACTATTAATATGCAGTGTATATTAATAATATTCCAAAATTACTATTCTTTCAGTTCAACTGTATATACTTCTATTATACTATATAAAAAGGTGAAAAGAAATAAGTAATTGGAGAGCTAGCACCTACCTTTAATTATGGAGGGCCTACTTCTAGCACTAACGGTCATGCTGCAAATCCTTAGCTTCACTCACATGATAACACTTCATTTTAACACAAATCTATCTCAGAACCACTTCTGGTTTTATTCTGGACCATCGCAGGTGTGGGCCTGATATATCTCACACTACAGCAAATGGGAAGATTTCCCGGGCTAAAGCCGGGTGAGGTTCGACAGCAATAAAAAGGTTGCAGAGGTAGGGAGAATTCTCTGAAATACAGTTAGACATAATGGCAGTACATTAGTAGTATTATTAATTTCTATTCTATGTTATTCTATTTCTTTACCAAAATGCTGCGGGAAAGAGGGAGGTGAAGCGAGGCAAGAATTTGAATCAAACCCTGGTGGGTTCCCCAGGCGAAGCTGTTCCTGACCTCCCCGTCACGCTCACGTGCTCTGCTATCTTCACACATTGCACAGGCAGCGAGGACCTTCTGATCAGACAGATCAGTCCCCCATCGAGGGATGTCTGCAATCAGAGAAAGTATGCTCGGCGGAGCCAAGACCTTCCTGCGCTCTACCTTTTCGCTGTACGCAACAGTCCCCTGCCGTCAAACTGCCGTTGGCATTTTCCTTCCCCTCCCCCTCTATCGTTGGTGTTATTTTTGTTACATTGTCTTTTTGTGGTTTAGTGTAAAAGGGATTAGCTCCAACAGTCAGCAGTTTGTGCACACACTACAAGCAGGCAAAATTTGTCACGGTGACATCAAACCTCCAACACAAACAGATCCATTACCCTTTCTCTCCTGCTCGGAAAGACAGCTGCCCTCAAGGCATTAGCCTCTCAGCCTACCTGATAAATCACTGACGTTTAGGAAACCTGATTATCCCAACATGGCAGGGGTAGAGGATGCTATTCAGCTGCAGAAGAACATGGAAGAACAACATCCATGAGGCTTATAATGAAAGATTTTTGATATACTTAAGTCGTTAACAAAAATTTATTGCAAGAAATAGTTTGTCACTAGATTTACAGTTTCAGAGAACATAGTACAAAACATAGTGCATCAGCTTTGTCTAAACATTAAATAGGTGCAAATACACAAAGATAAAAAAACAAAAAGTGAATACTTTACAACATAAGTTATAGAACTATAAATATATTTTATATACATTATACATATTCTAAGACATGATTTTCACTTTTATATATAGAGAGAGTTCATATTAGTATCAGACTATTCAGTGCTCTAGTTATAGTATAGGTCTAAACTTTAACGAATGTCTGCATCATTGTACTTACAGTAAATGCTTCCCAAGGAAGGAGGAATTTTAACCAGTTTGTTTCACCGAACCGTTCTGCAAAGCCGAGAGGACCGTAGAGGCAGCAGGACCGCTTAGCCGACGTCGCCGAGAGCCCCCCCTAGAAGAGGGGCTGCAGGGGAATGACGGCCGGGTGCGGGGACAGCAGGGAGGGGAAGACGGCGTGCGGCAGCGGGGGGAACGCCAGCTGGCTCGGGTGCAGCACCGAGGGCGGCAGCAGCGGCAAATGCGGCGGGGCGACGAAAGCTGCGTGGCCCCCGGGGCAGAGCCTCGGTCCTACCGGTAGATGAGATAAAGGCGCTCTGGAAAGGGCCGGGACCTGGGGGAGGAACTGCTGGTGGGGCTGGAGGACCTTCAACGTACTGGCGGCGGCGTGCTGCTGTAGGACGGTGTGATGGATGGTGGTAACGGAGGTAGAACACAGCGGTGGCTGCAAGGGTAAGGGCTGCAGCGGGGAATTCGGGGGCTGGATCGCCGGGGAAGGGAAGGCGAACTTCACTTTGTTGGCCAGCATGTTTTGTGGCATGATCTGCTGATACGCCTCGGACGGGAGGTCTTTGAATTTTTCGTGGTTATCTGCAGGGAATATCAACGTCTGATCTGGCAGGGTGAAGGGGGCTATTAACTGCTCGGTAGTTAAAAAGGTATGACTGTTTATGTGTGCTTCTTTGAATGGCAAGGGTGGTGGGCTGCTAAATATGCCAGGATTACACTGTACCCATTCACTGGTCACCTCATTTATTTTCTCATGCGGTAGAGACTCGGCCAATTCATAATGGCAAAGATAGGATTTAAGAGGAGCTTGTTCCAAATGTCTGTTGGGGAGGGGAAATTTGTAATGAGCTTGATTTTCACGACTGTTGACGTTTTCTTTTTTCTTTTCGTCTTGCAGAACATCCTGTGTGCCGGCAGCTGCTGGAGCACTGTGCTCAGGAACAGAAGCAGCAGAACCCGCGACGACGTCAGAAAATGTACTGGGAGCGCTCTCCATCGCCGTGCACCCTGCCAGCTTGTCGTTTTCCAGCACACGTGAACTATCAGTTTCTAGAGATGGCTTGCTTTCCTCCAGCTGCATTGTTTCATCCGTATCTTTTGCATGATCAGCTTTGGGATCCATATTAGTTTCCTCTAGACTGTCTTGAGTCAAGAAGTCCCCCAAAATATTTAACGTAGAATTTGCAGAATTTTCCTTGGGAGGTCTGGAGGTCTCACTTCTTGCGTTCCTGTCAAGGAATACATGATGGATTCTAGTTTTCCTCCTCCTGCGTTTCCCTTTTGCCTTGTGATGTGTATCTAAAGTACGCGCTTGCCTTACATGTTCCTCTGCTGATAATGTCTGTCCGTATGCACTTTCATCTGATGAAGAGGAATAGGTATGCTGTCTCCGCTTGCGGTGGGATTTTTCAGGTTCCTCTGTCAGAATGTTGTAACCTCTCTTAATGGACTGGTTTTGACTTGGAATCTTCTCCTCACTGCTGTGTCCTAAACATTTATGCTCTGGGCTACAACTTGACCTCCTGACTTTCCAGCTGCAACATGTTTTAGAGCACCTTAAGCTGTGCCTCCTGGAACTCAGAGCCAGCTGCTTCACCTGTCTCCGAGAGCTTGCTTTGCTCTTTCTGTGCGGCCATTTACAACCATGATTTTGGCCGCTATTTTTTGCACTCCAAACGTCACACCAGCCTCTGTCCCAGTGTACATGATCTGACGCAGACATGACTCTCTTATGACCATTTTCAATACCAAGTTTTTGATGCGACTGCTGTATCTCACCTGTAGCCAGCCAGGTATTCCCCGCATCACGTCTGCACTTCTCTGGATTATTTTGGAGGTGCTGATATTTATTTTCATCTCTGTAACTGATTTCTTTTTCAGTCACTGAGGACATCGCTGTTTCTGCCAATGCTGTGTCCCCACAGTGATGATGATGACAATGACATAATTTTCTTCTCCTTTTCCGTTTTCTACTTTTGTGAAGCCATTTTTCATGGCTTTCTTTGATCCAGACTTTGTTATATTTCTCATCTATCACAGTGTTTTGTTGTAAGTGATTTTTAGAAATGTGATACTTTTCTATTTTTCTAATCCTGAATGACTCATCCAAGGACACTTTATTTTGATTTTTTGCAAGATCACAATTTCTGATGAGGGAAACATCACTTATAAGGGGTATTGTATAGTTGCACACATTTTTATTCATTTCTGTTTCATAATCACCACACTCTGAAGTAGGTTTATTTGTAAAATCCGAGACTAAGCTATGGTTGGATTCAGTTTTATGGTGCAAATGAGGTATGTTTGGCTGATGCTTGGGCTTTTCTTGGCTGTCACTTCCTCTCGATGACTTGAAATCAAAATATAAAGGATTACAGCTATAAGAAATCGATGGGTCTGTGCTTGTGTAAATTAACATTTCCGATGGCCACTGAAGAATATTTGATCCATGTTTGCTAAGAACAGGAACAAAGGGTTCACAAGGTCTCTTGCGCATGTCCGGTTTTCTTTGTGGGGCTCCACTACTACCTTCTTCAGATGGTGATGGAACTAATGCATCTGTCCCCAGCTTTTTCATTTCAGTTTCAGTTGTGGATGAATCACTGTTCCCGTCTTTCTCATCTTCCTCCGCAACGTCCTGCGGACATAAACAATCCTCCACAACTGCCTGCACGAGAGCCCTGTTTGCCCGCAGCTCGTAACCGCTGCAGGCCAGGGGCAGGACCTGAGCATTCTCCGCAGCCGCGGGCAGCGTTTGCTCCGGTAAGTCTGTTGTTACACCAATACCGTAGCCACCCACGTCCGAAGACACCAGTTGCTTTGAATGGGACAGAGCAGGAGCTGATACGAGACTCTCTAGCACCCCGCTTTCTTCACTGGCCGGCTCTTTTGACTCCTGAGCTTCAGGAGCTTCTGCTGTGTCTATGCATTTTTCCACCAGTGGGTGAAAACAGTTATGTTTCTCCTCAGGGCACAGGACTATTTCTGCTGCTGAAGGAGACTGCAGGTTACATGCTCCTGGAACAAACCTACTTCTTCTGTTAAATCCGTGCTCCATAGACGTTTCGTCATTATATTCATAGAAAACGGCAGCTGAAGACTCCAGTTTGACTGCTGCTTTCTTAGGAAAAGCAAAAGAGAACCCAACTCTATGTCCTTGAGCTCCTTGAACCTGATCTCCACATTTGTTAGCGTCGGATTTATTACTACATGCATTTCCAGGAGTGGAAGAAACCACGGAAGCAACGTCTTTACAATTCTGTGCATCGTGCATTAACGTACAGCTGAAATCCTGTTTGCTGGCAGAATCTATGGCAGCACTTTGTGGGATATCATTGCAATGATCTTGCACAGTCACTGTAGTGGATTTGAACATAGGGCCGCTTCCAGGAGCACTAGGAAGGAAAACAAAACTCAGAGTCAGTACCTTTCAGAGAACTGCAAACAGAAATATGGTGTTACATTGGTATCTGACAGATTTTGTTAAGGCAAGAGGAAGAATCTGTGGATACACAGATTTAGAATATGAAAAAACGTCATCTTTTATAATAAGATCAGCTGACTAGTATTAAAAAAAAAAAAGTAAGTATTGTACCCCCAGTTCCTTCATGTGAAGTTACCAGCTGAAGGGCTAATAGTCCTACAAGATAGTTCACTCTTCCTAGACATACTGTCTGGCCTAATATCTCCCTAGAAATCTTGCTTCTCCTCCCAGTAGACCGTCATGGTTACAACATTATTACTACAAATAGCAGAGGGTTTGCGTTCCTTTGTGCTACAAAATATATTAAACCAGAGAGCGCCTCATAGACCACTTCCCCCTTAGTCATCATCCCAGTGACTGCTGCTCTGCCCACGGGCCATCACCCAGCAGCGCCCACCCTGTTTGTGTTCACAGACCGAAGCGTTGCAATCTCAGCAATTTCTTTCATGGAAAAACAATATTGGGGAGAGTATTTCAGCTGACAGTAGTGCAGTAAGTGATTCATCCCTCCTGAGAAAAAATTTATCACTGTCTACTCCTGTTCTTCATTTCATGTCCTTTTCCCATCTGTTCTATTTCACTTAATAGGAAGCAAAGAGAAGACCAAAAACTGTTTAAGCTGCCAATTTTCCAGGATCCACAGGAACTGTTCAGCACTAGGAGTAACGGACCTATGTTAAAACAATTTTATTTGTTTGTTTTAACCAAATTATTCTACGATACAGTGCAGAGCAATACTAGGTGATGGGTCATTGGGAAAACTTGCAAGTGTCGCTTAGGACCCCAAGAAGTGCTGAGATAAAGAATGACGAGCTTAATCTATTGGGTCTAGAAATTAAGGTAGAGGTTTTATGAGAAAGGAATTCCTCATGAGAATTCCTGCCTTGTCCAGTTCTTCATAAATTTAAAATATATATTAAAACCCCCCCACAAATCCTTTCTTTAACAGAATAAATGGTGACTTCTACAAAACCAACCTAGAAAATACCAGTTTAAAAAATCCTGTGTGTCTGTCTATATCACACCTCTAAGGATGCAATGTGGTAGCAAACAGCAATTCTTAAATAGAGAAATAAAGCTCAGAGATAAATTCTCCTTCAGGAACTAGAAGGAGGATAATAAAAAAACAAACCAAACAAAACAGAAACAACAAAACCCCACAAAATCTGTGCTTCACTAGCATGGAAAAAGGAAAACAATAAGTTCCTCTTTCCTCTTTCTCCTGAAATATGCTACATTCAGATTTTGGAGTACGCTTAGGGGGAATAATAGCTAATATCCTCAAGTATTAAATTTGGACAGTTAAAACACTGATGGAGGAGAAAGCCTCTACATGAGTAATCATAAAAAGATAAAGAAATTAAAATTAGGTGTCATGTTGCTCATGTCAAACAGACCTCACAACATTCATGTCCCATCCACCTGCTTAGACAGACGTTGTTCCAGCATGCTGCCCATCATCCAAACTATGGAGAAAGACACTATTACTGAACAAGAGTGACAACTTGGCTGGACTTATCTGTTAGTTCAGCTGGTGAGACGAAGGCTGGGTAAAAAGAAAACATTTGCGTTTGAGCACCTACTTTTTTGCCTTTCCCCCCCCCCGAGGTTCCACTGTGAAAAGTTGGTACATGTATTTTCAGTGGCTCGTCAGCATCGTAACTGCATCACATCTGAGAGAGAATACAGCCACAACTAGGCAAGCTCAAAATTAATTTCAACAGTATGCCTAGATGCAATACTAAAACGTATGACTAGCAAGGAGTCACTTCTGCAGAGGGAGGTAAACGCTCTGTTGAGCTGGGGAGAAGCAGCACTTACCTTTCAATATAAAAAATCCAGTTATTGAAATTTAAAACTAGATTTCTGGATGCTTTCCCAGGCGAGCAGTTTGAAAACTAAACCGCAGAGATCTGCTACATCCTAGAAAGACAGACTGTATTCCTCACCTCATCAATGAAGTAGTGTCAGCCTGCAAACGCATGACCTAGTTCACTCAGCTTTCAACCAATGTGCCTGGTTTTATGAAATATATATGAAACACATCTTTTTTTTAAACTAAAAATACATGTCATTTTAGCTCCACTGAAAAAGCAACGTTAAACATTCATTTCTGCACATAGTGTGAAGCAAATTACTCTACACATACTGCTTCAAAAATGCCATAAAAACGTGTGTGTGGGGCTCCAGCCAAGGGACTCCAACAGCCCTGCATCCCACAGCACCAGATAACAGTGGAGGGATTATTTTAAACTATTTTTTATGTTTCAGCAGCTATGCACTTACCACGTTGTCTCTTTCCTTAGCTCAGCTAGCTTGTGCAAACGTTGAAGGGCTTTTTCCTGTTTCCTTTCATCTTTTCGTGATTTAGATGCTACATTTCGAGCAAACTCCCTCTGTTTCAGTTCCTTCAGTCTCTGCAAGAAATAGTCATATAATGCACACAAAAAAACCCGGGGATGATAAACGTTTATAGTGACAGCTACTTTCTGATAAACACTCATGGCACTAATTATTTTTGAACCTAACCAAAGTGCCCCATTCAATAAATTTACACATTTCAAGTGAATAACCAAATACCTAGAGATGCTAGGAACAGGTTAGCTACGTTAGAGATAACCTAGAAAATTTTACTGTAGCTTTTGCGATTAATGTAGACCAGCCTCAGTAGGATGTGGCAATGTTCATCCAGAATTTTGCTCATGACTCTCTTCCCAAAAACCTTCCCCACAGCCTGACTGCTCTTTGAGATAGTAATAAAAAATAACGAGACCACCCCGGGTATTTTTCCGCAAAGCCGCTCTGCAGCCTGTCGACCCCCCAGCCGGTATTAGATCTCGGGTTCTTCTGCAGCGATGCTGGGCATAGCATTTGTCACCGCCGAACGGCGGGAGGTCCCTGTCAGCCCTTCGCCCCAGCCGACCAAGGTCCCCCTGGACCGGCCCTGCCACGTTATCTGCGCGGTACCACCTGCAGAGCGCCCGAGGGCGCGCTGTCCTGCCATCCAGGTCACTACTGAAGGCGTTAAGGGGTCCTGCCCCAGCAGGGATCCCCAAGGGATGTAATGGCCAGAGGAGCCGTGTATTTTGAAAGGGGAAGATCTTCCCTGTGAAGGAGCTTGTTTCCCGCTCTCGCTGCTGCCGGACGCAGCAGTTAAGCAGACACCGGGTTCGATGCCGTAGCTCATTCGATTTCATCTCCAGCCTGTTTCTCTGGAGGGAAATTAAAACGCGCAGCTTTGATTCTCCACACAAAAGGGGGATTTTCCTTATGTCACAGAAGGACAATATGCAGAGACTTTCCTAATCCTTCACGTCAGCAACAAGCGTTCCTCTAAGTCCCAAACCCCATCGGTGCACCGCTCAGTTGCTCGGTGCGTCCCCCATATGGCTCACAGTCCAGATGACATCACCTTATGAGATCGTAATCTCACGATTCTGGGAAGAACCCAGCAACTTGCCACCGTTTTAGTGTCCGAGGGCTAACAGCCGGCCATGAACAGGGGCCACGTGGATTTGTAAAAGCAGTAATTCTAACTTCAAATTGTTCAAGGGTATCGAGAACTGTTCTTATCGCTGGTGGCACACGTTGGATACACATGTAATGGAGTTTTCAGAACTCTATAAGCACTGTTCTCCTGCTCCTTCTCAATTTTTATTTTGCCCCTTTTGTGATCTTTTTTTTCCTATTCACAGAAAAATATCCCTCATATAACAGCATTCATTCACACACTGAATTTGTCTTTGCCATTTTGGGTGATGCTAATGCTACTTTGGCAGTCCATTTACCACCACAAACATATACATAGAAACACGCTGAGAAAGCAAACGCTGGCAGAAAAATGAGTACTACTCTCTATTTTCAATTTTCGCATTATTTTTCAAACAACTGGATACTCCTTTGAAGACATCCTTGATAGATACAGAGAAATAATTCGAAAGGTAATCAGTTCTACCATTTATATTTTCCAGATAGAGTTATCAAAATTTGTTTTATTGTGCTAACGCAGTGTAAGGTTATAAATTCACTCAAAACTGGATGTATGGTAACTTTTTTCCAAGAAAGAAGGTTTGAAATGTGAAGCATCTTTGTAGAACATTTTTTACCCCTGTGCATTCTTGTTTTCCTAACGATAGTATGAGACTGACCCTGCTTCCCACCAGCCACTTGTGAAACCTAAAGTGTTTCATTTCACAGGTGACTTCTGAGTACTCAGAATACCAGAGAAGGGATGAAGTTTGCTCCTTCCCCTCCCCACCTCCAGCCCTTGCCATTTAAAGACAGGATTTCACTCCAGTTTGTAGAGCTCAGTAATTCTTCAGGTTTTTGTCCCCTCCCATACACAAGGAAAGAAGAATGCGACAAAGCAAGAGAAGAAAAGAGAGATAAAAGGGTGCTTTTTCACAAGGTTAAAAAGGAGAAGCTGAGGTGTATACAAATCCATAATCACTCTCCAGCAGCAGCACTTTACTGTAATTACTGGGATGATTGTAATTAGTGATTTGATTCCGACCAGATTGTGACCCCTTTTCTCTCGCTGCTGAAAGTCAGCAGGACTCCGTGCCGTCAGGAGCGCTCAAGTTAACACGGCTCCGTGTTTCAGGGTGCGAGCAGGGTCTCGCTCACAGTCAATAGCGACAATGCTGTTAACGGAACCTTTACGTGGTCTTGGAGGCATAGAAGATGCGTTTCGTGCCTGTCATTGCCAAGCAAACATCATTCTACTGATCTGAGCGTCTCCTCAGCCCGCGCAGTCGTCATCTGTTTAGCGCATACCAGATCTGGTGCAGAAGAACCGTTCACAATTTTTAAGTAATTAAATTGTTCCCCTTGACTGCCACAAGTAGGTGTCAACGTGCAAGACAGAGGAGTCTGGCAGAAGCTTTGTGTGCACAGCCTTCGTGTGGGACTGTCTGCTCTTCTCTTCTGGAGAGCTACTCGTTCCAGAGCCCCCCTTCTGTCAGACCTCCTTCCAACACACCGCCCCTTTCCTGTACAGAAAACCGGCCTTAGCAGAATATGAACTAGTTATACAGCGTGGGGTTTTTTTCCTTACAACTGGTATCTCAGTCTTTTTCATGGAGAGCTTTAACAATCTATAAGGATTATACCTCGGTAACTCCTGAGGACTTTATTCAGCAAATACATATGTCTAAGTGGAACTCTTCTTAGTTGTAAACCACAAAACATGCACCTGGTGCAAGTTGGTTTGAGGCCTGATTGGGCAGCTTCCAAAAAATACTATTTCCTATACATAAAAGGTCATCTAAGTGAGAAAGTGTGTGTCCCCATTTTTTGATACTGTAGTTGTTTTCCATTTGTCTTTATTTAGCCATCTGATAAACTATCATCACCTGCATTCCCTTACTGCACTTAGTCATGCTAGTGATTGCTAGCAATGCATCTATGCTGCCCTGTACTTGTATTTTGTTGGTTTTGCTTGTATTATGCAAATGAAAACGATATATTACCCAAGTATACATAAAATGCCATTAGTCCATGCATTCTGAGTATCACGAGCCCCCCCCCCAAGTTATTCCAAGTAAATGGCAGCAATAAAAAAACAAGCGTGTCTTATTCCTAAAAAGCATCTTTTTCTTAACGTTTTTGTGCCTTTCCATGAGGCAGAGCTATTCACTAATGCTAACTTCAATAGTTAGTTTAATGCCTGTTATGCTTGTTTGTTTCCATGGATCAGTAAGCAAATAATTAGCAAGCAGTCATACAGTATTTATATATGATTCCCTCCTGTATTTTGCTCTGCTTATGAACCAGCTCAAAATGTGTAAGTCCTAGCAAGCAGAGTTTCAACAAACAGTTCACAGTGAATAATTAAATGACATTTCTCCAAGAGAACTAAATGCCTTCATCATTACCCTGATACGCTGTACTGCCACTTTGAACCTGCAGAGCACGGACCACCGTCGGTTTGAAAATGACTTCCCCCAGCCCGGAGCAATGGGAAGCCTGACCCCGATTCTCCAGCCTTGCGATGGGATCTTGCAACTGGGCTGCTTTCACTTGGGCAGAAGTGGATTATTTTAACAAATCTAACTGTAACACTGGGTCTGAAGCAGAAACATTCCACCTATTTCTAGCAAACTCAGCCGGCAATCTTACTGCACACCCATTACATCATGCTGAGCTGAGGTATGCAAGTCCAGACGGAAAGAAAGACCACCAGCTCCTGTGTACCTAATGCATGGATGAAACTATACACGAGAAGCCCACATGAGATCCAAACTCAGGTATGGCTGCATTTCACTCAGAGGCATACAGCTCAGGTGTCCCCAGGCTTGCCGTGGAAGATACCCCAGGAAGGTGCCGTGGAAGAAAAAAAATCAAAGAAATCCTAAGTGGACTTCCAACGGGACCCCACTTCTGGTGACTTCACCCTTGTCTTCATTTCCCCATTTACTACATTAGACAGTTCATTTCAGCATGCCGCTTTTCAAAAAGCTCATGCCGAGTTTCCTAATTGTCCCCTGCATTTTATAATATAGGAACCACAAGCCCAGATCCCGCTGCCGGAGCCAGGTGCCTGAAGATCTCTGTGGACCAAAGCCTCTCGAAAGCAAAGACACATTATGGCATTAAGTGCACTTCTTACATCAGTATTACAAGCCTTCTGCCACCTTGCAAAGTGGTTGTTGCGTTTTTTTTTTTTAAACTCAAGATTTAAGCACTTGTAACAATAGCACTTCAAACTAATAGGTCTTCAAAACATAGAGAAGACATTAATTAATAAATATGCTCAGCACAGCGAAAGCACGTAAAGGCTGAACAGTGAAACACAATGTACCTGAATACTATGATACCAGGTGATAAAAGGAGGGGGGGAAAAACCCCCAAACCCCAGCCTCAAATAATTTTATACCTTGAAACATATATAATGTTATCAGAACTGACTCTGAAGAAAAGCAGTGAAACTTTTAATGAAGTTTATGAAACCAAAGGGGAAATCATAACAAGCATCAGGATTGATACAGGCTCTCTCTGTGGCGTTAATACCTCACATAAAAACCAGCCACCCCCCCCCCAGCACAAAGGCATCATCTAAGGACTGCTTACTCAGAGAGGCTCTCATAAACTACCCGTGCAAAGCTCATCTCCCTAGTCTAGGAACAACTTTAGTAGGGTCAAGAACCAATGGGAGCAGTTTTTATAATAGCAGGAGTCAGAAAGATGCCTATCAGGGGATTTCAGGGCAGTGCAGTTCAGATATTATTATGCTAATGTGCTTTTGACCTTAGATTAACAATTAAATTATGTGGACTTTTACGATGCTGAAAATACGTAGACCATAAATTCACTTTCTGATCAATGGAAGTATAAAATTACAGAACTTAACGGCCATGACATCAAATTTTGCTGCTTTATTGTCTTCTTATTTATCAGGAAAAACGACCATATTCCCAGTAGTCACTGAATCATGAATTTATGCGATTGTTAGCTTTTAAAAATAACTCATCAAAATAAAACTTCCTTTTCTTGCTCCCTAACTATGAAATACTCGAAGCTGCAGCCCAAATAGCACAAGCAGGTTGCTGCAGCCCTTTATATATTGAGCACTACAATACCAAGTGTTGCACCTTGAAATTTCTGTCGAGGCTCTTTTTCAAGTCAGTTGCTTCTGAAAGATTGGATATAGCAGGGTCACAGCTAAGGCAGGAACCTTTGAGAAAGCAGACGAGTGATCAGGGAAAGAGTCCAGCGCATAACCCACTCCTATAGCTTTACGTTACATTAAGAGAACTGACATACTGCCATGTCTACACCACACCAGAAAACGCAGCTGCTGCTTCACTGGCAGAAGGACTTTGAAACTGTAAAGGGAGGCCAAGCTAAATGCAGTAACCGATGAAGAGTTAAATTGCTGAACTGCCGAGCTCAGAAGAGGGGACGAGCAGCCTGCAACGCTGCGGCCACGGGCGTCAGCGCCGGCGTGGTGAACAACCCGCCAGAGCGGGAGAGCAAGGCGCGCGCCTGCTCCCACCCCCAGCCAGCGACGCAGCGCTAGCCCGAGACCGCGAAGACGCGCGACAGTCAGTCCTACACGTCTGCCCTAAACCCAGCACGAGCCCCCCACCTCCTACGCTGTCTGTAACTCCATCTGCACCCGGAAAGGAGCTGGAAGCCCGTGGCAGCTCCCTCCTGCCCTTCAAAAATTTGCTGATTACCTCAACATGGGGAACATGGGTTGGTAGTTCAGCGCTGTCGTGGAGGTGGCATTTGGATTTATTTAGAACAAATTAAACACTTCTACCCTCTAAATCGGTATATGATATAAAACATATTTTTAGTTGTTAATAAAGGGTTTTTTTGGCTTGTATTCAGTTTGTTTTTGTTTTTGTTTTTTTTTTTTTAAATCTAATTACTGCTTAATACAGGGACTAAACACGAGTATTTCTTAGCTGCCGGTGATAATTCTAGAAGCTGTGCGTATTCCCCTTTCTCTGAGTACTACATGACTGCTGTCGATATACGCCCTGCTAACTGAGATGGTTTATTTCTTCTTTATGTGAATTATGGTATGACAAACCGAGCAACAACGCACTCATTAGATAAACACTCATCACACCAAACCAGATTAGTATCCTTTCGCAAAGAGGATTGAGCTTAATCAATTATAAATAATAACTGAAGAGATCAGAGCTCTCGTAACACCTGTAAACACTCAAATGGGGAATGAAACATGCCATTTAAAGCAGAAAACATTGCTTACTGAGATGTAAAATACATGTATTTTCCTTCTGTCTTCGGTGGTTTGCGCAGGCATATATATTTTACTGTTCTGCAACTGGAGACCCCTTCACTTTACACAGCACGACAGGGCAGCATCTCTTCACTTGCGCTCTGGTCTGCAATTCTACATACTTCTCATGACCGTATCTTTCGTATTACTTAAAAAAAAAAACCCAACGAAACAGAACAACCAAAAAAGAATTTCTCCCTTTGAAAGATTATAGAAAAAACTAAAGCACCAAGAAAAAAATACTATCACACAAGAAGAACTGACCCTGTTAGTGCTACAGGCCTTCCCTAGCAGAAGTTAAACAAGGCAAGTTATTTCCACAGAGAGGAGAGATGTCAAGATTTCCCAATGAAATTAGTAATTCGACCACTCGGATAAGTAGGCTAAGGAAGAAATCAACAGACAATCATTTTTTTCTCACGCTGCCAGTAAGGAATTATTGCTATGATGTGCTCCTGCAATGGAAGAGGAACGGGGGGAATTTTAACAGCAGCCTGCAACTGCTTGATGGGGAGTTACACGGCAGATGGAGTCACTCCTGGCTGGTGGCGGGGAACGCTTCCCTGTGAGGGCGGTGCGGGACCAGAACACATTGCCTACAGGGACTGCGGCACCTCCAACCCTGCAGAAATTCAGGACATGGCTGAAAAAAGCCCCATCTTACTCGATGATCTCGTGTTGGCGAGCAGGAAGCCAGCGACAACTTCCAACCACCATTTTTACGATTTCTGTCTTATGCAGTGAGTTATCTCATCTCCTCACTTCATCGGTGTAGGGACTTTGGCCACTCACTTTTAAGAGGCCTTTAACAAATAACATTGACCTATTGCTGGCTTATTAATAACTTCCAGTTTGTTGCAAGTTATAAGCTGTTTCTAACTGCCTCTGCCTATAGCTGTATGCATCTCACTTCAAGCTGGAAAATTTAAACCTTTTTCTTAAAAACCGAGAGCTCCACAAATTTGCAACAGAACCACATTTTATATTATCAGATATTAAGCCCTCCAAATGAGAAGGAACATACAGATTGTGAATAATCCTTTTCCTCTCCTATTTCTACCACGAATTGCAGTCACATCTTCCTGATGGTCTTTTAATATTAGAAGAAGTCTAACACACCCAGATATAGATATATGCAGGATTTAAAACCAGCAAGTTCTTGGAGCCCACAGTATTGCTGAGTAGGTAGATTCGGTTGAAGTGAACCTCTGCTCTTTTTCCAGCACTGTCACGAGCATCATCCCAGGCTGGGGAGAAAGTGGGGATTAATTAAGAGGAAGGGAAGGTTGGGATTGTTTTACCTGCCCGTCACGGGCCCGAAGGGAGGCGGGTGACGAGAAGATGAGATTCTTCATGATTCAGGGAATTTTTATTAACTTTAAATGAACTGATGTAATGCAAATGTTCACAAACAACCATAACTTGCTCATGAGCACACTTGAGCAATATGCAGTAGTTCAGTTGTGTAGTCTGCAGAAAAGTACTGTTGAACCAGCTTTTACATTCAGATCCTACAAATATATATTAAATACATGTATTATCATGTACGACTGAAAATGCACATTGGTCTTTTCTACTTTTGTAATATAAAACTGAAATTATTTTATCATGAAATAGAATTAGTTTTTGAGACTACTTCGTACTCGTATATGAAGCATCTTTCTTCATAGTCTCGAGCTCAGTTATATTTTCCTATGTAAGTTCATGGGGAAAAAATAAATGAAACTTGAGCTTAAAATGAAAACCAAAACCAAATGAAAACATAATTGTTTTCAAAATCATGAAGAAAATTAGAACATTAAATATTTTGCACACTTGCACCTGTAATATACATGAAGGCTAGTTACCTTTGATGAAGATCTTACTACTTACTCTTGTTTAGGTGACCGCAGAAGAAATACGCTGGAGCAATGGAAGGAAAAATAAATCTGTCTTTACTTTCTATCCTTTTTAACGCTTTTCCTGCAGAAATTATCTGCCAGAAACAAACACATACTTCACTATGTGATGATTAATGCCCTTCCCAGCATAGTAAGCCTCATGTTTCGTTTGATGTTACCCTGGTGCCTGTGCATCTTCTGCTCCTTTCCAGCATCCCCTGCTGCAGGATTCAGATAGCGTTATGGCTTACAGTTGAACAAGGCTCCAGGACTTTGACAAATAACCGGTTATGGAGCATAAATTAAGACTTTTGTTGCTTTTGTTTTAAGATAACTATGTTTTCTGAAGTTGACTAAACGGCCACAGCTTTGCCATCGTGCAAAAACATTGTTTTAAGCCTGCAGAATTGCTGAGCCTTGCATATTGAATATTTCACTGCGCTAGCTACTAACCACGTGTATAACAACAGCCCGATCTTATTGCAAGCTGTAGGATATTTTTTGTTAGCTTCAGCAAAAATCAGCTGAATACTCCATAAATATTAAGGCCAAAACCAAAGAAAACAGCATAGAAATACAGAATTAGCATCTCCCCTATCAAATTAATTTTACCAGATAATGAAAAGAACATAAAGCTGACACACACTTGTACATCTGGAAAGTGGTTACATACGCTAGTCTCTGATTTAAAGGTATTTATTTTAATGACTCTAGGCCTAATTCTACTTCTCTGAAGTCAATGGAGAAACTCCTGCTGAGCTCAGGGAGAGCAGAGGTTTTAAATTCACCATGGAAATTTTCAGCAACACTTAAGGAAGCTTCTTCAGTCACAAAGATTAAAGACAAGATCGATACACGTCACTTCTTTAAGGATCACTTTACCTTTACACCCACTCCTGCAGCATTTAGGATTCTAACTCAAAAAAACATACGCAACATTTTAAATTCTGTCAAGAAGTGGTTATCCTTAGTGCCGTTAGAGAAAAGGGCAATGCTGTAGAGAAAAGGGCTCGACTTCACACTTCTGGGAAGACACGGGCAGCCGTAAGCGTGGGGCCACCCTCAGAGGCCACAGCTCCTCTTTGCTGCTCCGGAGGGACAACCCAGCACCGACCGTCTCAGACATCACGCGCCATTCCCTGGTCCCACAGCATTATCCACCCCCTGCCTTTCACTCCAGCAGTGAAGTTTAAGCATCCAGAATACTCCTTCTGAGCCTAGCATGTACAGTATTTTCAAGTTTGACAGTTCTGCTGCAACTAAAACATTCATTCAGTGAGGCACTGCTTCCTGGTGTTTCCAGCCTCTGAGTGCTAAATGTTGATGATGGCTTTATTCTCTGGCCAGTTACAATTTCCCACGTATAAATAACGAGAGCTCCACAACATCCCATCTAAACTCTATCCGGAAAGTTTTAAGCTACTGGAAAAATCCCCGTTTGAGCAGCATTCATCTTCCATAAATCATTTCACAGGAGCAACGACTTCCTCACCAAGAACCCCCTTCCAAGAAAGGTCACCTCTACACCTCTTTGGAGAAGGAATATTGGATTTCCCTTTAGAATGACTTTCTGGTGGGAGATGATAAGGCCACAAAATGGATGGCTCCATCAACACACAAGCGTTGGATGGCTCAGGTGTTAAAGCTCTCTTTTGCTCATTTGCGAGACTGTTTTGCTGTTTTCTGCATGAATAACACACTTGGCAGCTCTGAGATCTTTGAGACTTCATCCAACAACTCTTCTCTCCAGTGCCCTCCAACACCTACTGGCGTCTATTGTGACCCACCTTTTCACCTTGGTCAAAATGGTTCACTGGGCCTCCAGCACTGAAGTTCTCTGTAGGATCATGCTGCTGTTCTGATTATTCCTCCTTCTTTACTGAAGGAGGACACAATACCCTTTCTACAAGCACAGTAAAAATTGCAAGCAGAAATTTTTAGTTTATGTTTTCAGCCTCTTTGGTCGCTGATATTTTAGGAAAGACTGCCACGGAGGTTGAAATGAACCTACCGAATCTTAAATCTTTCCAGTCTCTACAATATGCAAAATGACTGAAAATGAGGAATTAATATTTACAGTCAGGTTCTCTAAAGGATATTTTCCACAATTCTTGAAGGATACTCTAATAACTCTGACGGGCTGAAGGAGATACATGAATTCCCTCAAAGTGAGCTCTTTATTTTAATTCTTTATGTCAGAGCTAAATCACAATCACTTTCTCCTATCAGTTTTATATCGGATCACCGAGCTATTCAAAGCCTCTGTTCACAAATTGCTTCTCATCAGCAGGATCTGGTCCTTGCCAGAGATTATCCCAGGACCATGACAAGCTTCTTCAAAGAATATATAAAATTTGACCAATGAAAATTGAGACAAGAATGGGCCTTTGCAAATTTTGACACATACCTCACAGCCACAGCTAACTGGCACAGACAAAATCTGTTATCCCTAACCCAACCTTTAATACTAATCACAGGCTCCTCTGAGAAAAACATGAGATTGAAGAAAAAATTATTAAATGTGAAGACTGCATCTTGCAAGGCAAAATGAATTAATACCGTAATTTGACTTATGCTTTCATTTTCAACTATGCAAATGAAATGTGTTGTAAAGTAACTTTGACGACATTACTGTGAGTAGTAGATGTTGGTAGCAAGTGGTTATGAGAACACATGTCTCCATTAATGTGTGTCTTCTACTGCATCATTGCTTTTGCAGATGAAATATTAGTAACTGTAGAGCAAGGATGTATGTGTCACCACACTGCGTTAATGAAGTTATCAGCCAACCACAGCTTGGAGGCTGCTGAGGGAAACCAGGACTGTAACACAGACCCCCAAAAGGACAAGCACAAGGTCATAGCAGAGGCCTTGGAAGTGGAAGGAACGGGATGACACCATGGTCCCAGGGCTATAAACAACTCACTGGTGTTCAATTACTGCTTGCTAAAGAAATGCAACTTTATGCAGAAAAGTGGGTTTAGGGATAAAAAGAAAATGAAGAAGCATCCAACATATGTAAAACACACTATATGTAGCAAATTTCACTACAATATGCAATTGGGAACCACCAGAGCATGTATTTGTGTTAGTAAATACATTAAAATGACCCCGAACGGACCTCAGAGTGAGGAAAAAGAAAGCATCAAACTTCACCCTCTTCCTGGCAAAAGGGAGGAAGAAACCACCAACATCAACATCACACTCCCCCACATGAAGAACTCGTCGTGCTGACAACTTGCAATGACACCTCCCTTTTCTTCCTGGGAGGACCGTAACACCAAAAAGGATCAGACACTAGAAAGCTTACACGTATCTGTATCGTTATCAGGCATAAGCTCTTATAATTGGATAATTTGGACTACAGGCGCCAGTATCATTGTAATTGGCCTAATAATAATTCTTTCAGTAGGCTGTTAGGATGAACTGACAACAAATCCTTGGCTTTGCACGTCAGGTGTGTTTCTTTCGCCCGTGTCACTGCAGAAGGTGTTTGGTGGGGTACCCCAGCCCCAAGAACTGGCTGAACACGCGACAGAGCTGATCATCGGTACAGCAGGTCCAGCTTTCCGTTTTAACGTAACCCAGAAGCAACTTACGGCAATATTCCCCTGCCTCAATCACATAGGAACCTTTCAGGAGATAATTTGCCCTTGATTAAGAATCACTAGGAAATTAATAAAAACAATAATTAACTAATAACGTAAAGCTCATTACCGAATGGAAATGTACCCAAATGTCAGTCCACATTCTTAAAGGGAGAAAGTAGTTCCCAAGGAAAATTGACAATATCCCTTTTTACCTTTTCTTTCCGATAACAACAGCCAGGATAGAAATACACCCGCTCTCACGATACAGGTTCTGATTAACAGGTGAGCATCGCACGAGGAAGACAGCACAGAGCACTACCTACAGCGCTGAACTCTGAAATCTGAACTGCTATATGCTCAAGCTTTGATGAAAAGAAGAAAAAGAAGCCCATAAAAAGCTACCTATCTGACACATAAACCACAGGGCCAATTAACTAGGTGGACCTTCTGTATATCTCAGCAGAAGATAGATTTAAAATGTCTATACTCAACGTGAAGGTATTGCTGGATAAAACATTGCCACAGAAAATGGAAAATGAGAGCAGAAGCTTTATCACCTCAAGGTCAACATAACTGTATGTTTAGGGAAGTTAAAAAAAAAAAGTGCCTTACTCTCCTTCCCTACAGCAAACTCAGAGAAACAAACAAAAGTACTCCGCAACTGAGAAGTACTGGTGAGAGCTATGAAACCCTTGCCCACTCTTCTTACAAAGACCAGAACAAATAACCTTATGCTGAGAACTCCCAGCCCTGCAAACAAACCTCTTGCCATCCTCAAGCACTATGTAAGCATGGCTAGAGCACTCCATAATTAGTAAGTATTTACAGACCAGGTTCTCTACTTTTGCACAAGATTTACACTATTCAGTTGAAACAGATATCTTTGTTGGTCTTTAATTTGGCAGGAGAACCATATTTATCTAGTTCTGATTCACCAAAGTTGTTGTTTTTTAATTTCGTCAACTACACAAATCTCCTTCCTTCTAGAAAATCTTATGGGCATTTTTAATGAAGAACAGACGAAAACTTTTCCACAAATTGGGGTTCAGACTTCTTTTCCT
This sequence comes from Calonectris borealis, assembly GCF_964195595.1. Classification (NCBI taxonomy): domain Eukaryota; kingdom Metazoa; phylum Chordata; class Aves; order Procellariiformes; family Procellariidae; genus Calonectris; species Calonectris borealis. The sequence goes on from NC_134317.1 coordinate 37,830,151, forward strand.
ATGGATAGCTATAAAAAATACAGAAGCAAACCATCACATTGTCTTCACAAGTTATCTCCCACGGAAACCTAGATATTTGAGATACTGCTCTCAGCCTTCACAACATCCCTTAAAGTAGGCTGGTCTTAAAATGTTACTTCTGCCTTAAGGTTCCCACATCACTGCTCCAAGATTTCTTAGCAGTATGCTGTAGTGCCCTCTGGGCTGGGATAGGAAAAAATCTGTAAGACACTTGTCTTTCCCTGCCACATCCTCTCCTTTTTTTGCAAAATTGCCACAGAAGATGCTTAGGGAAGGTTAGAAGAACACAACTTTACACAAGAGACACTTTTTTCCCTCTGCAGATCTTGGATATATTGTTGGAATTCTCTCTCTTAATGGCATCAAAGTGACTCATCCTTTATGAAAGTCTTGAATCCGTTCATCAAATTGTCATCCCCAAAACCTGTCTCTTGCCTGCTTGTGCAGGATGCAACTACATAGGCACAGAAAGACTCAGACCAAGTTCCAAAGCTTAGAAAGTTTAAAAAAAAAATTTACGCTTTTACCTCTAACACAAATATACACCTATTAACATGTCTGCTACTTCCAGTAAAACATGCAATTCAGCAGAGAACAGCATTATCGCTATTATGCAGTACATATGCTGAAAGAACTACTGTCCTTACCAGTGTGCCACAAAACTAGGCTACATCAGCACATGAATGCATGGTACACCAGGTAGTGAGCACGTTTGTAATTAAAGGAAAGCATGGCCAAACAGGCTTCAAATAAAGACAATCAGGAGACCCATACACCATTTCTGGCTCTGACTCAGATTTATTGTATGGCCCCAGTTGCACAACAAAATAGCCTGTCCTTCAAACTCTGCCTGTAAAATCGAGTTAGTGTGAAGCAGCTGCCATGAAAAACATTGCACAGTACTAATACTTGATGTGATTTCTGATTTGAGAATATTTAGAAGAAGCTGCAATCCGCATGACCCATTTCATGTTGTTTTGTCTTGTTACAGAGGCACAGAGACGCTTACAAGTGACGATTAGCTATAGACCAGCAAAGTCATAGATCATTGCTAACATGAGACAAGAGAATGGTTCACAGTTTCATCATGCAAAACACTTCTTCAGATAGAGCAGCAGACAAACATTCGACTTATTTCCATTTTCCATTTGCCATTTCACTGTCCTGCAAAGGCAGCGCCAGAGCTCGGTTTGTGCACGAAAACCTGCACCTGGATTCGGTTGGACCTTCCCAAACTTTGAGGAATGAGGTCCTTGGGTAAGCTGCTAGCAGACAACTAAAGCTCTTTCTTGATCCCACTGCCCAAATTAGAGCAACTTCTGTTAACAGAACTAAGTTGCTAAAAGATCACTGAAGATCAAACTAAAGTAATAGCTACTTAGTTTTAGTAAGTTGCTTGTAAGTTACATAGTGTTTTCTGTTCTCATCAAATCGTATTAGTGTATAGCACTTTACTGCATAGAGATAAACCGAATGTAGCTATGCCTTGAACTAACATCTTATGCTAGGGTTCTAGCACTTTTTTTCTCTAAAATTTAAGAAGGGTGATCAGATCCTAGGTGAAAAACTGCAAATGGCCGTCTTTGTGGAAGAAAACCATCTTTTACACCGATAGCCTTCCAAAACGTATACCAATGATTGCACTGAAAAATCGAAGAAAATATAAGGACCACTTAAGTAATTTTGCACAATTTTAAGCACCTCTTGCATTAAAATATCAATATTTTGCACTATTAAAACTTCAAGCTTTTGTTCAATGGGTAAAAGATGGTGAAGTGTAAGAACAAAATCACTGAAAACCTCGATCTGGATACTTGGCTTCCCACCAGAAATTCAAAGCCTTCCCTGAGACACTGCGTACGCACAGCTGCACCTAACACAAGCACAAGGAGGGTCTATTCATCAAAGGCACGCACATTTAAGCAATGAAAGTTCCCAGTACTTCTCACTACTGAAACCAGATCCGGTGTTTTCCAAAAGGCAATAAAGAGTTCTGGTATGATTATAGGTAGCAGTCTCACATCCTTACCAGCAGGTACATTAGCACAGCTTCGACTTGCTTTCCTCTTTTAACAGATGTTGTGGAACAAAAGTCTCGTGTGCCCACAAAGAGTACACGTCACTTTGATGCTGCGAACTCTCACTTCTGCCTGGGGCAGTACCACTAACAATAAATCATTCTGTTTGAAATTTCTACTGACCCTCCAGCACCAGCTGGCGTCCTGTATGCAGCACATCTGCAATCTGTGTCCAGATTTCTGCTTAGCGCCAGGGAAAGCACTGCCTCTCCCACCTCCACTCTGGAGGAATTCTCCAGCCGTTGACACGTTACAAAGAGCTTAACTCTATCCACCAGCAGCAAATAAATGGCCAATGGGATGTAAAATTTAGGAAAGACTAAGTCGTGTTGCTTTTAATGTCCACTCACGTTTAAATTAGTTGATCCTTCCTCTTGTACAGCTCCTCAGCTATTTCTGGTCTTTCATAATGGCCCTCTGAATTGGGTTTATGATGGAAATGTCTTCCATTTTCTCATTCTTAATCCTAAAGGTAACAGGAGAACCTGGGGTGACAATCATATTTTCTAAGAACTGGTCTTTCTAGTCCCTGCTCTTTGGGGAGACAGAGTTGGCAGCTTGGTTTTCCAGGCTCAGCCCAACTGGAACATGAAAATGAAACTCTAATTACTGCCGATTTTGATAGTTTTGCCTTTCACTCTTGAAGATCCTGAACGTAGTGAAACCGTTAATTACACCATCTTAAGAGAGGTTATTATACTTCAGAGTCAACAACCTGAAGAGTTTATCGGCCTCTCCCAGTTACTGTATGTTCCCCATCTTCCAAGTCAGAGGGAGAAAAACTTAGATTCTAGAGCACATCAGAGTAGTCATCAGAAAAAAAACCCCCACACCAAAACACATCAAACTCTCCCAAGTAATATTCTGCTACTGCACTTTCAGCAAGTGGAAGCAAAAGCATTGCCTTTAACTTGCGTTCTCTTCAATGGGATCTAATTAGTGCTGGGGTAATTGCACTGTTCATCTGCTGACATGTAACCCAAATGCAGAAACCAGTGATTTTTGGTGACTCAAGTACTCAAATACAGAGAGTAGTATTTTTCCTTACCCAAAACCTATCTTTCCGACAGCAATGAATTCTACAGTGTAACAACTGCTTTTTATTCTTTCCCAGGTGCTGGGGTTGAGGAGTACCCCTGTACCACGTCGTTCATCAATGAAACACAACCGCTCTTGACTTGGACGGCGGCAGCAGTCTGACGGTGCACACCAATTACACCGAACGGCGCGGATGGGAAGAGAAGAAGCCGCTATTATCAGCTGAAGCTGCAGGGGGTACTAATGTAACACGATCTAATTACCTGCCTGGATTTTGGCCAGTGCACGACTGGAGTTACCACCCTTGCTCCTAAGAAAGCAGTCTGGGAACTTCAATTATCGTGGTGGTCAAGGTCTCGGTTTTATATCTCGAAGGCAGCAACTCCGGCAACACAATTATACTGCTCCAATACCGACTCAAAGGAAAAAGTGCCACCCGTTGAAGTACCATCGTGTCCTGTAGCACATAAATGTTAATTAGCGGTCTTTTTTTAGAAATTATGAGATGCTCTAGTCCTGCACAGTGTGAGATTTGATGAGATGAGAGCACTGGGTGGTATAGCTAATAAATCAGTTTACTGTACAACCTCATTTCTTTCACGAAAAGCAAATACCTGAGCCTTAGTAAAGCAAGAGCCCCAGGCGTACACTTGCAAACCGAAATGCTGGATTTAATTTTTTTGCGTTCTCTCTGAAACTGGTAGTGCTGACCTACTGCTAGTCATTAGAGAATGCTCTCCTGTCAGGGGGCAACGCTAAGCATAAACTTGGATGTCAGAATTAAAAAACACAGAAGAGATGAGTGGCAAGGCCGTTATGGGAGAATAACCAGCACATAAGGGAATAACTTTTAAACGCTGACAAGAGCTGTCAAGGTGTCAGGCCAGGAGAAGAGCCAGCACAATTAACATACACTAGGCTTCAATCTACCGGGAGGGAAAAAAGCAGAATTTATTTTGGACAATTACAAGTTAATAAACGGAAGTGTCAGTTCCTCTGTAGAGCACCCATTAAAGCGTACTAAAGGCCAAAACCTTTTAGAGTTTCTGTCATGGTAGGCAACACACTACCATTATTTTATATTTCAGGCAATTTTATTGTCAGTGACAGCATTTGCAAATGTACAAGAAAATATTTTTCTTAGCAGCATACCAGTCAGTTTACTTCGCAGAAATCATCTGTGGTCCCAGAAGTGACTAGTATTTTAGATTTTCATTATGAACACCGTGTATTTTACTTTATTTATTTTTTATTTTCCGAAGCGCACGCGCATGAATGAGTGCTTGATCGGAAGTGCTCAGGAAGGCACACCATACCACTTTACGTCCTCCAGCTACACGCGATCCCTGCCCGGGGAGTGAAAGGCACCTATTCAGGGCGGCTGTCGCCGCAGAGCGCCGAGCAGACTCCTGCACGCCTGCAGCCGCTTCCGCGGGAAGATGAGCTCTCCCCTCAATACGCGCGAGGGCGGGCAGGGCATCGCTCCCTCCCTGAGCTCACCGGCTGCCCTCGTTTCCCTCGCTCCGACTCCCCACTTAATTCAGACCCTGCACCGCGCGCAGAGCCGCTAACTTGTTTGTGCGAGGCTCACCCCAAGAGTTAACCGAGCTCAGAAACCGCTTCTGCTTTTTTCCCCTTTCACTTCAAAAAAAATGAGAACAATGAAGAACTGGGTTGGCGTCACCTGCAGAATCGCTCGCCCTCTGCAGCGGACCAAGGAAAGATACGTACACTGCTTGAACCCTCCTCCTCTCAGTCGCCTGTTTAACAATAAATTACAGATCAAATATCTCCAGTTCAGATGGTAACTCGAGGGACTGGCAGAGGAGTCAAACCTCCCCGTGCATACCCACAGGGGAAGGCTCAGAAGTCCCTTTGTAGTGGCGAATCTCCACTGCACGATGAGCAGGTAGAGAAGCTGTACTCAAATGGGGACATAAACCTTGAGTTTTATCTTAAATCCCCTTTAAGGGAATAAAAAGCTTCCAACCCCAGCACTTTTTAATACACAATCTTTTCTCCTCACTACTGCTTAAGGAAAATGATATGACATTATTTTTGCCTTGTTGATCTTCCTGTTAATCAAGGCAGAGAGATGAGTCATTAGCTATTCTAGCTTCCCTTTGTTCACAGCCAGGCAGGTGTGCAGAGCCAAAGCAAGATACCCGAACAGCGCTTGAAAAGAAAATCCGCTACCCGCAGAGTCGTTTGGAAAAGAAAAAAGGGTAGCTATCATTTGAGACGTTATCTGCCATTATTTAAGCAAAGTAACCCCCCCGCCTCATCATCAGAAGTGAGGTTATTCAACACCTACCATTTTAAGGCTGCCCAGCTCTCACCATTGCAAATCCTATTGCTCAGCTGTTATGAGAGCTTTGCTTGGACAGCCACTCCTCCTCACTCTGATTTTTTTTTTTTTAAGTTAAAAAAAAAGAAAAAGGATCCTAAAATAGGCTTGGGTATAGCATATGCCTTGCAGGAATTTTGGCAAGAGGTGGATGGACATCTGCTTCAGGCCTGACCTACTTCTAAGCATCTGAACACAAAAATCTCCTTGCAAATATTTGCTGTAGAATATTTTTTTTTTAGCTGTTAATCCCCCAGTGATTCTGCCTGCCCCTCAGAAACCTTCTTTGCTCTTGAGATCCGAGTTGAACTCAGTTATATTGGGTCTGGCCATTCGAAGATGTTGGCAGTGTTGGTCACTAAGGCGTAACTCAGACTAGAGCTTCCACTGGGCAAAGCAAACACCACGTGCTCAATGAAGAGGTTACAGCCTTTGTAGGCAAAGCAGGTGTGAGACAGGTTAGGAGTCAAACACGTTCGTATTCAGTGAGCATGTAACGCTCACGAAGATAATTTATCTTTGATAGATGGTATTTTTAATGTATTTCTCATTACACAATACATAACTTTTAAGCAACCTTATATAGTAGGCTGATGCCAAAAAAATATACTAATTGGGGTATTCCTTAGAAATGCAAATCGTGTAACTGCAGGCAGAAATGAGGGAAGAAAATGAAGTAACCCATATCAGCAGCATGTGTTGTACTCGCATCCAAACAAAGGAAAAAAGAAAGATTCATTAAGCAAGAAATGAGTCTTGAGATGGCATAGAAGAAAAGTCTCCTGCTGGGGCAGAGAAGTGGGATTGCAAAGAGAGACGAGACAGAAGGAGAGGTGGCAGCATCCTCTGTCTCACAAAACAGAAGAAAAAGAGAACCATTCAGGTTAGCTTAATGCTTCATTCATTTATTTTACTTTTTTCTAATTTGTCCCATTTGTGAGTTCATTTTCAAATCAATATAGCCTTCCATTTTTCAGCAATGTCTCATACCACGCCTTTTGTCTACACGGACAACCTTAAGCATCCTTAAACAAGTGCCCTGCTCTTGCAATGCTCGCTGTAACCAGTGTGCCTCCACGAAAGCCCCCTTGGCCAGGGGTACAGCTGCTTTTCTTGCAGCCAGGAGAGGGACAACAATAATAGTAGGGGAGGAAGATGCACAGAGGTGAGGAGGAGAAGACCTGATCCTTAAGGGAGTCTGTGATAATGATCCCTTACCTCTGGTACTGCTGTAACCCTTCTCTTCCATGCTATCGCCGCGAGTCTCTTGCTTTGTTTCTAGCTCTCATTACAAGATATATCTCCCTGTAGTTATAAATCATGTAATACCATGAGAACCTGTACCAGATGTGAACTAGAAGTGCAAGCAAGCACTTAACAGCTACACAAACCTATACAAAAAGGTGGTTAAAAATAAATAAAAATCAGCATTAAAGAAGGTGGAGGGTTTAATTTAATAGATTTTTTTTTTTTAAAAATTTTCTTGAATTTCCGTGCTAGAAAAGGGAAGGTGGGTTACAGGTGCAGAGGTAACTTTTTGTGTTCTCTCTTGGCATCATTAAGGATATCAAGACAACAGCAGGAAGTCATATCAGAGAAGCCTGGCATTTAAAAGTAGTAGCATTAATCACAAATGAATGTGAATTAATATTATTTATATTACAATACACCATGGGTCTCTTGTCGGTTCTAATTTAAGAAAAGATGCAACATGCTGTTGGAACAGACAATTCAAGGAAAGAAAAGGGTGCCTGCAAGAGGGACACACAGTCACGTAGACTGTTTGTATTTATATTGTCTTCTGCAGATCGAATGTCTTAAAAAAATAAAATAAATCATTCAACCAAAAGACATCAACACGTTCAATCGTTTGATATTGAACCACTACTCTTCTGCCACACACGGAGACTTCGGAAGAAATTGCAAGGTCCCTTACAGAATAATTCAGGTTTGTCACACGGATGTTTGTCACGAACAAGCACAGGTGAACGCACAGTGAGAAAGCAGGAGGTATTACTGGAGTAACAGCGTATGGTATCCTTGAGATGAAGGAAGAGGCTCAGCTGAATCCAAAACACAAGCAGGAGTGAAGGCAGGGGCACATTTCTAGCTGTCCTTTCCACTGACTCTGAAATCTTCTTAAAGGAGGGCTACTGCCTGCCTGTCAACAGAGGTCAAAACAGACGGCATTCCGGCTCGCCTGATCCGTCCCTACGGACGCTCTCAGAGCCCCTATTCAAGTCTTTCTTGTTTCATTCATTTGCAGTGTGAGGGTGGGGAAAGTTTAAATTAGGGAGTCCTCAGACCTTTACTGGACAGCTGTAGTTGCAGCACTAATTAAAAACCAAACCGAAACAAAAGCCAACCAGCTAAGCACGGCAGCTCAACCCTGAAAAGCAAACCACAGACACAGAAGAGGCTCTGCAGCTAAATGGTTCCAAGACTGCATCGACCGCATGTGGAAAAAAGAAGAAAAACCTGAGTTCCTATTTTAGACTTTTCTGAACGCTCCTAGAGCGGCTTAGGAGTTTGAAGACATTTCTGTACAAGCTGCTACTGAACTGCAGTTAAAATATGCGGAAGAACAGTAAGTATAGTTTCTAGAGTAGCACTAGTCCGCCTAAAGAAACGACAGCGCTAGTCGCCTGCTGAAGGCATACAGCTTTTCCTTAGACGTGAACCTCAGCAAGCGAACCCCGGCTCTGTAGAGGTCCCGATGTCCTGCTGCTCGCAGGAATCGTCCCTTGAGGGAAAGCAACCATCACCTCCACACAGTCTGTTTGCCCATCACATCTCTTCACAAAAGGCAACGCTGACTGCAACGCTGTGTTTTGACAACAGGTCAGAACCACCACTGAAAAAAGAACAAGCTCTTTCTGAAATGAATGAAGGATTGATTTTGCGTGGATCAGCAAAGACTGCAGTAATTACCCTAAGATTTACTGTGGCTTGTACTGAAAAGGTTGCGCAGTTCTTCCCAAAGAAGAATGAACTCCCACATGTAAACCAGCATGCACGAGCTGTAGGGCATACAATATAATTCTAGCAGAACTCCTAAGGGAAAAAAAAAAAAGATATCCCAAAACTTTTTTTTTTTTTGTAGCAAATAGAAAACTGGAGGTTGGCTTTTGCAGCATCAGGCATGGAGTACTAACCATTCACGTGCACCACTTAACTGTTTTAGCAAATTAAATCATGTTAATGTCACAAAAAAATGATTCACCTTGAGGCCAGAATTTAATATATTATTAGCAACACATTAGTTTCTCCTTTATTTAACAAAATTTAAAACTTCATTGTAAATACCATTTTTCTCTAGGATCACTGATAGCTCAAAACCATGGAGTAACAAAATGCTTTTCATATTATTCATTCCTTACACTTAATCTACATTCTACTTGATTACTTTCAGGACAGCAATGGAACTGCATTTGGAGTTTCTGAAAAATACAGAAAAGGTATTCTGTTGATTGGTTTGAACTTTGCAGCCATAATTATGCTTAAATTAACTTTGGGAGATTGATTCTGTTACGGAATGAATAAAAATAAAAGAGGATATTTTTCTTCCAGATAATTGCTTAGCTGATCTATAGCCTACCACAACAAAGCAAGTGATAGGTAGACTATCATCTGATCTCCAAAGTTTGTATAACACAATTTTAATCATTTCTCCCCCCAAAACACTGTATGCCACAAGATGCATTACAGTATGCATGATGCCTCGGGAACCATGTACTGGAACACTGTATTATTTCCTATCTTCAAATCCTAATTATTATGTCCATTCTTATCTTAGTGCTGAATGGAAAAAAGGATTTTCTTTTGCAACAGTGTTGGCCAAACAGCAGAAACCTGATAAATGCTGATATGGTAAAGCAAAGTTTAAAATTAGCCTCAAGTTTGGCCACATTACATGTAGAAAGTTTCAGGAAGAGATTTAAAAAGGCAAAGCTGAACTGAAATTTATGAGTACGGTTTTAAATAAAAGAGTGAACCACACGACAGTAAAAATGCATGCCAGGGAGATGTATGGAGTAAACCATGTTTCTTCTTGTCCCTTATTCCTCCTTCCCTCTTTGTGTGGGGCTGGTCCTCCTCCCCCCCGCATGGAAGTAACTTGCTCAATCTAGATTTGGAAGATAATAATAAATGAGCAATGGGTGCTTGAATTAAATTTATAATTTTTGTTGCTTGGAAATACAACATTACTGATTTACCAGGTTATCGGACTGATCTGGATATTGAAAAGGAGAGAAAGGAGATGGCTGCAGTAATTCAAAACAGAAAAAAATTAAAGAACTGAGGATAAATACCAAGTTTCTAAACTCAGGAAGGGTTGCAGCTGGGTAAGGCTGCTCCTGTGTTACAGAACAGGCTCCTCGTGGAATCAGAAGTGTCAGTGCATGGGGTTAATACTCTGTTTGCAGGTTATTAGTGGGACAGACAGGGTATATACTTCTCTGCTGTAATTGTGTTTGTTCTGAAAACACCTCTTCAGAAAAAATAAGTCAATTAGTTAATCAAACATTATTACAGAACAGAATTTCCCAAACACGAAAAACAGAAAACGCTGTGCAGTATCTTTTCTGTTATAATTACTAAGGCAGGAACATAGTGATACGTCTTTTTTGGTAATGAGGAAACAGAATGTCAGTTGGCAACGAAATTGCATTTTGTAGTATTAATATTTCACTCAAGGATATCCTCATCTAAGCCGTCAGTACAACTCTTGAGCTAAAGGGTGCCCAAATACTCTGTTACACTGATACCAATCAAGAAGCCGATTTCTGGGATTAATTTTATAGGTAAAATAAAACCTGGAAGGAAAATAGATAATTTTTTTCTCTCATTCAGGAAACACTGTGTGAAGTTTCTCCCTAAATATACTGAAATATTCATAAATAACAGAAGTTAACGATTTCATCTTAAAATACTTTCTGTAAAGCAGAATATGGACTATGATTTGCAGCCTTCCAGTGCAGACACATTACTAACAGACCAGCAAAACACCTTCCAAGTGGCTTTGCGCCCTAATGCAATGGGACTGTACTTCCCCTTTTCCCGAAGCCTTCCAACTCCCACTAATTATCTCCCTGCACTTCACTCTGCCTACACCAAAACCTGCCACAAACCGCTCACCCGGGGCGACCCCAGAAGCAGCACCCTTGGCAGCCCACCACCCAGAGACAGGCTCCCCCGTGGAAGCCTCTCTCCAGCATTTGCCCTGGGCTCATCCTACATTGCAAAGGAGCATAGAATCACAGAATCATAGAATCATAGAATCGTTAAGGTTGGAAAAGACCTCTAAGATCATCGTGTCCAACCATCAACCCAACACCACCATGCCCACTACACCATGTCCCTAAGGGCCTCATCTACACGTCTTTTAAATACCTCCAGGGACGGGGACTCCACCACTTCCCTGGGCAGCCTGTTCCAAGGCCTGACCACTCTTTCAGTAAAGAAATTTCTCCCAATGTCCAATCTAAACCTCCCCTGGCACAACTTGAGGCCATTTCCTCTTGTCCTATCGCTGTTACTTGGGAGAAGAGACCAACACCCACCTGGCTACAACCTCCTTTCAGGCAGTTGTAGAGCGCGATGAGGTCTCCCCTCAGCCTCCTCTTCTCCAGGCTAAACAACCCCAGTTCCCTCAGCTGCTCCTCATAAGACTTGTGCTCCAGACCCTTCACCAGCTTCGTTGCCCTCCTCTGGACACACTCCAGCACCTCCATGTCCTTCTTGGAGTGAGGGGCCCAGAACTGAACACAACAGCGACCATCGCTCCTGTTTCCCTCCTCCCTCACGGCCCAGCGTGCTCCTGTTAGGTTGGCAGTTTTGCCTTTCTCTTCGGAGTAACAGCAGCAGGTTTGGTTTTTGTTTTTGAAGGAGCTGAGAAAGGGAGCACCGTGTCTATTGCAATGCTCTCTTCCAATGCTACCAGCAGTGCTGAGCTGTAATTAACAGGCCTGGTGGTGACCCTTGTCAGTATAAATGCTTCAAAGGAAGGTATTTACTAAGATACAAACAAACCAACCCCAATCCAACCACAAAAGACCATTAAATAATGCAACATTCATGGAAAAAAAATCTGAAATACAGCGATAGAGCAGTGTTTGGAAGGGGAGGGGGTCATTTTGTGGTTGTATGTGCATTACAAATATACGTATGTCTATGAACGCACAGCTCAACATTTGTTCGTGTTCCCTTAATATTTAAAAAGGCTACAAAGATGACTATCTTTTCCTGAGGAAAAAAAAGAAATATATAGGAAGAGATGCCAAGTTACATTCTGGGAAAGCAATAATAACAAAGAGCTACACAGGATCGATTCAAACAAAAATGTTTAAAGCCTCATCTCTGCTTGCTTAACGTTCGGAAAGTTAAGACTGCCTGCCCATAAGGACACACTGAGACGTTGCTCTCTTCTAACGTGAGAAACAGGCTGAAGTAAGGGAAGGAATATAAAACTTCTCCATTCCAGAGAATTCAGCTGCAAGAATCCTATCTGATATTACAAGTGATAAGTCACCTACCTACAAAGAAGAGAAAGCGCACTGCAATGTATTGCAAAGAATTATTTTCACTTGCACGGACTGGAAAAAATGGCGCCGCAAGCGCTTCCCACCCCGGTTTCCCCCCGGCTCCATCCAGGGGCGCGCTCCGCGGCCCCGCCTTCCCCACCGGCGCGTGAAGCAGCCGGCGCGGCAGCTGCCCCCCCGCTGCCCGTCCCCGCTCTCCGGTGGAAAGACACAAGGGGCACCCTGGGCCGGCCTCCGAGACACGCACGCGGGCCTTCTTCTGACCCAAGACCGGCCTCGGTGGTGCCTGAAGAAGCGACGTGCTTTACCACCCTCGGGGATTTTGGCAGCAATAACTTCTCACCGTGGCCGCCTTGTCTATCTCGTCACCTTAAACAGCCCTCCCGGCCGGGCTCGGCGCGCAGCAGGCGCGCAAAACGCAAGGCGGCGTCAGGCAGCAGGGAGCTATAGCGGGGCTGCTGACGGCGGAGGAGGACGGAACCCAGCCCGGGCAGCCAGCCCCGGCTCCGCCTCCAGCCTCCCCCCCAGGCACGCCCCGCCACGCAGGGCCCGCCACAGCCGCGCACACCTCGCGGAACGAGCGCCGCCTGGCCCTGCACCGCTCCTTGCGATCCCCTCGCCCTCACTCTACCAGGTAACCAACGCCCGCCCATCCGCAGGAAGGGCTACGCTCAACCCTTGAGAAACACAAGTTTTAATATTCTGATTTTATGAAATCCCTTATTGATGAACGTCCCCAAAACCCTGACCCACTGTACATCATGTTTGTTTCTGCTCATGAAGCAAATCTTCAGAGCGTTTTTGAAGCTCTTAAGGTTTTATTCTGTACTACAGTAAAGCTCTTTATCGCCATACGGCTCTAGAAGACGACACCTTTTTTGAGAATCATTATTTCTGTATTTCCAAGATGGTACACAACATGTTGCCTCTGTCTTCGTCTGGTTCAAATAGCTCCAGTGGGACCCAACCTGCAAAAAGCAGGTCCGAAAAAACCAGCATAAAATACTGTTTGCTCCCGGTCAATAGTTAATTTCTTTCACTCTGCAATTCTCCGAGCACGTGCCGCCTTTCCCTTCAAACAGGCGTACGGTCTGTGGCGATGCCAGAAGCCGCGGCTGGCCCGTGGCAGGTCCCCGCGGCGCCCTGAGCTGACCTGCTGGGGACCAGCCGACGCGCCGCAGTGCACCCTCTGCGGGCGCCACCAAGTAGAAGAGACGGGATCTTTTCTCTTTTAAGAGGGAATGAGATTTTTTAAAAAAAGCTGTAATGACGACTACAAGGATTTGCCGCTTTGTTTTTAAATCGCGGAGTTAAACAACTGATAACATCCAGTTATCTTTGCTGAGAATACTGGCATCCCCAAATGTGCTATACTGCTCTTACTTTACACCTTATATGCTTCACACCTCATAGGAGGTATACCTTTAGTAAAATTATGGTTTTATTATTATTGTTATGCCTAACCACATCCTCCCGCTTCCTGATTTCTTTTTCTTCACCCATATTCCATGAAATATTTATTAAAACACACACAGATGTTCAGAGTTTGGACTTCTGATTGGCTACAGATTGATAGTCTCTACCTTATTTGGCCCTGATCTCCTAACAAATCTGCAAAGAAGAAAAACATGTAGAGAGGAGAAAAATGTAGACAGGAGAAATCTGTGTCTGTAAAAGGGAAAGAAGACACCTACTCATCCCCGCATAATTTGTGTTTTAGTACTTCCATACAATTTTAAATACATTTTTAGAGCAGGGAGATCATTTTCATCCAGGGAGATGCAGTTTGAGAAATGACCTCTGATTCTGTGGGGAAAAATTCCTGCTTATAATTTACTTGATGGTATTTGCATATCTAGATGCAAAAACATTAGGGCTATTAATTTTGTTTTTCATCACAGCTTTTTTTTCTTTGTTGTTGTTTGATATTTGGAAGAGCACCCCTGGGAGAGGAAAGAGCACCAATCTCGGGTGCGCTGCCGTGATATGAGGTGATTAATCAGAAGTTCTGGGATGGAGAGGAAGACTTTCAAATACAGGAATAAACCCACTGCATTCTTGTAGGGACAAAAGTCTCTTGAGCAATGACTGATGTAGGGGACCTAGCTGTGTGATCCAGCCTTCTTCACCGACAAGACAAAACAACTCACCGACTCGGAATGGCTACGAGATGAAGGTCATTCAGAGCCTTAGACTTAACACTCAGCCACATTTATCAAAACCGCAGCGTTTCGAGGAACACAGGCAGGATTTTTTTCATCCTGCATGAATACAGCACTTCAGAAAGCTCATGCGCTTCCAAACACTTAAGAAATGCCGCATAAAATCATACAGATGTTTTTAAAGTCCTGGCATGGGTCTCAAAAGCTGCATTCCATGATCTTAGACCATCATCATCAAATAGCAATTCTCTCATTACTATATTAAATAATAGCAGTTCTGCCTTAGCTACATTTCTCTCCATACTAAGCCCAGAACATTTTTGTTTTTAAAGACACCTGCATTATATTTTGGTTTTATGTTTTCTTTTTTTGTGTCTAGGCTTTCAAAGCAAACAAAAGAGTTCATTCTTCTCCATTACTGCTGACTGCTTGCAGGTTACTTTTCCAGGAGTATTTCATAAAGGCTACAGATACTGCTCTCCAAACCATATCGTCAAAGGTAAAAACAAAAAACTAACAGAGGCAGTGGAGATCTTGAGATGCTGGTCTGAACTCCTTCAGGTCCTAGGAAATAAAATTAGTTTTGCCCTATTCCTATCCTTTCTTTCTGGACCAGTCAGAAAGACCTCACATTATCTCAAAGCGGGTGTTCAGAAGCTGTAAGACACAATAAATCAAACCACAACCAACCCCTGACAGTACAGGGCCCCCCATCCAATGGGGGAAAAGCACAGAATTATAAAATCTTCTATTTTAAGTCCTGTAAATTTTCTGTGCTAGCAACCTTTGAATCGATGGAAAGAAAATATTCCACAATCAAACTGAGGTACAGGAGCTGTTATGAACATTTTCTCTGATAAACCATCCCATGGCTTAGACGGTGTTACAACAGAGTGCTCAATTAGGATTAAATATGGCTTTTCAAAAGAGCTGGGATGAACTCAGGTTTAGGCAGAGCTTTCATCCATTTGATCATATAGAAACCACTGTCAGGTGCTGGGATCACTGCAACTGAACTGGCTGCATATGCTTACAACTACTCTTGGATCATGGGAAACTTTTCCTAGTAATTGCTTCCCCTTACCTGTCCATTATTAGCAGAAAGGTGTGATCAAAGGGAGAAAGTTAGAGAAAAATATGAAGCAAAAGCCAAAGACAGATTATCTGTTCCTCTTACCCCTACTGAACTGCTGGAAAACTTCTGCCATTGAGGTAGGAATTTTCAAGACAAAATCAGAGCGGTCAACAGTAGCACCTGCAAATGGCTTGAGCACACTTGGTAAAATTAGGTTACTCAAAAAAACCACGTGGTATGAAGTTCCTTGAAAACTGAGCAAATCTGAGTGAGCCTGCACTGCAGCACGTGCTGCCTGCCCCCTTTTTCACCTGAAATATGGGAAGAGGAATGTTTTTTCTTTATAACACCAGTAGAAACCACCCCAAAAAACACTCCAGAAGAGTTAAACTTGACTTAATGTTTTAATCTCAGGAATCAATAGTCTTATTTGCCAGTAATACTACAGAAAATTATTACTTCGCCCAAACAAGCATCCATACAATTTTTTCTACTGGAAAACTAGAAACCTTTGTCTGATTTCCTACCAGGGAGATTAGAGTTGTGGAGATCTTACAGAGGAAGAGGATGGCTTCCTGTGTTTCACCAAACACATCCACAAAGCCACGTGCAAACACAGACACACAGCCCCCTACCCAAAAGATGGAGAGGTAGGATCTGCTGTGCTCCGTCAGACGCTGGTGCACTGCCCACTGTCTGCTGCCTAAAGCCATCAGAAAACAAGAATAACTATGTGAACCACTGGAAACAAGTCCCTGTGCAGTCTCACACCTGACCTCAGTTTCAGAATCAATTTTCCATCAATACTGAATAAAGGAACGAACACGGCAGCCTTCAGGGTCTCATTATTTAAAAGTGCTTCAGAGCACTTAAATATAATAAATAAAAATCCTAAGAGAGTTCAAGTGGGGAAGACTTCTTTATCCCTGCCTTCCATCAATGAGGTGCTGCTGCGTGAACATAACACCTGAAGAATCAGTTCCAGTTGTATTTTAACTAAAAATATTTGCAACTCATAATAAATATCTATAGGATGCAATGAAGCTACCTGCTAATTTCTCATCTAATATATCTTTCCCTCCAGCTTCTCATAGATTAGTATTGCTGCTGAGGTCCACATCTCCGTAGTTCGCAAAACTAAATCTAACACTCACACTGACAGTGTAAATTATGGGCTAAATAAAAATACTAGTGTGAGAGAGCGGGAAGTGTTTCAGGGAGCAGTGCTGAAGGAACGAAAAGCAAATAATTGGCTGACATAATGCAGATATAAAACACATGTAGCAACTCGTCTACGTTCACCCTGAGCAGAATTACAGGACAAGGGGAGATTCAATTAGAATGAAAAGCAATCAATCCAGATCTACAACCATATGATTTCACCAGATTAAAAAAAAAAAGAGACAGAATAATTACTAGCTAAGTGGACTAAGTAGAAATTTCCTGTACAGTTATTACATATCTTTACATTATCATTACACATCTCTTCGGTGCAGTCAAGATGCATTGTATTTTCCTCTGAATTACATAGTCCTTCCCTTCCAGGGACCAGGATGTTGCACTGGGATGCACTGCCTCTCTTGTTATGTGGGAGCACTGCTTTTATCTTACCAAAGTAGGACACACAACTTGGAGGTGCGGAGATAAAATGCGATGGTAAAAATGTACATAGCAATGTTGTAAAGCTAACACCTATCTTATTGTGAGCTGAGCCAGAAACCTTCCATTACCACAAGTTTTTTTATATTCAATGCATTTAAGTAAAACCATAGCCCATTTCAGAACTGTATCTGCACTAAAAGAAAGTTTACCAAAGAGCATGTCAAGTTTCCTATCCGCATCTGTTGCAACAAATGCTTCCCAGGAAGTCATCTCTTTGGTATACCACAGTATTTATCTATGTGCAAAATTAAACTGGTAACAAGGAAATTGTACACTTTTCATCATATTTTTCATCATTCCCTGTTCCTCTTCACAATTTAACTGTCCACATTTCCCTTTCTTTCCATCTCAGAATTTTTGACTGTAAAATCTTCACGTTAAGATTTGTTTCTAACAAAACAGTGTATTTTGCTTCCCAGAACCTGAAATTTGGGCACAACTCAACTGTGATTTCCAAGCCCGCCTGAAGGACATCTTATTTCATTATTCTACTGAAACTAAGTTGAAGTAGTGAGCAGATTCCTCTTACCTGTTTGTGAGCATGATCATAAGAGTTAATGTGATTGTCAAACTCCTGGTGTTTATAGTACTGCTTGTCACAGAGTTCACAGTAGAAGTTGGCTTTAAGGTCTTCCAGAGCTTTTGCTATCGTGTTTTTCTTTTCAGCATAATCCTGGAGGGGGGTGGGAAAAAGTAATTTTAGTTTTGCCTTTGATGCTGTGAATGGATTTTGTGCTCTGCAGTTAATCATATTTGTAAACATTTACACACCTCCATAACGAAAAGCCTTCACGTATTTGCTGTGTTACACTGCACATATTTACTGTATCTGCTGTGAGGCTAAAGATTTGTACACTGCAATTTGCTGTACAACTGCCAGCTCCCCTTAAGGGCTCTGACAGAGGCTAGGAGGATTTCCCCAGGTTCTGTCCAAATACAAATATTTATCAGGCGGAAGGCTATTTTAGAGTTAATTCCGATCCAAGACTCGCTGCTCCACAGACCTGCTAGGTAATATACCCAAGCAGAATAAGCATGAAGATACAAACCGCAGTAATTTAGTTATCAGGCTTTTACAAGAAAGTACACTTACTAAAAAGAAAACAAAATTAAAGAAACCCTCCTTGGTCCTTCTTGAACGCGTGGACACATGAAAACATGAGGAACACTTTCATAGCCGAGATGCAATGAGTATCTTCCACAGCTTTGTTATTTGTCATCCAATATTGGAAGGACAGAGACACATCTCTGTTTACCATACATTAGCAAAAGCATCACAAACAACATTGCTTATCATTTATGAGCAAATTATATACAAGTAATATTTATTAATTTCCTTAATACATTGATGATAACATGGCCTGTTCTGAAAGAGCATGGAAATGGTCTGTCATCTCAAATTAGTTTAATACCCGTTAAACACTGAACATGGGTAACTTCAGTGCAATGACTCCTGCTTTCGACAAGGCTGTCTGGGATCGAATCACACCCCAAAATCCCAAATGCGGCAAATCTTGTTTAAGAAAACACACCCCTTTGATTTGTTTCACAAAATCTCATCAGTCTGACCTCTTTGGAACTGACCCTAAATTCCCCTTGTTTCAGTCTTCTTCCTTGTTCGGTTAAATTAAGATAAAAGGTGATCTCATAATCAGAACACTCAAAACTGAGTTTATTTGGGAAAAAAAAAATCCCTATTTGCTAGCAGTTTTCACAGCTTAGGTCTCGTATACTTCCAATATATTTTTGGGAGTTTAAAATGGAAATTTATGTTTATCATAACAATGACGTTTATGAAAAAAAGAGAGGAATAATAGTCATACAATTAGAATTATATCCACAAAATACTTATTTAAAATAGTACTTCAGATATAATTCAGCATGACTGGACTGCTAGCAAACACTGTTGATTCATACCCAAACTGAGGTACTCCCTCATCAAAATTTTGTCCATTAAGAGAATTGCAGAAGTCACCTCAGAGTGGTGCTTTGAATACTGGCTGACATGTGAGGAATTCACACATTTCTAACACATTTCTAAACGATGTTGCATAAAATCTGTTCAGTTTAAAACCAAAGTGAGTTAGCATTTTACTTCAAGAAACAGCAGTATTTTACACCTTGAGATACATTTATGCTGTATGGAAACCTAGCCTGGAAACTCTGCACTTGGTTCTTGGTATCAACTCGTAAGAAACTACAGGTTTTGAAGCACTTCAATTATTACCAAGATGCCTATATTTAGGAAGGCAGTGGAGACAGCATATGGAGACCCTAAGGAGATATACTCCCTTAAAACACTTTAAAAGTAATTCCCATAGTCTAGCAGGGGATGCCACCAGATTTTGCTTTTTTAAAAACACGAAAAAGAAAATTCTGGATTTGGAGGATTTATCAGAACTCTGAAATATTATATATGACATCTGTGAAGGATGAGGGCGAATGTCATGGGTTCTAAGACAAGAAAGGTGAATTCAATAATAATTTTTCTTTACATAAAGTTCTCGTATCATGTTGTTGATTAACCCTCAAGCAAAATTTTGCAAGACTTACTATTGTAGCATAATACCTTGAATAAAGTTATGTAACTTCACTGGTGTTCCTCTTGACATAAAGCACCATTTTTGAAACAATATACTTCTTATATAGCAGAATCTAACCTGAATGCAATTATATTTGACATGCCAATGCATCCTAATGGAGCAGAGACACTGGAACCCCATGAACCACTCTGCAGTAAAGCAATAAAATCTCATCATGATGTTGGGGTGACTACTACTAAATTCCTTCAGCTAGGGTTCTTTAGGGGGTAGGGTTAATTTTACATCACAATATTACATCACAGTTTCAGAGGCAATGTACAGAATGTCATCACATCATCTAAATTAGACGCAAATAAGTAGACAGAAAATAATAATAGAGTTCGATCATGCACGAGGGAGGGGAAAAACAATGACAAGATGTTTTTTCTTTAAATGACAAGAACCAAAAATGTTTGACCTTAGGACCACAGGAATGGCTGTACTGGATCAAGTCAACCTTTTGAACCTGTGTAAGATTTTATTCTGTACAACCAAGGGAAGTGACCCCTAATTAAGGACCATTCCCTTTTCTTTGCAGCTGTGTTCTGCTAGTTTCAGTTGCTGCATATTGGAAAAGGTCATAAACACCCATTTTTTATTCCCTTTGACTGGGTCATTCATAATTATATACACCGCCTACCACACTGTTTCTCAGGTATCGCTCTCTGAATGATATAGTTCTAGTTTATTCAGGCATTCCTTACATCAAGGCCACTCATCACCTCTGCTTGTTCTTTTCACAGCCTCCAAAAGAAGACATGATAACGCGATATATCATGGTGCTATGCAGTACTACATTAATAGTCTCTATTTTCTACCCTATTTCTTTTTGTAGTAAGCCTTAACATATGAATTTTTAAAAATCACAAGAGCAGTAAACCAGCATTTTTATAGAACTCCTTTACCACCTACATCCTTCGCTGCTGTGTAATATTTTGCTGGCAGGAGATGTTTCTATCCAACGACTAAACTTCACCTGACTTCAGAAACTTCACGTTTCTTCAGTGGCACCAATGGCCATTAACAAACCTCATGGCCGAGGTACTGGCTTTGGGGTCTAAGCATGGGCAATAGCATTAACTATTAATTGTGGGCAGTGAAGTGTCTATTTCCGACAGGAATATATTTGCAGCAAGAATTTCTAAAGAAATAGTAGCAGAAGTGTTTATGTTTACAAAATTTTGTGTTGCACTTCAAACAATCATGAAACACAAAACAAGGTAGTTTCTTCATGTCAGACTAAGACTACCAGATGAGACTTACCAATTTTATTTTAATCTGGTGGGAAAAGATATTGAATCACCTCTCCAAACATCTTTGTTAGTCCTTTCCAAAACTTCAGCTTATGTATTGCACATGTACGCACAAAAAAAACCCTTAATAAAACCCTTAATGGAGGGTGTTCAGGAGATTCCCTATGGCCGTGGGATCCCAGGCTGTGTCAGGATTGAGGAGAAGTTCCTGCTGCTGGTCGGCATCGGGAGCCGAGGAAAGTCCAACTTCACGGATGAACGGGGAATGGAAACAGGAGAACACAGGCTGCTGATTCTCTGCCTGCTAGGCTATTTCTGTTGATTTCGTAAGGACTACTACCTTGGAAGAGGAGGCTTTCACTAGCTCTATCAATTTTGATGAGGGATAACTGCCCAAAAACTGACAGTAAAAAATGACAGTCCCTGGACCTCGATAGTACTGGGCAATGGACTGCAGACAGAAATGACCTGGAAACACTGGAGAGGAATATTCCTGGAGTAAAGCAGCAGCCAAAAAACCCACTGAACATGGTTAAATATGATCAAGCTTAGTCTCAATTTCATCAAGATTTGCAAACCATCCTGGAAGTTTTAAAAGTACTTTGAATTATGGTTCAGCTTGGTAATGAAACTCAGAACTGAGTGTCACTTAGTTTCATTTTTTTTTTCCTGAAAGGCTTATTATCTGAAAGCCTACAGCTATAATTCACTGTAGCTATTTTTCATAATTTATATGAAAGATCTCTAATAAGTGATCACATCTATCAGCTGGTTTTATTTCTCTAAATCCATCTTTTCCATCCTCCAAAGCCTTAAGCCTGGGCAAATGCTACTGCAAACGCCTGATAAATTGGATTAAGAGCGGGCTTCACACACAGAGGGGTACCTGTAACTACCTAGACTGGACTTTCTGCTCCCATTATACGAGAGAAAAAGAAGGATAGCTACAGACACTTTACATAGATAACTCTGGAGAGCTGAATGGACGCCTCAATCTAGTGGGTATTTTTATGGAGTGCACTTCAGGCTCATACTTCTACTGTCTGCAGAAAGGTCAGCTAGGAAAAAAAAAGTAAGAGTGTGAAATTATAATATATCATCTACTCCATGGTGATTGCCAGTGTGAATATTCTTACTTTACAATAAATGTGAGCTCCTTTTATTGCAGTAAGCTATTCTGCATTTACTGTAGACTTAAAAGGGTCAGGCCTGCAGTCACTGCAAAGTAAAATGTATTACAGAAATAAACCTCTTCTTCAGGATAATTTACTGGTATAGTCATCCCAGAGAGGATTAGACTGCTCTGGCCTGATCCTCTGGATTGGAACACATTAGACCTGACAGACGTTCCTTGTTTCACAAAAAATATTTAAAGCATTTTTTCTGTCCCCATAACTAAAAAAAAAAAAAGTAAAATTGTATTTTGAACATAGTCAAAAAACTCGAGCTAGTACTCTTGAGTTGGCAAAACTACTCTCTGTATTAGTTGTATTTATAGGAAAGAATCTGCCTAAAAATATGTTGTTACCAAAAAAAAAAAAAAGAAATCAAGGGAAAAATCAGCCATAGCTTAAGAGCACACTTCTCTATAGTCAATTAACCGTGATAACTGTGGACACAATTAACAATGGATTCCTCAATTTCTGGTATATTTACTAGGTATTATAAATACAGTATGAAGAAGCAGATTTCGTCAAATAAAATGTACAGTTTTCTAACATCTCCTCTGCTATCAATCTTGGTATTACTTGGTACATACAATTTTTTTTAATATCTTCGCCTATCACTTTTCTTCTCATGTAAGCAGTCTGTACATCATCCACTGATGAACTTGAAGGAATAAATAAATAATAGAATACATTAATAATATTAATGCAGCCTAGTACCAAATATAATTATTTATAAGGTTCTTGTCCTTATCAAGGCGGTGAGACCAAAGCAAAAGGCAATTAGATGCATTGATCAAATTACTCATTGATCTTAACAAATTAATTTCCAAGCAGCGAATAGCGAGTTTCAGTTTCATACCAAGTTTCCAAGGAGATTGGCTGGGAAAACAAATACCAAGAATATGGTCAGATCTTTTTGATTACCTTACCTGAAACTTTGCCATTAGCTGTGAGATGTGATAGCGACCTAAAACTCACAAGGCCATGAACATCAGATGCTATTTCCTTAATTTCTGGCTCCCTTCTGTCATCCTCCTTTCAGGCAAAGGAGTTTCCACCAGCAATGACCCCACCGTTTCACTGCACTGGATGAGGATGGGCCCAAGGAAGAAGTGGTGTCCTGCAGACCCCTACGTTAATGGAACATCAGAGGCTGAAAAAACCCCACCCTACCTTTACTTTCTCTCCAAGGTTCCCTGCAGACAACCAATTCCAACCAAAACACTTATTACATACAAGAGAGCTAATCAGTATTCTGCTATGTGCGTACTTGAAAATGCTACTGAAGACAAGCAAATAATTATAAAACTGGTTTCTCAGCTTCCTAATAAACACACAGACAGTATTTCACATTTAGATAAACACCTTAGCATTAAGATAAATAACACAGTGAAATTAGAAGGAAATAGCAAAATTTACTGCAATTAGTGCTGTTTGCTTCCTAATGCCATCCCCAAATTTGTTAACCATATACCTACTAATGCAAACAGCTGAATTCGCACCCCCTGCACGAAATAGAGTGAGACGGATGCGAGCAGGGACAGAGCTGGACTCGGTGGAGAGCAAAGCAATGCAGAACAGTGTCCTGCAATGTTAAGATTGAATTAACTTGAAAGGAAGTTTATGATGAGACAGCAATTCGTTATCAGATTTGTCTGTCTCATTAGCTTACTTAAAGCACTTCTACTGTATAATTACTTTTAACTGGGATTCAAAAATCACTTGATTGGTTTTTTTGCCATTAAAACTAACTGTTGTGCATAGATCTGTAGAATTACTTATTTATTCTAGTCCTTTAAATCCTACTTCCAGGCACAGCATGCACTTACAAGGTGAGAGTGCTGCCCACAAATCTTTGCTTGGATACTTGTATTAAGAAGGAACTCTTCAGCTGTGCTTATGAGAAAGCACGGGTCTAGTTATAATGGAGAAAAATTTATCTACCCCATCTCTACCACTAATCTTTTGAAGTCCACACAAGGCGGAACTGAAGAAGGCTTTGCTGTAGAAAAGAAAGAAGGTTTAACTCTAGATAGTATCTTCTTCACTGAATGTTCATCACTGTTTAACGATAAGCGAGGGAAGAAGGAGCCTGGTATTAATCTCCTTTACTCCTCTACGTTAAATAGTCCAGTCACACACTTTAATTAGAGCAGAATTTTGATTTAAAAACATCCTGGGGTTGATTTTTGGCATTTAATTTCCTTATAGCAGGCAGGTAGACATCTAAAGATTTTCATAGCTCGTTAATGTAATCTCATTGACAGGTAAGTGTCTAACATAATTAGACTCTTCGGGAAAATCAAGGTTTTCTATTTGATCCTTCCAGCGACACACTAAACTAAATGAAGTGCCTTTTAACCCTGCAGAACTTGCAGCCCTGGAGAGGGACTGAAAAACCCCTCTTGGGCATGAAAAGCGAGCACTGGAACAAACGTCACTGTTCATGCCCGGCAGCACTCGATCCGAAGGGAATATACGGCCACGTCCTGCGTAAGGTGTTTCGGCACCTGAGGAAGGGCAAAGGACAGGGCAAGGGGAGTTGTTTATTTATTTCACCTCAAGTTAACTGACTGCCAATTGACGGGCTGCTACTAATTTGTATTTTAAAAGTTGCCCTAGAGCTCTTCAAGCTTTAATTTGTTGGTGAAGTTAGTTTTTGGTCTAGTAAATATTGCCAGTGAAGTTGGCCGGGGCATCGGGGAAACAGAAAATTGGACCCCATCTTATTAAATATATTTAATTTTGAGCATGTGATTGATCTATGGGGCAACTTACACATGAAAATCTGCATACCTGTATTTTCAGGATGAGAGATCTTGGTGATTATTGAGTTTGGTTTTCCTAGCTTTGGCTCGGGTGCTTGACTGTAATAAATTTTTTTCTGCAAGATTTTTATCATGATCCTCTCTAGTGATCTTTTTTTGCTAAGTTTTCAAAACGATTATTTTTCCTGTATTTTCTCTTTTCTGATTCTGCTTATATTTTTAAAAGAAATTTTTTTTAAGGAAAGCAAAAGGGAATATAATGATCTTTGAATTGAAATAAAGATGTTTCTGTCCCATTTTGTTCCTGTCAAGAACACAACTACTCCATAGCTGGTTAAAATTGCAATCTGTTCTACTTTCAAACAAATCTGAAACTTTGTTATTTAAATACAAATCAATGTCTCAAAAATGTGAGCATTATATTTGCCCTACTCAGGAAGTCTGAAACGGTATTTTAAATTCAGTAGGTCCACTGCGTTTTCGCAGCTGACGTGTTCGTTCGGAGCAGAGCGCTGCTGAGCTGCGCGTGGTGCCTATGGAAGCCAGTGCTCCTGGAAATCCCTGATTTTTCTTTACAGACCCTTTTACTGATTCCATTTTACTATAGCTTTCCAGACCATTAAACCTCTTCATGCAAATTTACTGTCTTTTTACAGCCTCAGGGGCCCATCGCGACCAGCCTTACACGTTGTGCTTTGAAGCGATGTGCCCGGCCGTTGAAGAGCAGCCCCGAGAGCCGGGCCCCGCAGACCTGGGCTGCCCCTGCAGCGGGTCCGGCTGCAAGCCAGGAGGGGCCTCTGCTCCGGGTGTCGCTGACGGTCTCCATCAGCTCATCCTGCCGGAAAGAAGCATCTCCTGCCCAGACATTTGGTTACGAAATGGAATACGTCCTGTAGGGCTGGACCAATGTACTTCTAATTTTAGTTAAGAAAACCACCACCACAACCCCCCCAAACCACTAGGAATTACTCTCCTGAGCTCCTTCAGCTGTCTAATTATGAATACGTACGAGCTTAAGATTTGCATGGTAAGATGCAATATGACGCAGTAAATATTTGTTTTCCTAAAATTAATCCTCCGTGTTGCCACAGTCAGAAGACGACTTCATCTGAACACAAAAAAAGTGAAAAAAAACCCAGCATCGTTTCTTTTGGCATCTTTAAATAATGCAAACAAATCTTTCTACTCACAAGCCCACAGAAAAAGTTTGTCCGAATGGGAAATGGAATTAAGCTTAAATTTGCCATAGAGAAAACGCCCTGAAAAATTCCTTCTAATTTTGGGTTGATTCAAAATACTCTTCACAAGCATAATCGAGCGTGATGAAGATGCTCAGTCTAAGTGAAAAGACAGTAACACCACCTAGACAAAGAGAAATGAGGCTGTACGAACAGTGCCTTGCAAACGCACAAACTGGTGTTGAAGATCGTGTTCTTTCATTTCTGAGATTGTTTTGTAAGCTGTCAAAGTATGAGAACTGCCCTGCAGGAGCCCGGATTTACCTTGGCGGATCTATGCTGGCTAAATTAAGAGTGACCTTGTCGCAGTCTTAAAGCCAGATATAGCATCTCTGAGATGAGATGGGCCTGGTCTTTGCTCTCACTGAAAAGATAATAAAAAATGTTGCAAACTTCTGAATGACCCTGGGTTAAAAAAAGGAAAAACAAAACAAAACAAAACAAACAAACAAAACCAAACAAAAAAAGAGATTGGAGTAAGCGTAGCTGCCGCTGAAGCAGCAGTCTATATACTAAATACAGTAACTGACGACCCATGGCAAATATCTTTTTCCCAATGACTTCTAATGAGTTTTTCTTACTTTTTTATTTGTGTGAGAAACAAACGGCAGATGGAGTATTTATCATTGCTATGACCTCACATATACAGAAAGTTATTGGAATAGATGCAACTCACGAGAACAGCTACTTTATGTGAATGATAATAGTTAAGTTTTGAAGACTTAGGCCATAAAGCTAGATAGTTGATAGTCAGTAATTTCAATAAAATGGAAAGACAGTGGAAGCTTAATAAAAATACCACTTGAGGCTCATAACTGCATAAAAGCCTGATTTTAACTCCACCCACTGGCCAAAGGGGAGAAGGAAAGATTTTGCTTGATTTGGTACTTTTCAGCCTTGAGTTGGAAAATGGGGAGAAAATGAACGACTGTGGTACAGCCATGTGTCAAGATGCCCTGCTGGGCAAACACTTCTGAGGTTGAGAGTGTCAGACATAGAAAAGGCACGAGAAAGCATTTTTTATTGATCTCTCTGCAATCTACCTACCCAGGCAAGTGTTCAATAACAGCCAGCCCTGCAATGAGGATAGCCAAACTCAGATGTCTTACGTCCGGTATCTGTACATCAGCTGATGGAAAATACCTAAAAATGACTGGCCATTACCACCAATGACATTTCCAAGGACACTCTTAAAACAGCACCAGGACTGAGCCGTGCTCTGTACCGCTTTGCTGCTGGCAGTGCTGTAGGAGTGGCACCTTTCGCTGCGAGATGAACACACAAATATGAAGCATTTACCCGGAATTGCCCATAATCATTAACTGCGTTTAAAGAAATGCGGAGAAAATGAGCCACGTGCACAAAATAGTACAAGCTTCCTCAAAAATATCTTACTTAAACCCACATGTTAGCATAAATGAGACATTTAGAATGGTCCTTAGTCACACGTCTTCATTTTTCTCCATTTTCTGTCCTCTTTTGTTCATAGCAAATTGTCCAAAATCCCTGAAGTTGAGCAAAAATGCAGAGAATGACATGTGGCATGCTGTCAGGTAAAGAAATGGGTTTTTAAATACTTTTTCAATTCACAAAAGCTCAGGGCAAGACTAGAGACCGCGATCTGACTGAAGTTCGAGGGACTATTTCTGCCAATCTGTCACACAGTGCAGCGCTCAGCCCATCAGAGAGATGCTAAACCACAAACCCAACGTGAGCAGTGCTAATACACTTGTGTCGTGGTCTAACCCCAGCCGGCAACACAGCCGCTCGCCCACCCTCCTCCCACCCCAGTGGGATGGGGGAGAGAATCGGAAGAGCAAAAGTAAGAAAATGCGTGGGTTGAGATAAGAACAGTTTAATACTTGAAATAAAATATAATAATAATAACAAATAATAATAATTTGCAATGAAAAATAAAACAGAGAGAGAGAGAGAGGAACAAAACCCAGGGGAAAAAAAAACAAGTGATGCAATTGCTCACCCCCTGCCCAGCCAGTCCTCGAGCAGCCATCGCTGCCCCCCAGCCAACTCCCCCCGGCTTATATACTGAGCATGACGTCATATGGCATGGAACACCCCGTGGGCCAGCTGGGTCAGCTGTCCTGGCTGTGCCCCCTCCCGCTTCTCGTGCACCTGGCAGAGCACGGGAAGCTGAGAAGTCCTTGACTAGGGTAAGCACTACGTAGCGACGACTCTAACATCAGTGTGTTATCAGCATTATTCTTGTACTAAATCCAAACACAGCACTGCACCTAGGAAGAAAATTAACTCTATCCCAGCCGAAACCAGGACAATTTGTCTCAACTTTTCCTAGTAACAGGTACACGGCAAAAAAAAAAATCAGGTCCAGTTTGAAAGTCTGGCATAAAAGTATTCCACATATCTCTCTTACTGACCATTTCTATTACAGCAGTGCCTATAGGTTCCCATTGTTTTAGAGACTCTGAACGGAATATAAAAGACAGTTTTACAGTCCCCAGAAGTTGAAGTGAATCCTTATAGGTACCTCCTCCTCCTCAACAGCAAGGCTTCTCCTCTGTTCCCAGTACCCTCCTCGGTACCAGCACACTTGTTTGCAGGATAATGCATTTATTTAGACCAGGAAGCTGATTTAGGTTAAAAATACTTCATAAGGGGGAAAAAAATATATTTAATTAAAAGCTGAATCAGTGCACGTCTCCGGTTTAGCAGCATTCAGCTCCATCACCGCTATACCAGTACAAATAACAGTGTAGTTGCATGAGAAGCGGAACAAGCCAGAGAGCTGGCCAAGACCGACCGACTCTACTACAAGGGGAATCAAACAGCAAAA
Organism: Calonectris borealis; assembly: GCF_964195595.1. Taxonomy (NCBI): domain Eukaryota; kingdom Metazoa; phylum Chordata; class Aves; order Procellariiformes; family Procellariidae; genus Calonectris; species Calonectris borealis. Next base: position 37,858,898 of record NC_134317.1, read on the forward strand.
GCTTAAGGACCAAAAGAAATCAGTGCAATAACCGAAACTAAAAACCAAGCCATCTAAATGCTGTGTGCTTTGTCTGATAAACAGGCACTTTTAGGTTTCCATAAAACTACAGATCCAAAGATCTTTATTTAGTCTTCACGAAGAAGTTGCGATAAGGTTATGAGCTGCTGACCAGTACAGAAGAAGCATCACCTTGAGGCTCAAGGGTCGGAAGGGAGAAATAATGGCACAGCACACTAAAGAGAAACGTATATTGAGGAGATGCCAGCATTAGTGGTGAGCTCAAGGCATTTGGTAAAAGAAACTGATTTCTTGCATACAAGTGCTGATTTTTTTCAAAGGCTTCATATTCTTTGATTATTTAATGCTTTCTTAGCCTTAAGCCATCCCTGCCCAGCCAAACGTTTTCCCTTTTCAGTTGAAAGAAACTCCACCTGCCTTGAAGAAACAAACAGCAGACAAATGCCCCGCGCCACGGAAACTGCTGGATGCACAACAGCCTTTTCCAGCAGGAATCATCGGTGAAACGTATGCAAAACTAGCATTTCTGAGCCCGCTAATCTTTTTTGTTAAAAAGAAACAGTATCTGCAAGATTGCTGATATAGGAGTCAGATGAACAGGGTTCCAGCTTATCTACAGTTAATAGTAAACCAAAAAAATTTAATATTGCAGTAATGTGGCTACTACTTATACAAAAAACCTAAAACTGACAGTCTGGATACAGAGCTTAGCAAGGCCTACTTAAAAAACTGATCCTTAAGAATCAGAGATACATATATTCCCAAACTTTAAAGGTCTTTGGATCTCAGACTTTGTTCTTTAACAAAACAGAGCTCAGCCAGCAACTGCAGCAGTGGTCTGACTTCCTCTGGACCTGAGTTTCAAGTGTGGATCCTCCAACATTTATAAATAATATCCTCACGCTGTGGTCTTTTCCACTAGATCCTCCATCACTGTAAAACACATACTTTGAGATCTTTGCTTCTCTGTTAAGTTAGACGGAAATGTGTTTTCCATTTCATGAATGCACACATGTACAGTAACACGTACACATACAGAGTGCGGCAGCATAAACCTCATTTTGGAAACCAGACTTAAGAGCTACCTAAGAGCTGAAGTGATCTACAGTCTTGCTGAATTTCCTGTAGTAACAGCAATGGATTTGGGAAACTATCAGGCCAGGCTCAATTTTACAAAGAAAAATCCCCAAGGGATATGACCCATAAAAGCAGTGAAATTCGGTAAAACCAGCGTTAGAAAAAACAAGTCAGCACAGTGGAGAGCCTCAGGCTGAAGTCTAAACTCAAGGCGGTTTTAATCCTGACCTTACCAGAAAGAAGTGTCAGGACTGTCTTTTCTGCTTTTGGCTTTTCTGCCAAACGCTGTGAAAAAAAAAAGCACAAAAGTGGTAAGAGCTGGAGGTGGTAATGCTGGTACCAGCACAGCTAGCGCTCTGCTCCCCCGCCAACATTCAGCCCTTCGCTGCCGCTGCCGCTCACAGGCAGCTCTTTTGGATCAATATTCCTGGGGGATTTTAAAATACATTAATATAGCACAGGTTTATCACACAGAAAGAATGACATAGTAATGTCTTGTTTCTTAGAACTGTGCTAACAGTTACAAGGAATTTTCCTATTTATTATTACTTATTTATTATATGTATTCTGGGCATCCAGTGAAAAAATAATTCTCCAAACTGAATTCCATCATGAGGTAAAATACTTCAAGATGATTAAGTTAGATTAAAGTCTTTTAACCACTCCAGACAAGCAATTTATTTCTTCCAAACAGAGTGGAAGGGTACTCAGCAGAGGATGCTTGTGTTGAAGCCTTGTGTCGAGATGCTGTCAGGTGATGTTAAATGAAGACAAAGCACTTACTTAGGTTTTTTCTTCCGATTTAATCCACAACAATGCGGATGAAGCTTTTATATATGATTATTTTTAATGGCTTACTTAATTTTAAGCATTGTTTTATCAAAGTTTTTGGTATATTTTTATCTCTTTCCATGTCATAATTTTACAAGCCAAAGTTTAAAATTATATGTTTAAATATACACGTATGTATACACACGTATGTGTATAAAAAGAAAGCAGATGGCAACTGCATTTACCATCATTAACCTTGTTTTTATAAACAGCTTTTCAATCAGTTTTATCTACAGGAGCACATTAAACCAAGTAATGACGATGTCCCTGCGCACAATAAGAGTGCACTGATAGCAAAGGAGCGCGGTCAGCTCTCATAATATGAGTCAGCAATTGTTCCGTGATATCTTTAATTTGTTACAAGCTAAATCCTCTTAAGAGCGCCCGCTGGAATCCAAAAGGTCAGACAGGAAAGTGGCAGAAAATCAATACTGACAGCTTCTGTCACCCTCCACAATCTATATAGCTTTTTCTAAGCTAAATTGCTTCTTTCTAATCTTTCTAATATTTGGCTGCTTGACTCCTGCTTATGTAACATTTGGGAAAAAAAAAAAGAAAAAAAGAAAGAATTACTTTCCTGAAGAGAAAGTTGTTACTTTTAGCACTGAAAATCAGAACAAAGCTGGTTCTTCGTTGGGGTTTGAGCAGATACTGTTGAGATCAAAGTTGCATTTTCATACAGAGCCTGTCCAAAGCCACAACAAAACGACTGACTGCACTCCTGTGTCAGCCAGAACACTTTGGAGGTGGGTTAGCCCAAAATTTGAAAGACAGATTAACACCAGTTTGGCCCATTTGAATTTCTTATAGCTCGTTAAAAAGTACAGGTCCTCTATTTGCATGCTTTTAAGGGTTAATATCAAAATGCAGTGAAATACAAATGCCAGAAGGCTTTAGATCAAGCTTTAAAAATGTTTTTTTTTGCCTACTGTATTTTTAATTATGAATAAATACCGGCACTAATAATCAATACATGCATCATGGAAGAAAACATTTAATTTTTCAAGAAAGGGATTTTAATATGAAGCAAAGAAAAGGTCATTCTAATCTAAACTAGATTAAAAGTAAAATAAACTAAACAACGCCTTAACTTTGATATGAGAATTTAACAGGTGCTGCAGCTGTTATCAAGCTTCTCCTAAAAAAAAAAATGCCTTAACAATAATAATAGGAGAAAAATACCGATTTTAGCAGACAGGGAATGACAGTTTGTGTCCCTGAAAAGAAATTTGAAAATACATAGAAAAGAAGCAATGCTCAGCAGTACCCTGCTTTTATTTGGAGTCTTTCCCTGAGAATGTGAGACACGGCTATTGGTTATATTATTTTTTTCTGCATCCTGCATTTGTGAGGTTTTTTAAACATTTTTTCAGGATTGTGCTCCTGTCACATTAAAATTGGGGTTTACAGCTCAGTAATCACAAGCGAGCGAGTGATGAAAGTACAATAGTTGTGATGGTGGCCATCACTTTGGATTTTTAAAATAATTCTGTTAAACGTTTTCAAACAAGCTACTGAAGTATCGATTTTTGTCTTTATTAAAAGAAAATCTTTCGTTGGCCAACTCAATTGATACAGCATTTACCTGCATGGAAACGTAACCTTCAGCAACTGCAATTAGCAGAAATGAAGACCAAACCTACAATACCAACCATCACATATAAAAGACCCCCTCATGCCCAGGACCAGCGATGCTCCCCAGTACTAGCTCCAGCCAACCACCCACCCGCCCACCCACCCACAGCTCCTGGCCTCCAGGTCACCTCCTAACTGATATAAAGCGCACACAGCCCCGTAACACAGCACGACACGGATACGTTATGTATTTTCCCTGGCTAACTTCCTTCAGGAGTTATCGAACGTTCAAAACTGTCACAAGACTCATTAGGAGAATAACCTATACGAGACTGACCGAATCTGACACTTTAAGAGGTTAGCGTTGATGGTATATATACACATATATTCTCTACGTATAGACTATTTCCATTTTGGAAATACCTTACCAAAGGCAGTGGATCTACAATTATTGCTGTGAATAACAGCTCCTGGAAAAGCGGTAAGAAGAAGTAAAAGTTTTCACTCCTTTCTCTTTCTTGAGCCCAAGTGTTCGACTGCTGCTTTAAACGGCAATTCAGCTGCTGAACATAAGGCTTTTAATGTTGACCTTGCATGCTTAATTTTAAAGGCAATGAGAACAGAACAATTTAATAGAAATTCATTGACCTTTTAAAAAGCTTTCCTACACCATTTTCTCTCATAAATTGGTAAAATATTTACTAGCATGAAGCTTTTACTTTTTCCATTAACAAATACTTTTTCCCCTGCCTGCTTGATTCTAGTCATAATATTCTTCTTTATGATGTAACTATATGCCACACAAATTACTTTTAAATTGCATTTAAAAGTAATAGAGTCACAAAGAGAAGTAGTAGGCAAAACAGTTCAACATTATGTAAGTGAAAACGCAAATTCTTTTAATGTCTATTTAAATGGCTGTTTGCACAGTCTCAGAGCTCGCTGGCTCTAGCATTGCTTGCTTTGGTCTTTATTCTGGGCAGCCGAGCACTTCCGAAGAGGATGAGCAGGGAGGCGGGCAGAGGAGAGCTGACTCCCAACAGATGTCATCCCACGCCCGAGTAACCAACCCCAAAGGGCCCGTCCATACTTGAGGGCCTAGCCACTGCTGAAATAGCATCTAATCACTTGCAAACAATTAGGTCGTCCGTCACCGCTTACGAGAAGACGTCATAACTAGTCACGGGATTAACAGAAGTTTCTACTGGTGGCAGGGAGCCACACAAGCCATGCTGGGAGACGTTCCCAGCAGAAAGACAGGACCTGCCTCATTCCCACAGGTCCGCAGCTGGCGCCTACTGCAAGCAAATACTGACCTCCATAAAATCATTTCTTTCTGTCCTCTTTTTTTCTCCGTATCTTCTGAAATAATGAAACACAAATTCAAGCATACGCCCCCAACACATTCTCCAATTTTAGGCAGCAGGACGCACACAGTAATGCTCTTGAAGAAAGACTTAAATAACATTTGCTGTCCAACAAAACATGGCATTTCCTTCCTCAGTTCAAAAACTTTCTTAAATTGAAAAGCTTCTCTTCTGGGTTCTTTATGTTGTTGTTTTGCTTTTGTTTCCTATCTCTGGAACATTAATGTTTCCAAAAATCTCTGATTATGTAACCCAATATGGTTACAACAATGAAATCTTAGACTTTCAAGTCTTGTTTCTTCCCCAAACATGATACACATCTACATGATTTTCTATCTGTATCTTTCTCTATATATATATTTCTACCTCTGGTCTTTCATTTCAGCGGTTCTCAGTTTTCCCACACTCAGACAAACAGGTTGAGTTTCATGAAGAATTTTTGAACAGAGGATCACAGCATACATGTGGCATTTACTAATGCCAAAAGAGACCTTACAACTTTCCTGCAGCCCTGGCGTACATTAACGTGTAGCACACTAGCTCTACCATCGCACAGGAGGACCAGAAGGCAAAGCCGTACTATTGTACTTCTTTTTTCCAGCGAGAAAGGAGTAGCTCTTAATCTACTGCTGAATGTATTGACTTTACGCGAACAGAAAGGTGACATCAGTATCATCAGTGGGCAAGATCAATGGAAAGGCGAAGAAGTCAAACAATCTCACCTAAATACAAGAGGACCACATTAAAGCCACTGCAAAATCAGATAACACTGATTTGATTGAACAGCACGGGGGAGAAAACGTGATGTGTTGGGCTAACACTTAATTTCATTAACGAATTTTAAACCGTGCTTTTCAGATTTGATTATCAACACAACCGTTTGGAAACACACGCCATCACAAAAAGAACTGTATAAGATCTCTCCAGCGCTATGTCATTAAAAGCAAACATTGATCACTTGACTGTTGAAGCCAGAACCTCTGTCAAATACAACTTTACTGAACAATAAATTAAATTTCAAATTTGCTTATTATTTTAAGATTAAAGCATGCTGTATTACACACACAGAGCTACATACTCAGAATGCAAGCGGAAAGTATTCATTACAAAAGCAGTCACGCTTCAGTGACAGCAATTACCATCTCGCACTTGTTAAATGCCATACAAAATGAGACTTGCTTCAGATGGTTTTATTTCAGCCAGCCTAACCTGCATCAAACTCATGATGTACTGCAAAAGCTACACTTATATAAGAGCCAACACCAGCAATTGATTACTGTGCGGGCTTTTTATGGGTTTTAGCACAAAAACATCTGAGTGAATACAAATAACATCTTTGATTTTATCCTTATTTAAAAAAGAAATCATTCGTGCTTGCATTCATCATAGAAAAGCAGTTTTATAGATTTCATTTCAACTGATGTAGCTTAGCATCATTTTAAAGAGAGTTTCAGATTGGGCTTACTCCACGTTTATAATATTGAATTAAATATATTAATAACATTGATTATAAGTGATATCTTTGGGATGAGAAGATTTCTTTATTTAAAATATATAAATACCAACACATAATCTCTAATAGCACCTAGAAAAATGGTTTGAACCTGAGCATATATAAGGGCACTCACAATAACATTTATCAAGCCTCCTCTATTCATGCTGAAGCAATGGTTCTCAATAGATCCTCTTCACCTGATTTAGCTGTTTATGTTACAGTCTGCAAAAAAAGACCTTTCCCAAAAATGGGGGAGGAGAGCCTGAGGATTGTCATGTGCAAGACATCTGCCACTTTTTCTGTCAAGGTTTTAAAAGAGCTCCAAGCACGCTGCAGCTCTCTTAAAAAATGACAAGAGAAAACAACGTGTGAATGAAAGGCTGATTAGCTGCCGAAGCCCACCTGCAAAACAGCGTTTACTTTCCGACTAATTAAAGCACAAAAACTAGCTGTCCTCCTAGCTGTCTTCCCAGGGCTTGCACATCGGTGGGCTCCCAGGTAGCTTTTTCGCAATGCAAACCAACCGAATGAAGGAGGTCTCCTGACAATCCTTCCTCCCTCATTTTACATACGCTTCTAAAGCCCGCTGAAGCCGCTGCTTTCTCACCGTTTATATCCATAGAGGGGATATATAATAGAGGGGAAGGAAGGGCAACTCTCTCAGCCGCTACCTGTTTCAGTTGTTCGGCAAAGCACTGTTCGTTGTCCATTCTGCACGTCAAATGAAAGCTCCTCAATAGAAGAGAACAGACTGAGTTAGCAGAATAAAAGTGCTGATGAACTACAGATACTGTCAACAGGCTTTTTAGCATATTATAACAGATTTGCTCAAGATTGATAAAATCCTTAATACTTGAAAAAAACCCAAACAAAATGCAAAAAACCCTCTAACCTCTATAGGAGCAGGATTTGTTGGATTATCAAACTCCTATAATATTTCTATTTTCTTCTCAGTTCCATATGTATCACATTCTATTTAGAAGCTTATCTATCATTTATGTTGGGAAGAAAATTCTTTCTAAATGGCATTGTCTAACCTGAAGAATCAGATCTCTCAGGTAAAGTTTGTTCTTTGAAGGTAAACACAGACATTATTCCCATTTTCAAGTACAATTTGTGGCTCATTTCTTAGTCCACATATGAAGGAAATATCTGGAGCAAGACATGCAATTTCTAAAAGACTCTCCAGCCCTAACGGCTAAACAGCATTTTGGCCAATAATACTCCACTGCCACACAATGCTCACAAAAACCAGTAAGCAGGTTAAGGCTCTTATGTGAATTTAGCTTTCTGAAGGCAACCTTAAGACCCAATACGCAGCCCCTTTTGTTGCTTAAGATGTGATAGCACATAGTTGGGAAAACAGCAGCAGTTTTGGCAGCTTTGAGATTACCTGTATAGAATCGGGCTATACTCAGTCAAAAGTAAGAACTGATTCCATTTCAGCAGATTTCTGTATAAGCTCCCGCAGGATCGCAGAACCCTCCCAATAGTCTATTTTAAAAGATGTGATTGTGTTGAAATGCTGGTATTTTTCTGAAATATTTCTGAAAGGGCATTTTTTGTTTCCATAAAAGTACTGAACGCTTGTATTACTACATCACCAATATTTCTTCCATAAAGTTTGTTAAAGTAACTATTCTAAAACAGTAAATTCAGTCAATAAAAGGCAGAGCTTTGCAATCCCTGCCTCCACAGCTCTCCCTGGTCTGGAAGTTCAGATTAATAATCATCTGGCTGAAAACTTAACTCTTCTCCATTTTTTCCCCTCTTTTTCCCCTAGACCATGTGTGTCTTTTATGCCTTAGCTGCAAGAAGATTTGATACCAGACCACAATACAGCTAGAAAGTGGTGCAGCAAGCAATTTAGATCCGATCATGCTGATGTCCCACTCCATTTGATGTGTTTGACCTCGGTAAGAAACAAGCCGACAGGCCGCTGTCTTTAACAATGGCAATGATGACATAAGGAGGACCTGCCTGCTCCGAAATGTGTCGGGGTCAAGTGGTGTGGAGGAGGCTGATACACATGATCAGCTTGGGGCTATTTGCCTCAGACAGCTACACGAATGCTTCAGAAACCACTGCTCACCTCTGGTCATTGATTCAATATTCGTATTTCTAACCAAAGCTTAAGAGAGACGGAGAAGCATCTTGAAAGCTAAATAAGTCATTTATTGTATGAAAACTTTTTGCTCCAAAGCAAACATGTTTTGAGATGCTTCATGACTATCACATTACAGCTCATACACGGTCAAACTTGAGAATGTAAAATTAACTGGCCAAAGGAAATGGAAAATTTGTTATCCCTTTTCTTTCTCCCTTCCCCAACATTTCTAAGAAGCACCATCACAAAGAGTAAAGGCAAAGAGAAGTGCAAGAGATCCCACATCCAAACACATCGTCCCTGCTGAGAAGCGGAACAGCACCGAAAGTCAACAGGCCTTTCAAAACCTCGTTAGATTCCTACAAACAAGACCCAGAAAGGCACTGAGGAACCCAGAGACTGATATCCCTCATATGCCCACCCGCCAACGCATGTATCTCATTCTTTTCTGAACTATCGACTAGAAAGTGAATTTGAAGTTTTTCTCAATAACCTCTAAATTCGTATAACCAAACATGCCATGCGAACAAAGCCACATCTTTTATTGGCACCACTGCACTGCCTGTTGTTTCCTGAACAACTCCCAACCCCCCAATTTAGCCATGCCCTTCTATTCTGCCTTTATTTCACAGAAACAAAAGGGTAACTCTGCTGGCTTTAACAGTTTATGTGATTTCTTAGATGCCAGCTCATAAATGTCTACTGAATGTATCTGTTGACATGAATTTGACATCAGGAATTACACACTGAATGTATGACATATAGGACAAGGGTGGAATCCGCACTGTGGTCATGAATCAACATTACGCTCCTAGTTACAATACTAAAATATATTTAATTTATTCCCCGTAAACATCAGTCAATCAGCACATTTTCATGTCATTTCTGAACAACTACTATAAACGTAGTTTGAATCTAATAAAAAAAACATAGCACATCTTCAAAACCTTGAATTTCTCTTTATTTCCCGAGAAAGAGGATGGGCAAAATTTTTCATTTACTTGCTTCTGTATAATTACAATCTTCACACGATTTTTGTATTAGAATGCAGTTTCGTATCAGCTGAGAGATAAAGGGAAAATTTTATCTCTGACAGCTACTCACAGAAGCTGCAAATCAGCTTTCTTAAATGGATGTCATATGGCAAATGTTAAAATTCACTGTGGGCGGATTATGTCCGCCATTCGATAAGAAAAGTCTGCTACGTCAGTCACTTCAAGGATGACAATAACGTACGTCTAGGTTGATGTAACAAGGCCAGTAAGGTCCATCCACTGATGCCAGGCCTGTACAAATACACAGGAAAGGACAGTTTGCCTTGAAGAGAGAGATCTAAACGAACCATGGAACTTCCAGTGAAAAAATGTCATGAATCTTCAGGTACTTGGTGATGTAACAGTAAAGCAACCAATCCGAGTATTTCTCAAGAAGTAAGATACACAATCAACTGATACGCAATTTCTAACCACATTTTAAAAGATCTAGGTAAAGACCTAACGCTGGAAGAGGTCTGCTGTGCCGTATTATTAGTGGCTCTTCAGTGACATCTCTCTTTCTTTTCTCACGAGATCAGAGAACTTCTCAAGCACCTGGAGGTGGCCCCCAACCAAGGGATTGTTACAGCTGTTCTTACATCATTGCTCAGAACATTGTACAGCTGTTCTTACATCACCATTCTTACATCAGAGAGTAAAAAGGGGAGTATTTTGTATCAGGAACGCTGGTACTGTGGCCAGCAGTCATCATTGCCTCCTGCCTTTAATCAAATGTTTTTAAAACAGTTTGTGGGTTTGTTGTTTGTTTTTGTGGGTTTGTTTTGTTTTTTAAATGTGAATATCTAAAAAACAATAGCAGTCTGCATCTAACAAAAGTAAACATCAGTTCTGGGCTGATTAGGATTTTATACTCTGTTTTTTATCATGGTCCACAAACACCTCCTAGAGCCAAAATACACAAGCAAACTAGACTTTGTCCTGTGGGGTGTTCTCAAAGGTCACAAATTCGGAATTTGAGTCAAAGTGGTTTCATCCTCAGAAAAAAAAAACACCACAGATTCTACTTTTGTCTCTGTAGAAAATCAGCCTTTGTAGAAAATCAAGGAGCCTGGAAGCCCTCTCTCTGTCCAATTTAAATTTTCCATGCACAGACATAAAAGGTAATTATTATATTAGAATTTTGTCATCGCAATACAGGATTTTGGTCAATACAGATTGAGTCTGACAGACCCTTAACACAAAGTGAAAATTGCGCACACGTTTGTCACACACATTGGCAAAGCAAAAAAACCAAACCACCCAACCCACCCAAGAGTCCTTCAATACATCTGGGTGGGATGACCACACTCAGTCTTCCAAACAGCAGTTAAAAAAGGGCTTAAGAAATCAGGACTGAAGGCTCCTGCCCCTCCACCACAGGGTATGCGTTACTGGATTCAAGCACGCCTTCCCTCTCGTGCTTTGGATTCTGACACCGTGTGCAAAGTATCTTCATAAAAATACGTGGAAAAGTCTTTCACACTCTGGAAGGTGAAGAACCTAAATTATGTAGCTAGTAGCTATGATAAAGCTCATACTCCTCACAGTGTCCGCTCTGCTCATTTCCACCTAATGCTGCTTCTGAAACACACAAAACCAAGTTCCCATTAGAGTTTTTGAGATAAGCTTTCCCATCTAGCCATAGGAGATCAACCAGGCCCTGCACATCTGGCATACACAGAACGCGGTAATGACATCCTTTGTCCCTGCCACGTTCAGTTCAGAGGAACCTGGACAACGAGCCCTGAGTATTTAAAACGCAAAGATGCGCCTATGCTTCCCTAAGAATTTATAAGAGTACAGACAATGGTAAATGAGGTACAACCAGAATACAGGATAGGTGAAAAAAATAAAAACAAAAAACAGGTATGTATGTCTGGACAAGGACACATCTGTCACTGAACCAACTATAAACCTAAGGCTTGAATGTTGTGGCTTTGTTAGGAAGAATTAGGGAAGAATAAAAACCAATTTCATTTCGTGAGAAAATGTATCAGCCTGGTGTTGGTGCTTGGGGTTTTGGGGGGGGGTTGCCTCCTCCCCCCAAAATATCTTAGGTACTGTGAATAAGAACATGATTTTTCTGAATATAAACATTTGCTTGAATTAATTGTGGTAGCATATCACAGCAGGAAGAGTATCCAGAATAATTTGGATGAGTATGAGTGGGTATATTAATAATTTCTATCCATATGTGTTAAGTGGTTTTAAATAGAGACACCTAAAATTAAATCGTAGATTCATAGAAAGTTGAAATTCTTCTATGCAAGAAGGGATGAGTGTTGGTACAACAAACTTCCTCGTGGGAGAAGCACAATTAATAATTACAACAGCTCTACTATAAAGGCTTAAGGGAAAAATACACGCTTTTGGTCAAAAGAGTAGTAGCTCAATACAAAAAAAAGCCACAAGGTACAGAGAGAAGGAAGTAGATATTTCTTACTTATTTCTTACTATAGGATCCCTAATTTTAATCTCCTCCCAGACCAACCTAGTACCTGGCAAGTGAGGAGACATGAAATAAATGACCGTGATGCTACAGTAGCTAAATACTTCCCCACCGGACAGAGCAGTCTATCTGAATTTCCCAGTGCTCTTGTAACTCTAATAACATCCCATTATAGCAGTGTTAATGAACTCAGTATCAGCTTCCATTCTTCCAGGCAAACGCTAACAAATCTACGGACATATCTACAGCATGCAGTGCTGTAGACACTGCAGCGACTTTTATGGTCAGATGGAAGGAAGGGATACCTACTGCACAGATACTTTCAACAGATGAAAACTACATTCTCTTCAATAAATTATCCTCAGAAGAGGATATGATGCACTTATTCTTTGACTTGGATCTTTTACCAAAGCGTACACATGTATCTCGATGAATCATATTGTGATATGGCAAGAACTGCCAGTCAGAAGGAAAGAAACCTAGTGAATGCTAATGTCCAGTCACATTTCTCTGGTGCTCTCATCTCCGTAACGTTAGATTTGATAAGAAAGAGATCAAGTTTGTATTTTTGTCAGATTTTATACACATAACAGAATTTGCAGTGACCTCTACAGACTGCAGAAATACACTCAACAAATGATTTACAGCTTATTTTTCTGCATTTTTCTTATCGGGAAACATAACAGGTAAGCAAGAAAGACTGCCTGTCCTCCAGTTCTTAGCCAAAACTGAATCTGAATGGTGAGTATTTAACAATAACAGGAACCAGGTTATTTTGTATAAGACACCTGGAAAACTAAACCAGCTTGGTTACCAGAAGACAGATGACTTGGTTTTTTTTTTTTGCTTTTTTCCCTTCTTTCTGAGAAATTGGTCTCCATATATTCTGCTCATTGTGATTTACCAGCAGTAAGAATGAGTATAATGAAATCTCGTACATAACATTTTCGAAGATGTCTAAAAAATCTTGACGGACTTTGATTTCTCAGCCCAAAACTTTTCAGTTGACTGAGTATTTTTGGCTGAGTTGATCCAATAAGGCATCCCACAGACCTGAAACATATGCCCGTTCCCGGGCTTTCTACCCTCCAGTCTGCCAGAGGGACCATGAACGTGTTCTTATGGTTTGTTCACAGATGACACCGCCAGCCAACACATACCACGGTCCCCTTGTACGTGAACACGGCACTTGCTCCTAGGCCATGTGCTAGGAAGCTGCGTTGCTCCTGTCCTTCACAGAGCTGCCAGGTGCCTGCAGACTGGAGGGGGTTAAACAAATTCCTAACCATACCGTGCACGAATTTGCCACTAGTATCCTACTAGAAAGAGATGATCTTGTGATACGTAGGGTTTAATAACTGTGAAATCCCTTAATTTTTGAATTCTAGTTTTGAGTAACGATACGACAAAGAACAATGAAAAATTCAAGATTACCTGAAAGAAGTCACTTGCTTTATAAGGCAACTACCCTGCAATTAGTGATTGTGCGAGTTCATTTAACAGCCTTCAATGCTGTGGAGAAATACAAATGCAGTTGTCATTAGTTACTATTTGGTGAAATCACTACATCCCAAATAAAGAAGGGCGCCATTGGTAGGTTCTGCATCAATAGCTTTGTGTTACTCCCCATGCCGGACAAGAGAAAAATATCCCAGTTTTGAGGAAACAGAGGAAAATAATGCAAAGACACAACATAATTACAACTCTGACATTGGGGGAAATTCCTTTTTTCCTCATTCTTCACTTTTTTATGGGGACAACACATATAATTTGGGGTAAATTTACCCTTCAAAACTAAACAGCTGAGGGTTTGGTTTTGGGTTTCGTTTTTTCCCCCAAGAATTTATATTTTTGACATTGTCCTTTCACTGGCTACGTTATGTAGTTACTGTAGCAATGCAGTAAGTTACTGTTTTAACCTAGAATCACATTTCAACCTTTTTACTGACAAGTCTCTATAGTAATCAAGAGTCAAGTTGTTCCTTCTACAAATACAAACCTGAAGTAACTTCAGCTGAGTTTCTCCAGCTTTACTCCAATGGGAAATTACAGTTTGACACCTGACCCGAAGTATTTTAAACACTGGTTTTGGCAACACCAGTTCATTTTAATCTGATTCCCCAAGAGAAAACCAGAGTCAATAACATGATTAGACCTACAAAGTCATGTCAATATGCATTGTGCTGCATTATTGGAAGATCTCAATAAAACCGTTTCTAAACTACGTAGACCAGGAGGCAGCTGCATTTCTAATAACATATTCTATATTAAAAGACTAAGGTCTTATTGAACAACATATGCTTAATTTACTCCACAGGAAAAGAGACCTTTAGCGGTACCTTGAAAACACACCATTCTCTCCACTCCCGCCTCCTCTTCTGCCTTTCTTTCACTCATTACAAAATAGCAAGCAATTAAGCAGGTTGCTATATTTAGTGTATCTAACTTCACAAGTTGATAGCATAATGATTTTAATAACTACTTTAAATGTAACATAGTGACAAGTTGACACCCAAGGTTTGCATCCTGCAATTTTATTTTTCCAGAATTCTTTTGTTATGCCTCAGGAATAGTAATATGATTAGGAATAATTTCTTGATAGTGATTCTTACTTCTAACTTTTCTCCCCCTTCTTTTTTTCCCATAATAAACACCGCAAATCTACTAAGTACAGGCTGTCTGGTAGGTATCGAAAGTTGACTCTTCTGCAATGACTCTTGGTACTTGCTTTATCAAAAGGAGTGAGCTAACATTACTAGCGGCATACAAATCACCAGGTAGTCATACCCTCTGTGAAAATATGACCAGTAATACAGGTTCACAATAATGGTATTATAATATTTCAGCGCTATAATATCAATAAGGATCTCAAAAAGCACTTGCAGAATGACGAGCATCAGAGTCTGTCTCCATTCACAACAGCCAAGACCCTGACCTCGGAAGGAAGGGAATTACCGCGTCCCTTTGCCTGCAGAAGAACCTGAAGGAAAATGTTCTTGAGTACTTTAGCCAACGTGAAAGCTGAAGTGTTCAGCAGACCCATAGATAGAAACTGGATTCTGACTTACACGTAAGGTGGCCTCATTTCTTGGTCAGAAAAAAGGTAACATTACAGGAAAGATGTGAAATGGTGTCTAGTTGTATGGAATACTTCAGAGATATACCAACCTCGTATCAGATGCTGTGTATTGCTACAGCCCTCAAATACGTATTTTATACATTATTTTTCATTGAGATATTTTATATGGTACTTTTTCCAGTTTTTGTGCATTTTGATACAGCCTTGTATTTTGAAACCAGCTCTCAAAATTCTGTACGTGTACTGAAAGTAACTCTAATTGGAAGTGCAGTCTTCAGAGAATCGGTATTTAGCACATTTCTGTAATCTGCAGAGAAGTTTATAGAGAAAGTGTGTTTCACTGCTCCATTAGATGAGAATGAAGGGACATAATAAAATACATATTTTAAGAGAGCACGTAAAAAACAGGGAATCACTGAACAATATTCCCAACGCAAACTTTACGCATCCATCTTTGACATGTTCCTGCCTCTGAAGTATTTTACAAGTTCTGAAAGCCCACACTCTTTACATTGGCTAGGTCAGACACACATGTGATTTGTTTGCTCAAGTCAAGTCAAAGGAACTTGAGTACTTCGGAGTGACTGAGCACCACTTAATGAAATGTCTGGTTTGCTACGATTTTATATGTTTATGGCTAAGAATACTCATCTATTCATCTATTTTTCAAGATAGATAAAACTTCAATGAATTTACAATGTCAAACTTCCTCACATACAAGATCAGTGTAATTTCAAGACTGTATCATAAAAAATGTAGCAAATTCTTGAAGGAATACAAATGATACTCAATGAAAGCATCTTTCCATCACCCTGCTTTTCATCATCCTTAATGAACTTAAAAATGCAGCTGAGCAATCCTCAGTGATGTATAAGTACCACCTTATGGAAAACATTTTAAGAACTTTACCTACAGAATATGTATCAATGTTTTTCCGTATCCAACTTTGAAAATCTGGTAATGCCAGATACAGAAAAGTGATTAAAAGTACTTAGAAAGTACTTTTATGCCATTTTTGTGTTCTAATGATGATTAACCGGGCTCTTTTATATGCAGTATGTAATCTGAGAAATTAGTAAATCCCATATTCATTCAAATTACACTGGGCAAAGTGTAGTCTCCAAAAAGTAGCATTTGCTAGTTGCGTATGATGAAACAGCCCTCCAGTTTAAATTATCTGCTTCCTCGTATATTTTTTACATTTTCAAATACTCTTAATGGTATTTCATTGCTGAAAATAATCAGGCAGGCATTAATTATTGCCTTTATACTGTGTTGTAAAGAACAGCTATGGAAAATACTTAAATGGTTCTCTGCTTTGAGAAAAAACATACTATTTTTTAACACATGGTGGGATACAGTTGCCTAAGCCTAGAGAAGAGTTGGTATTTTGATTCTCTAGTGTCTATGACATGACAGGACCTACAATACACCTGCACATTTCTGGAGCAGTAGCTGCTGGCCAGACAAAACACTTCAGAGCACTGAATACATTAGATTTTCTATTTACAGACAGCTAAATCCACACACGTTTTTAATTTTCACTTTGGAAGTCAGTTAAAAATATTTCTGGCAACACGCAAAGCTCTTGACCTACTAAGACTAAAAAATCTGGAAGACAACATTTGTCTCAAAAAAACAATTGTAGCACAATGTCCTGAAAACCCTTGCAACTAGGGTTATTCTCTTTTAACAGCCTGCTGAGCCTAGATGAATTTTTCCTGAGACTCTACTAAGTGCTCTGACTAGAAAATGCCAGGCCTTGCCTGGGGAAAAGGCTTGATACCTTGTTTTAAAATTTTTCTCTAACACACTCTCCACTTACCTTCTGCAACAATATTAATGCCCATATACAGCAAATGTTTGCAGGTGAACCCTCCAGAGATTTTCTGTCTTTTATTTCATATAATATTTATCTTGGCTTATAAACGCAATAATAATCACCTCCAATAACATATTTTTAACAGGTGAGGTCTCAAGTATAAACTCACACCCCACGTTTTTATTTCAGAACTGCAAATCTTGGCAGTCGGATGAAGTTAAGAGTTTTTGCAGTAGTGTTTGCTTAAAAATCCATACTACTTTGGTTTTAAAACAAGAATTATGCAACACTTGGATTGCTCAATGATTTTGCCCTGCAAAGACTTGACCGACCGACACAAACTTCCCTCTCATGCCAATGCCCTGTTCCTCAAGCGGAAGGCAGGTGCTCATCCCAATAGCATGGAAGAATACCCTTTCCACCTATCCTTCTGCACTCCAAGACATGAGGATCAGGTAATATCTACATTTCAAATCCCCACTTTGTCTCAATGTCAATTTGCAACTACTTCCTATTCGTCTGGTTCCAGGCTAAAATTATCAGATCAAATAAAATTTTATGTTAGCATAAATAATTCAGCTAAACACTTAACATTGATTTCTCACCTACTGTAGAAGTACCATAGGGAAGAACTGCAGTGCGTTTAAACGCTAAGTTCAATCTATATCCATGCGCTTCAACGATAACCACTCTATTGTCCACATATTTAGTAAAATCTAATTGATCTCCCTATTCTTTAAAATGCTGTCACCCCCCCTGCCCCCAAATGAATACTGCAGGTCTACTATAAAAGTACAGGTTTATATAAAAAAGCCTGCATGTATCAGAAAGAATTGGAGGGTGGAGGACAAGTGTGAATGGTAGTTCAATCAAGAGAGTAGCATTTCTGCACTACGTTACGCAGTGCAGGCTAAATAGGAAAGAATTATGTATCTCGGATATGTAATATGTATCTCTTATAATCTCAGAAATCACAGAGCATCTCAGAGATTCTACAGTTTGCCTTGAAAAAAGTACAATATATAAAACCTTTCAATTTGAAACATATGAAAAGTAGATGTAAAGGTATTTAAAGGTATGTTTCTCCAACTTGAAAACCAAAGACCTTTACTTCTGTCCTCAATCAGCAACACATTTGTGTATCTACTGATATTCAACCACCACCTACAAGTGCATTACAGCCTAATTGCAAGTCTGCTATAGATGAAGTATGAAGTAGCCATTCACTCCTCTAATGCTCAAAAAACATCAAGATGGAATAAAAGCAGAAGAGAGATATAGTGGAACACAAAACACATGGTTAAAAGCAGTATTTGGCAGTGCAAAGAAGATGCAAAGCCTTGCAATCGATGTAAAATGTTACAGGCATCCAGAGTATAAATTAGAGCTCAGAAATGATACAAGGGCTGAATTTCATCTATGTAATCTAGCTGCGGCACTTGGAATTAATTGCAACCTATTCAGACTCCCATCTTTCTGTCTAATAGCAAGAGGCTGTGGCTGCGGCAGAGGTATAGATCAGCATCAAGACCACAACAATTGTAAGATCCCTGGGATTGATTCCTGCAAATTGCTGGGCACCAATTTTAGTGAGATTTTTCTGTTTACCTGTTTCCAAGATCAGATCCATAGAGGCTGTAAGAATAGTCTGTGTCTATTTAAAAAGAAACATAGTAACAACAGAATTTAAAACACTCTAGACTGCAGGTCTAATTATTGTTGCAAAAGGTTACAAGAAGAAATATATTCTGCATTGCATAGGAGGTAGCGTGCAGTTCATCTTCTTACAGCTATGGATGAACACATTCAGCCTATCTGGTTGCCACTGCCTATCACATCAGCAGAAAAAACGTCTCCGTATAAGTAAAAGGAATTACCATACTGAGGAAAGAAATCATTACAAGTAAAAGGTCCACCAATTCATTTGCTTCCATCAATAAAACCTTGCTTATCTGTGTGCCGCACAGGAAAATGGCTGTGAGTCACAGAAGCTTAAGCTTCAGCTGCTTGGAGACTACAGAGCTAAAAAATTTTTTATATATATAAATCGATGAGAAGCAAAGGTTGCACACTTTTCATATGCATTTATTTTCACCTGTGTGTTGATAAGTCTCCAAACTACACCGCAATGTACAACTCCAGAGCAGCACCTTATTTGTACTACCTTAGCACAGAGTCATAACCAGGTAGGAAAACACTGTGCATTGCAACATTTCTTGTTCTGCTGTTACATGCTCAATTTCAAGGATTTAGAATTATGCAGGAATTCAAAAAAGTCATCATCACCAAATACTGGGCCTTTCCCCCAAGCCTGGATTACTTAAATTATGCAAGGGAGGAAACTGTGTTTGCTCTGCTGTGGAAAGCTGATTAATTTGTTAAGAATTCAGGCCTTAAAACTCAACCTCACAAAGAAACTGCATGGATAAAAAGAAGAGTACTTACACAGTTTATTAAATACTTTAACTGTAATGTTATGCCAAGCGGCTAATCATATTAGCCATTTTTAAGTAAAGATACTGTATCTAGCTGACAATTTCAAATGATGACTCTTCCAAGGTGAGAGTTACATCAAAGGCTTAACTGAACTTTGAAGGAAAATTCCAAGGATTTTATTTAGCCTAGGTAACACTGGGTGTAAGCTTCGCAGAAATAACTTTTTTGTTATAACAACTTCTGCCTTCTAGCCCGTAACACATTTTCATTAGATGCTTTCTTTTAACAAAACACGAATATCCCCCCATAGCGAATATGAAGGAGTTGTTCAATGTCCAACTCCTGTCCAACATTGTATTTCACCGAATCACACCCAGATTTATTGCTGGATCCTAGTCTTACTTACAGCACAAAAAAGTATGCAAATTTAAACTAACAAAAACCAGAATACGATTCAGGATCAACATTAAAAAATGGATTTAAGTTCTACAGGTAGTTTGACAATGACATTTTCTACCTTCAGAAAAACTTTCTGTGAGGTAGCACAAGTAGATGGTATTTTAGGAAAAAAAGCAGAAGAGCTTTCTTCCACAGATGAGGAGTTAAAGATGGTGTTCCTTCCTCCGACTGGCTACAATGGACCACTTCCCCTACGCTTAATACCCTGTGTGTGCAGGCACAAATCCAACCTGTTCAGCTCCTAAGCACTAGAATAACACGTGCAATGGCAAGTGTGGCATCAGCCAAATAAAATCCAAAAGCCAGGAAATGGTAGAGAGAAAATACATCATTTGTCACATGTCACTTTCCTTAGAAGTTTTTAATAGGCTCATATAAGAAGTATATATTTATATACAGTCATATTTAAACTATTTTACATGAGGCATTTCAGATGAGATTAACCTAAGCCGACAGCTATGCTTTAAATGTTTAGGCACTCTGTAGGAGTAAAAGACTATTCACAGAACAAATGCTTTAAATGTTTAGGCACTCTGTAGGAGGAAAAGACTTCACAGAACAAATGCAGCCTCACATTTCGTAACATCTTTGAAATTGCAGTTATCTCCCAAGACAAAAGCTTTTTCAGTAAAACAATACTACGGCAGTGGTTTCGCTCAATGTGTATGAATTTGGGTTAGGGACTGGAGATGCTCTACAGCCAATAGTTGGGGAACAGTAAAAAAAAAATACCACTCAGTTTGACCCTATTTATTCCCTTTATAGAGTAGGAAAGTCATAGCAACACCCCCAGAAACTCTCTGGGAAGCCCTTTCTTTCCTCCGGCTGTGCCAGAGTAGAGTGGAAAACCAGGCTGGATGGGACAGAGAATTTAGTCCTGTGCTACGTGAAAACCAAAGTAATCCATACAGCAATAAAATGAGTTACTAAGATGGCAAATACCAGATCGGCCTTGAAATTCTCGGACACAATGAAATAAAAGATAAAAGAGGCAAATAGACAAAAAGGAATCATAGAAAGAGAGAAGAGGAGGAACAACTAACAGCAGGAGCACAGCAAAACGGCCATTGTCCAAAAGGAAGAGGAGGCAGCACGGCAATCTTTCTGCTCAGCATCGAAATAGCAAAGGGATTCTCAGCACAAGGACCGCTGGCCATTCAACGCATACCGATAGTCCCCACAATACAACATCCCGTATTCTGCGTTTTGTATTTTTTAATGTTTTCTTCCTTCTTCTCCGATACAAAAGTTGAAAGAACAAAGGTCTTCAATCCTCTACAAATAGAAAATGAAGGCATCCTCTCTGTTAACTTCATTCTATTCCGATTAGTCTCACAAACTGATCTGGCTTCCCCGCTTTTCTTCGTAACAATATTAACACAGAGAAACCTAGGAAACTTTCCTGAGCTGAGTTAATGCCTGGGGAATTAGTATATTTAATATGAGCAGCTCAGTGAGTTTAGCAAGTCTCTAGATAATTGCCTTCAGCAACGCTTCTAACTCTTCTCTCCCGAGTCTCTAACATTAAGAGCATAATTCTGTATTTTGATTTCTAAAACAGTACGTTCCTTTATTCCCACACTTTCCAGACACACATACACAATACTCTACTGAAACAGATCCCAGAATTATAATGCTGGGTTTGTCTTTTTTAAAAAAATCCAATCAGCTATTAAAAATACATTAAAATTAAATACAGAGAAGAAATAGGCTACATCTCCAAGCTTTGAGAACCACATTTTGAATATATCAGAGTACTTTATTCACTTTACAAACACCTGCAATGTCCTTTGTTGTATGTTGCACTTATACTAAACCTCATCATTTAGCATGATTATAATTTATTGCTGATTATAACCATTGCTAAATCAACTTAGAACATTATATTGTTTTGACAGAAGCAGATGCCTTTCTTTGCATGAACAACCCAACACCCTGGATGTATTTATTTTTGAAACCATATGAAAACACTTTTCAGAAAAACTGTAGACTATTTTAGTCCATACTGTCTTTTAGAATATCTCCCTGCCAAATTTTCTGTAAGTGAAACCCAGAAAAATATCACTGTATTACGTTTAGGATTGCACCTTAGAAATATTTGAGTTTGATCAGATTAACACAGTACTACAGTTATATAAAACATGGAATTTTTAAACTGTCTCGCTGTTTGTTTGGAGATGTGTTCCCAGATTGTTTCAAGGTCTAAGTAGGCACTCTAAAAGCTGCACACGTATTATATCTAGTTTATATGTCAATAATCTATATTGGCATTGAGAAGTACTTACTGCAAACTGCTAAGTTAAATGCAAGTATCCAGTTTTTCTTGGTTGTAATTGCAAATTCTGTGGGTTTTATATACTTCTTTGAAAATCCTTTACTTGTGTCCCAAATAAATTAATTAATGGAGAGAATAACCACATCAAGATGGACCAAAGATACCTCTAATTTAATATCTCATCACCAATACTAACAGATCTTTTCAAGGTCATTAAAAGCATTTCATGAAAGATGCTGGAAAAATAACCGTTTCCTAATAAGATTTCTTTCTCCTCCTACTTCCTTTTTTTTTTTTTGTAAATTTATATAAAGAATGAGAGATTTTTACTCCCTTCCATTTTTACATTTCATCTCCTGTAATTGCAGATCTAAAGAAAGAGATGCTCTGATTTTTCTTTAATCATGCTCTTGGCCTCAGTGGTATTCTGTCATACTGAATTATCCATGACTTCAAGTTTTTTCTCTCGGTTTTAGATGTCGTGTCCTTCAGTTTCAATGACTGTTAGTTCATTTTTTTAAAACAGCCCTAACTGCTGAAACCTGGGGGGGGGAGAGTGGGAGCCCTCATTATTTATGGGGATGAGAACAGTCTCTTCCATCCTCTCTGCCTCTAATAAAACCCAGAGCCTTTTCACATTTTCCTATGCAAAATTACTTTCAGAACTTTTCTCACCTTGCACACATTTTTTATGGACTCAAAAAACTGTTAGGGAAAAATTTTTAGAGAAACCAGGACTAAAAATATAATTAACATAGCTACATAAATGAGTAATGGTATCAAACAGTACACACTAAAGAATGTTGGTACTGGAGTTTTTACAGTAGTTCCTGCAATACTGTAAATTTTAAAATTTGCAGAATTTTGAAGTCTAGTGTACTTCTGTTCATCTTAACCAGAGAATTACCATATTTTCAATAAGCGTATCACCTTTTTGCATTTCCTTTGCTTATTTGTTCTCAGAAAGAAATTAATGAAGTTATAAAAACGTTTTCAACGTCATGAACCTCCGCAAAGATATCTAGATCTTTTCCACCCATACGCATGTATGTATACACACCATGTTGTCTGAGGATAAGATACTGACTTCAGGATAACTGATTTGCCCTGGATGGATTCTACCACGTAATTTTTATTTACTTAGACCTAAAAATCTGCGTGTCAATAGATTAGTACAAAGAGGAAAAAAAAAAATCTAAAAGATACATGAAGCAAAATGAATTATTCAAAATTGATTATTCAAGCAATTAGAGTATGTTTAGATAAGCCCTATTTACAGCTCATTAAGACCTGAACCAACGTCAAAAATTCTTCTTGTGTTTTCCATTTTTGCATAAAGCATTAATAAAACCTGGTCAAGATCATGATGAGAAATGAACTGTCCAAAGTTGGGTTTAGGTGATTTTTCTAATGGAGAACATCACCTCACTCATACGGAAGTTCTTCAGTGGAATACAGTTGGACTTCCCATATAAACTTGTGGGCAAGACAAACGTATGAAAATTTCTTGCAACATTGCTCAGCAAGCTCTTCATCAATCACGGCTGATGGAAATTTGGAAGTTTTGCTTTTATTCTCTACCCTCTCATCAAGATCTGAATTCTCATAAGAGCAGAAATTAATGTTTCCAGGAAGCTCTAAAAAACAACCAGTATAAAAGAAAAAACTCTGATTTACTTTTAATTAATCAATCCTTAGGAAGCAAACCAAACAGCTTACATGAGAAGAAGAGATTGAGAAAATTGTAGTAGAACTCAGTAAAAAGGGTTGTTAAATTTTATCTCCATATACACTAACTACAAATTGTTATCTTTCAGCCTTTGAACAATTTTTTCTGACAGTAGAGGCTGCAAGAAGAAAATCACTTCATCACACTGATTTAACAAAAAAAAATTACCAAGTTCCCATTTCTGGGAAATATGACGTACCACTTGACCGTGCTAGGTGCTGTACATGTACATTAACTGGCATACCTAAAGAAATCACCAAAAGGACACAGCTGGTCAATAAAGCAAAGAGAAACAGAGGGTGAGGAAAGAACAAAAAGATGGTTTTGTTGTCACCTACCATCCTTAAACCCCTTCAATCTTCACCTATCACGCTTCTCATCCTTAGCTATCTGCACCCTTCTTGCTACCTGTAATCTTGGTATCCGACAGCATTCAAACACATTGCTCACAGTTCACCATCTGAACCAGAACGGTTTTTACCAGTAATTGATTGTCTTCATTATTTTTAGGAGAATACTGGGATACATCGTGCTCTAGGGAGACAGCACTGTGTGGTAAGTAAGTACAGTCTCTGGCTCAGTAGAAAATAAACCAGTGTCTGTTTTCAAGTTACATTGTTCTCCATTGTAAGCAGTAAAAAAATAATTATTATGCTGTTAACCATAAAGCTCTGAACTTACTAATTTTCCTTCTACACTGCAGAATAACCACCTAGGTTTTTCCAGACTTTCATCAATACTTTGTACCGAGTCAGTGCCCTACAGAACTTCATTACATCAGCCAAATTTGTAATATCATAAAAATGATACCAAGCTAATTTGACAAGGTCTGTTTTCCATAAACCTATGCTGATTAGCAATAATTATATTACTCTTGTTTAATTCTTTATTAATTGAGTCCTTTAGAAACCATTCCATTATTTTGCCTGAGATCAATGTCAGGCTGACAGACTTATAATTATCTGAGTCGTCCCATTTAGCCTTTTATTGGCACAACATTAGATTTCTTCCTGTCGTCTGGAACTTCCCCAATATTCTACAACTTCCTAAAAATCAACAGTAATGACTCAGAGAATGACTCAAGCAGATTTTTTAAAACTCTCAGAGACTTGCAATTCAAATCTGTTGATTGCAAAATGCCCGGCATTACTATCCATTATTAAGCACGCTTAGTTACTGTTGTAATGAAATTCTGTCATGCTCTTCTGCTTTCTTTTCCAAATACAGAACATCAATACTTGCCCAGAATTTCATGACATTTCTGCATGATCATTTCAGACTCTTCTATTTTTCATTTCTATGGCGTTACTCAAAATCTTTCCATTTGCATTACTAATGAAGCAATCATACTTTAAGGTTATGTTATTTATTCATGTATATTATTTCTCTATATAATATTCTAGTACAATTGAAAAAAAGAATATTTTACAATGTTGATTCTACCCCACCATCAATTTATTTTGGTGTATATTTATACACATATACAATATATGTGATATATAATACATATATATATGTATATATGTATATATATACTTCCTCTTCGCTTTTTTTGGCTGATTTCTTTTAGCCACTCTCCCTTGCCCTCAGTGAGTTCTCTTTTTAACCAGAAGTGTCACAATTATTCTCAAAAGCTGGCCTCTTCAGTGCACCGAGCACACATACATATATATGCACACACACACACGCACACACATTTTCTTAAGTCATTCTTGCAACGCAGAATTTAGCCTAACTCGTGTTCTTTTGTACTTTGGTTAATTACTCCCTCTGGTACTTAACCCATCACTAATTTTGTCTTCAGAGACCTAATATAGAATTCTCTCAAAATCAGATTTTGTAGAAGGAAATTAATCATCTACATTTATGTACATTATATATATATTTTTTTAAAGAAATTCAAACAGTACTTTAGAAGGCAGTGTGACTCCAGTAACATCACACAAATTGAAGTCTCCCACAATAGTGATTTTTCTTCCTACACATTATGGGAGGCTTTTAAGGAGTTGGCCATGTTGCTCTCTGCTGGTGGCCTACTGCACACAGTGAATTAGATCCCCATTTTGCAAATTATATGTTAGAAAGTGGAGCTGTGAGCTATTCAAGAGAATTACTTCATAAATTATTATGAACACAGAAAAATTCCACATATTTGAGCCACCGCTTCTCTTCTTCTTCCCTCTCAGTGCTATTTAAATATGTTTTCAGCCTTTCAATCATTTGAATTTTCCCATTAGGCCACATTATTAGCAACCTGTTCAAATTTATTATAAATGAGGGATTTTATTACTTTTTATTTATCGCAGGCTCTTAACATTTGCACAAAGGCAAAGCATTCCTTCTTTTCATCTCCTTTGATGTATTGATTCTAGTATCTTGATTTTGTGCTAAATTAATGGTCTTTCTCCCTTTGCATCTGCTCTTTTCACTGTGCTCTTGGCCACATTCTCCCTTCTAAAAGACCAGCTCCTCTTATAGTAACATGCAATAAACCTCCTTCCACCAGAGACCAGCCCTACAACACACCTCGAATCCTGTATCTTAAAATATTGTCCCAGATTACAGTTCATGTCAGGCATCTCTCTTTACCCATAAGACAAAAGGTCAGTTGGGAGCTCCTTGCATTTGCCCTTTTTTCCAGTTCTATTGGGGATTTGCTTAAGTGAATAATTCACCAACACAGAAGGATAAAGAGAACAATCTTGGTATCCTAAAAGCCCAGGGAACACAGAAGTTTAGGAAAGGATCAGTTAACAGTTTTGAATGTGACTAACCAAGCAAGATAGATGAAGACAAACCAGATAAACAGGTCACTAAACGCAGATCGTTAAAAATGTCGATAACACAGTGTAGAGAAGGACCAGCTTATGTCTTCTAAGAGGTGCAAGAAAAGCGGTCCAGGTGAAAAAACCTGAAGATCAGTTAGTTCTATGTCAAGCAGTTCATGGATACGAAATAGAAGGGGAAACTGAAGTTTGATGGAGAAGACATTTATTATCCTTTTTAAATTTTTTTGAAGATGATGGGATAGTTGATTGTAATTTTGCTTTTATGAAAAAAGTGAAAAGCTAGTGAATGGCTAAGCACATGACTGAGAATGGAAGGTGGTGAAGGGGGACAAGGTAACAGTTTGGGCAAGCAAAAAGATTAAATAAATCCAGAAGAAACATTCAGAAGAACATAATTAAACTTTGTCTGCGTCTGCATTAGTAAATCACGCGGTGCAACAGAGGCAGATTTCAGGAGTCCTTCCTTTGGGTTAAACACAGTCTTCACCACTAAAGGCTGCACGGTCCACTGGAGCAGACGAGGATGCACCCAAAGGGAGGTCACTTGAAAACTGCTCTGTAACGTGAATGAACGCATGGCAAGCGGAGGTGACTTAGAGACCGACTTCAAAACTGCACCCCTGAGCCACGCTAAAACGCTCGATCACGCTGATCAAGCTAAGAGCTTGAAACACCCCGTAGCACGTTGCCAAAATATTCCAAACCTGTTGTGGTCGGATGTGTTTAATGCCATGACAATGTTAGCTTAAATCAGTTTGTACCTCATAGATTCTAATTGTGTGAAGCCTTTGAAAATAATAATTTGCATTCAAAGGGACGCTGACATTTTCAGTCCAGTCCTAAGTCTTCTGTTTTGACCGTGCAGTCAAGTGAATGATTGGTATTTGTAAGCAGGGTACCAAATGCCACAAAAACAGTCACAGTGCCAGAAAATGCATCGGTTGTACAAAACAAATTAAGATGGATAAATCCACAACAGCTCCTAGAACATAGTGCTCCTAATGAATACCTTAAATGCTTCCCTATATTACCTTCCTACCTTCCCCATCAACAGAGAAATACCTTAAGGGTATCCGTCGCATCTATTTCAAAGACTGCTTCAAAGACTAGAAAAATACGTATTGATTGGAAAAGAAAAGCTTAATTTTTCTTTAATACCTTTACAAAATAAAGTTTGCGATGTATGCAGAGATCAACACATGTAGACAGTTTCTCCACAGATTTCAGATGCTATTACATGATCATCTGTTAAGCAAAATCATTGCTTATTAAGAAGCACTACTGTTTATCACATTAGCTATTCCTATAGTACTTCTCACCAATTCCATCAATTGAAACACTGCATCTTTTCATGGAACATTACACCTTTATTATTTCTGATATTGCCAGATAGATTCCATCTCATGACATTTTAAAAAAGTGAACACCCTTTACACCTTTCAGTACTTGTTTTCCTTGTTAAAAGATTACTTTGACCTTTTTCATGATTTGCTTCAGCTCCATCAAGGAGTGTGATAGAGCCACACAGGATTTTAGTATTTCTTCAGCCATGCTAAATTATGATATTGTAGAAGAAGTTATCACAATACTACGAAAGCAACAACTACCATTCTTGCTTTTTCATACAAAATGCTTAGGAGATCTGTAGAAAACAGCTAACGCACACCGCGCATTAGGGCAGTGCGGGAAACTTCAGCCACAGGCACAATTGTATTAAAGGACCAATCCCACTGATAACCAAACCAGGAGAAAGATTACAAAACCAGACCCAAACGCAGCCCGCATTAAGTGAATTAAAATGTACTCTTGGTGACTTGAGAAAGTCTTTGTGCCACCGTGTCACAAGTGGCTTTCTGCCGTATTTTCCATATTTTTCTGGAAACAAAAAGAATAATGCCTACGTGAGAATTTTTCTATTTTGCTACTAATAAATGAGTTCTGATGTCTGGTAGAAAAAAAAAGATTTGGACATTAGCATATGGGCACTACTCTTCTCTCTTGTTACCAGTGTGGCCACTTCAAGCTCTCTCCAGGTATTCAAAAGTGCTGGGTAAGCACTTTGATACCACAAAAGTCCACGTTGCTTGAAGATAACAAGGGGCACATGCTCGGAAAAAACAATGCTATCTCATTAGACCACAGACAACCAATAAACCAATTTGCACGCTTCAGAGAAAAGCTATGACACACTGTGAATTATTGCATACTCAATCATAATGTTACCAAACAATTTTAAATTTAGAATATAGCCAGCATAATTTATTTAGATAAAACCTAAGGCAGGAAAACTGTATTATAAAAATAGTTCTCCTGGGAAATTCGGGAGTTTATTATTAACATAAAGAGAGAGTTAGCCTTCAAGGTGTTGCAAAAATTCTTTTTCTTCTGATATTGCTTTGTTGGATGCTAGCTAAGGGTGCACTTTGCTTTTCAATAGTTATTTTCTTTGCAGAATACTAGGCTTACTTTACAGTTTATTTGACAAACTGATCTTTAAAACAAACAAAAAAATTCACCCTAATTCTGGATGGCAGATCCTACAGACACCAAGAGGAAAAAAAACACTAATTCATATACAGGCAAGATTTTCATTACAGACATTGCATAAATGCACTTGTTTGTCCCCTGTAAATAAACAGGCTACGAAATCCAATCATTATTTAACTGCAGAAACAGCCTATTTGGCCTCTGGGCTATACAGATGTATTTCAAATGTTTCTTTCTGTTCTGGACTCAAATACATTTTGAACATACCTTAAATTCTGCTATTTTCACATAAAAGGTATATTACCTAAAAATTATTATATATTGTGAATGTTCTTATTTTTGCCTTTTCAACTGTAAAATATTTATAGGTCTTTATTCCCTGCTATTTAGAAGGTCTGTTCAAACATAAAAGCCACATGCATGCCTTGTTTCCTTCCACTTTAAAACTGCCACTTTTGCCCATGTAAACAATACCTTATTCAGCAGGGGTAGAATCAGAACTACTTAGTCGACATAAAGAAAATTCAACCTTAACAGTTTTCCTGGATAAAAATGTATATGACTATGTATATTACAGAATATGGAACAAGGCCTTAAGATACATAAATCCTGTCTATCTGTGCTGTAGTCATTCTAACTATAATCAAGGAGTAATTGTTTTAAAAACATGAATGATGTGGAGAGGATGAATTATTCTAACATAGGAAACCAGTCATCAGTTAATAATATTAGCATTAGAACAGTTTAAGACCGAAAAAAAGGGAGGTAGTTCACCACACAAGGTGTAGCTAAACCACGAACCTCCTGCCACAGGATGCTGTGGATGTTAAAAATTATGGAGGGCAGATTAGAAAAATCACTGTAAGAGAAATCTGCTCAGGTTTAAAAATTAGTATGAACCATGCCTGGCTTTGGGAAGCAACTGAGTTGCAAAGGATTAGAGGTTGGACTTCAGAAATTGTCCCTGGCCACTGCTAGAGACAGAGTATCGTGCTGTGGCATGACCCAGAGCACTCTTCCAGGTTTTTTGGTTTTATCCATTTTATAAAGCACTTGAGAAAGCTTAAATCAAAACAGTTACGTACATACAAAGTACTGTTATTATTACCCATAAACAGTGAGTAACAGGACATCACAAAGGTCTTTGACACATCATCAGAAAAAACTCTGGCTCAAAACGATGAGCTGTAACAATCCCGAAGAGCTCTCGCTCTTTTCTGGTATCAGAATAGGGCACATCAGCTGGGACTTAGAAAGAAATATATGACAGTAACTGGCCTCCTAAGACACACAAAATTCTCCTCACTTCAGTCCAAACAGATATGAGCCTTCACAAACTTCCACAGACATAGCTGACAAATCGCAACACTGGTCAGAAAAAACCGAACAATTTCTCATTTGTTCAGATTTTTGGAACCAACTATTATTATTAATAAATCAATACAATCTCAATTTCAGCTTAATGCCAAGCTGAGAATGATTGTTCAAAGCCAGAAACCAGGATGCAAATGGGTTACTGTGCACTTGAGCATTCACGGAATTGCACTATATCATACACCATGTATCGCTGTGGTGGTGCATTCCTCCCCCCCCTTTTCCTCTGGGCTACGATACGATCTCAGAACCTTCTGTTAAGCTGCAGCCATTGTGTATGAGTGGGGTGGTTAAGCGTCCCTTGGCCGTACCAAGCACTCTTGCATGGCTAAAGTGGGGAACGACACTGATCGTACCAGGGACACTAGCTACATGATCAAGGTAGGGAACAGAAACAAGAGATAATTCGTCATCTCTGACGGCTCTAAAGCTCTCCCTACCTGGATCATAGCTTAAGTGGAACAATACCATTGTTATAGTGAAACAATACCATAATTACTACCCTGGACCACCTCGGATAGTAGCCAAAATGGAAATTTACTGATGACTAAAGCCAATCATCTTGCAAACCTATAAAGAGCGGTACCAGGTGAGACCCTCTGAGCTCTCCTGGACCGCAGCGGGCTGCATCCAGAACCTCCCTCCAAGTGGGACGCCTCTCAGAGTCCGCAAACTCCAATTTGTGATTCTCGGAGGATCCCCGAGATACTGGGCTGAGACGCTCTTCGGGGCTCAACGCTTCGCCCGTTGGGAAACGCCAAGGCATTTAGCGTGAGTATTTCACGGGACTCGAGGGGAATTTTTAACAGGTATACCTTTATAAATTAGCTAACTCTAAGCCCTTCATTTAGCTTTGGTACCATATTCATATGCATATATTGATTGATTTAGATCTTTTTGTGCACTTATCTGTACAGTTACTAACAAGTATAATCTGTAGTTAAGTTGTTTTACTATTTGTAGTAACTTGACTAATTCTTTGTATAGCTGTCAAATGCTTAAGTATTGTTGGACTCTAAGTTGCTGCTAAACACCCTTAAGCCTTTAGTCACAAACCGTTGCCCAGGTCTGAGACTAAGGGTAGATCCAGCCGCACCTCGGCTCCTCTCTGAAAGGAGTTTAGAAAGCAAGGGGGTCTGCTCTGAACCTCGTAGCCCAACGGGAGGGCCTTCCTATCCCCTTTTGTATTAGACACAAACTGTTGCCCAAGTCTGAGACTAAGATTGGGTCCAGTCGGCTCTTTTCTGAACCTCGTGACTCAACGGGAGGGTCCCCCCTTTCACCCTTTTATCCTTAATCTCTGTACAAATCATTCCAACGCAATACTAATACGATTTTCCCCTGTGTAACTTAATCCATGTAATAAGTAATCGAGCGAACCTTGCCACCAAATTCTGTTAAGTCACGTTTCTATAAATTTCTATTAAAATCATCCTTTGCCAACACACTTGCCAGTGATTCTTTACGCGGCCTTAAAACCACCCATTCCTGACAATCATAAGCTTTGCTTTGAATAAAATCGATCTAACACTTTTTAAAAAAAAAAAGCCAAAGCCAAAAAATAATTAACTTTTAAATACAAACAGTAGGCAAAATTTCACCTGCTCACACTACAGAAAGAAAATTATTCTTCTGATTTTTAAGTATACTTCGTTCTTCTAATGATTTATTTTACAAAATTATTTTTAATCACACTGTTTCTTCCACGTCAGTAGTGAACTTCACCTCACACATTATCTTTATAGAGTGTTGCTATTTAAACCTCTCCTCCTTCATTGCTCACGTGCAAAAACTCTAACAGGATTTAGTTAATACACTTCCAGGTACTTGCTGTATCTGCTCTGCCATGTCTGACGGAACGTGGTTCAGTGTGGAAATGAAAATTGACAGTCGCTAGGGAAGATGACAAACCTCGTCAGAAACCCATTTCCAATAAATCTACCTTGCCCCTTACTGTTACAAGCTTGACAGCCTGCAAATATTGAGTTGTTTCTTTGCATCATGCACATTACTTTTTATGTCATTTTTGTATTTGGCAAAGTTTTGGTTGCAATCACATTTGACTTTCACAGTTGCTGAAAACTTTCACATTTCTCCAAGTTAATGCTGTCTTACTTAAAAAGTAAGTTTCTGCATGATGGTTTTCATCAAAAACCAAACAAGTTTCTTACCCTTCCCATTTCTAAGCCTTCCTCTGCAGTTAATGGAGAAATTACACAGTGCCAGTGGTCTGAATTTATCCCTTTTTAATGCAGATGGCTAAAATGGGAGGGCTGCAGTGTCCACTGAAAGCACATGAAATGGAGTCAAAATCGTCTTCAGTTTGTAGATGGCTGGAGTTAACTGAGATGAATCTAACCCACTGTCTGCACAGCCATACATTCGTAACACTACTTTTTTTCCTTCAGACAGGTTTGTGAGTTAATTTTGGCTAATTTTATTTATTACTGAGAAGCAAACAGAACTAAGTTACACTTCTAAATGTAAAGGAAAATCTAATTCAAAGGTTTATAGATAATAATAATAATCTCAGCTCTACTTCTGAACTCAAATTATTCTGGATTTATTCAGAATGGCACAAAATACCAAAGTTAATAAGCATAAACAACCTATTACGGTCTTACAAAATGCAGCTCCATGGCTTCTGCAGAGTTGGATTTGACTCAACACATGCTGTGTTGCTCCTCTTTTCCTAAATAATGTGGTGAGTAGCGCTCCAATTCCTTTCTCCATTGGACTAGTGATAGTCCAGTACTTCGATAGCCAATCCTGGCAATTTGGAAACTCTTACCTAGACACCAAAATTGCAACTCCAACTGAAACTAAGCAAAATACAAAAGGGGACAAAACCAGAACTGGCATAACATTGCAAAGAGAAGAAAATACCATCTCAAATTAGATTTTGTAAAATCCAGAGTTTAAAAGCTTTTAGCATTACATTATCTATTACACCTCTGCTGACTTTGGAGAAGGTAAAGCAAAACTTGACGCAACATCTTTTGATTTTTCCATTGACCCATACAGATATCCATCGTTAACTAAATTCCCTATAGCGGAACTTTTTCCTTTATAACTCTCCAGTACAAATCCTTCAGCTCAGAGACACTCCTGGCCAGGTTTTCTGCCTTTGCTTTTTTTCATCCTCTTTGACAGCGATACCCTTTAAGGTAGCCTGAATGCTTCCAGCTTCTTTGAGAGACTGAGTTTTCAAAGCATTGGCCTCACAGGTGCTAACATTTCCTTACATGCCCTAACCCTAAAGAGCTCTTAACAGTTTTCCAACAGTATATGCTTTTTGTTCCTGTGCTGGGTGGCAGAAGGTCTGAAAAAGCCCAACAGCTCAGTCTCGCCAAAGTCTGGAATGTAAATTGTCAATCAGGGTGAAGAAAGGAAGACGCTCAGCGGGGAGTGCTCTTCACAAAGTCCTTCGGTTCCTATCATCTTCCCAAGAGGAGCTGGGGAACATCCAACTGCCACCTTCCAACCTTCCCTCAGACACAGCGGCAAGACAGCACAGGGACAAGGCCACACTCAAGGTCGTCATCATCCACAGTAAGGCAGGATTTGGCCTCAAGTGAGGATGTGCTACCTTCAGACGACGGTTTTTTTTTTAAGTGAAGGGCAAACTAAGGCATCTTCTTGAAATTGTTTGAAGTGGATTGACATTTTTCAGTTGAAGACTGTTGTTAGTTTCACAGCAGGCCTAATTTTTAAATTTAATGTTCTATGGCATATAAAAAGGAAAGCATCCTAGGGGGATAATAACTTTTAGCAATCAATTGATTGCATATAGCTGCTGTCTTTGCAGGTACAATCTCTTTAAGGAGGCTGCAAAATAGGAAAATTGTAGCCTTCAGATGTACGGATTATCTGAGTTTGCAAGAAAACACTAATGTCAGGACTATTTGCTGGTATGTTTTAGATTTTTTTTTCTTTCATAATAAATATGTCATAGCCAATAAAGCAGCAAATGGTCAACAGGTCAGAATGCATCACCTATTTTATACTGTCACTTCAGGGGTTTTGTTGGCTTTTTTGTTCTTTTTTTTTTCTTTCTCTGGAGCCACTTCTGAAGAAAATTTGTTTCTAATTTCACTCACGGAAAAAATTAAGATTAACCTAGACTATTTTAACTACATAGCTCTACCCAGTCAACTGGAATAGTTTAATGCCCTGTTAATACTACAGCAGTGAACACATTCCTGCACCAACACTTTTTCCAGTTTTCATTAAGCCCCTCACTTTTGCCTTCTTTTTCCTAAACACATATATTTATGTTATACACACAGAGTAGTACACAGAGGACAAGATATTATAAAAATTTAATAGCAGTGTATAATAAATACCTGTATAACATTTTTCATATAAAATACAGCTGCTCAGGTGGAAAAGGGTTTCCTGAACCCCATCTTCAGGTTTGTTTTTATATTAAATGAATATAATTTAGAATAGTAAAGAGAAATTAAATGGTCAAAGACATTACTATTAATATATTACCAACTATAACTTAGGTAGTTGCTGTCTACCATGTCTAACCATGTAGTTGTTAAGTATACGTTGTTATATGCAATGTATGAAATTTGGTAATTAGAAAAAAATTAAGCTGTTTTCTAAATGCAGGTGTATTACATTTACACAACTTTAGCACTGGTGAAAGCTCTAGTTTCCATATATACAAAGATGGTGATACAATCCCCACAACTTTTGCATAAATTTGGGGTTTAGTACTCCTTTCAGGCACTTCTAGGTTCAAATTAGAATCAGTAAGCACTAAGGGACACAGAACCAAGGGACACAGAAATACGGAAGTCACCATTGATGGATCTAAAACGAAGCCTGCCCCGGCGTCTCGCATCAGAAAAACAGGGAAACCTTCTGTATGCCACCGATATTGTGAGAGATGATGCTGTAGCAATACGGCTACTCTCATTTCTGAAAAGTGACTTTCAAGAAAACTTCGTATTTGTAAACTAGTTTTTGCGAAGCATGTTAGCCTGAAAGCAAGACTTAATTTTAAATTTGTATTTGTACACACAGTGGCTTATGCAATATAGGCAATATACAATCTTGGGAGTGGCTAAGTTCACACAATTTAGAAGCATATTGCAAATATGGGATTTGCAAGTTTATAAGAAGATTCATAAGGGTTTAACGTCAGACCAGTTTCTGCCTCTTTACTTCCTAATGTTTCCAATATTTCTATCACAACTGGAATGACTGGATACATTCTCACTTACCTCTGTACCTCCTGCTCTTAGCTAGGCTTACAAATAAAAAGTAAGTGATACCATACTTCCACATGAACTGAACTCAGCAAGAAGTCTTACAGTTACTCTAGCAGTACCCCTGACATGAGACTGCCAGCCAGACTTCTAGATCAAAACAATACATGTACAGGAAAATCTCAGCCCAGACTCTAATCACAATCAGTAAGTGAGATACGTCTACGTTATTAAAAATATATTGCATCTTTTTACTCAATTACTTCATTACAAATACACGACATGAGATGAACTTGCATTTAAAAACTTAAGGTTCTGGACTGTTTGAGCTTAATAAGGACAACATAATCAGTTGCAGATGCTTTCACTTAAGATTCAGAAAGGTCCCATGGGACACCAAGATTTAATTTTATGGTCATCTGCCATTTTAATGATGTGCTTGTTATAATGCAGAACATCTCTGTCTTACTTGCCTGGTTATAGAAAACATACTAAACTAAATTGGGAACGCATTTAGCTGCACTATTGCTTGTATCATTAACAAATAATAGATGTCCTCGGAATAGGAGTTACTAATATAGCTACTCTTTTTTTTTTTAAAGGAAAAAACATAAACCTTTGCTATTTAAGCAACATTTAAGTCTGTCAGTTGCTCTTATTTGCATTTTTTTGCTTCCAGTCTTGAATTTCATGCAACCTAAACCATGACATATATCTTCAATTTTTATCTTTCTGGTGCATTTCTTTCTATTTGGGTTGTGATATAATACAGAAATGTTCAGAGACCGCATCTGTTTTGGCTGGAAGAGCATAAACTATTTAATTTTCAGTGAGCACATTTACAAAGAAGGTGAGGTTTTCACCTACCATTACCTACAAGGAAACCATAAAAGAAGCCATAAAAGAAGAATTATAATTCATTTTCACAGTACGTTACAGGTCAGATTCTCCACAGTCCTCATATATAAAACCCCTAACGTCTGCTGAAGATGGTAACGTAACCAAAGCAAATGAGCGAAAAGGTCCCTCCTAAGGGTCAAACATACATTCATGGACTGTTTTCTGTTCCTTTGCAAAAACAAACATACGACAAGATTAAGTTTTTATTGTAACATGTGAAACAGACCAAGACTATAGACAAAAAGACTTGTGTGAGAAGAAGGGAAAAACTGTCATACAAATGAATGTATTTTTTGTTAAGAACTAAATAATACTTGCCATATAATAACACTTAATTTGAAACTAAATAGTGGTAGCTCCCCGTATTTTTGTCCAGGAAGAAATTAACACAGGAAAGGAAAAGACAATCTATGTGTATAAAATGGCCATTTCCTTCAGGTTTCAAAAGTCCAGCTGGAATTACAGCTCTGACTGGAATCCAGCCAAAGAAATGCAAAGACCGCATCAGTTTATCACCAGAAGCACCAACATTAATATATATGATTACTATATTTAAAATTTCTATCCTTTAAAACTCATGATATCATTGTAAGTACCTTGTATTCTTGTTTTGCTTAACTTTCCACACGAAGCTATTCTTATGAAGATTAAAACTCTTAACAGATCTTTCACGGATAAGAAAGAAATAACCAACACTTCCAGAAAACTACAAGTGAATTCTCACTTTTCTGCTTTCTTCTGTGTTAGAGATCGACCTTTAGGATTCAGAGCATAAAGCTGTTACAGAGCAGCTAGAAAAAGATCTAAAGTAAGTAGAGTGTCCATGTTCTCCAAATACTTAGCAGCTTTTAGGAACTTGATGACACCTACATATACATTAGAGTATTAGAGTGCGTTAGAGTAAACAAAAAATTATTACAGTTAATGCTGTTATTCCTGGTATCATTACATCCCTTTTCCACATACTAAGAAGGAGAGGTTCAAAGAGACATGCCCAGCTTCATGGACCAAGCCAGCAGGTTCAGCACAGCACTCAAGTCCCGATTCTCAAGTCCCTGTCCCACAGGAACAACTTAAAGGTGGTATAGCTATAAACACTTTACAGATGTGTCCGTATTACCTTGCAGAGCCTCTTATGACAAGCCATGGCGTACTGCCTCCAAAGTCCAATCTAACAATACAAACGGAACTTAATTTGCTTATATATAAACTATAACAGAGAATCCCATACACTACAACTCGTCATGAGAGCTCCTCAAATCGACATCAGCCAACGTCTGGCACAAGCAGCAGCAATATCACCCAGATGTGAAACTGGGACAAAAAGCAAAGACAGAGAGGCAGGCGCTCAATCCCGATGCAGTTACCCCCACCGGCAGCCTGGGGCTTGCACGCTTCCCTCCTTGCTTCCACTGAACTTGAACGTTAAAGTTCATACTTTTCTACTGGAATGACAATTTAATTTATCTGCTCCTAGGTAGCAAGACATTAATATAAACGTGTCTTTCTAACTAACATTTCTATTCCCTCCCCATTAAAGAATCCAGCTCAGCTTTACATCAGCAGCTTCAAACAAACCAACTCACTCCCCGTAAAAAGTGGTAGCAAGTATTATTTACTCTACTACAACATGTTGTTGCTCCTGAGCTCTCTTCACTAGACCTGACGGTAGGCACAACAGAGAATATTTCAACATTGCCATCTGTCTCCTTGGCACTTCATACCAAGTGAGTCGCTGTCACTTTGATGGTAAATTAGAATTTCCCACCAGATATATTCAGCCAGAGGCCGCTCACGGGTTGCCCTATCTCCCTCAATGCCTTCCTCCCCTAAATCTCGTTTTGATATTGAACAATCTGAGCATGTTAAGAATAAGCTTTTACAGGACATGTATTAAATTGCAGGAATCATCACTAACGGAATAATATATGGTCTGAAAAAATCCTTTTATAAGAGACTTTTAAAGCATCATTAAATTTATTACAATACTTCTAGTACATCTAAAGCATTCTCACGAGAGACGGTCACAAAAAGGTTAACAGTAATGCTTGCGAAGGAGAAGATGGACGTGGTGATCGGATGTACCAACTTGCAGAGAAGTTGGAAACAGCAGCGTGAGGATCAGCCCACGACTGCTGCTGAAACAGCAATACTGCCTTTCAGCATCTTCTCTTAAATCTAGCTCCCTTCCAAGATAAATCACTATAGCTACGTTAAGAAAGTTATAGCCCTAGTTTCTCACCATTGATAACGCTCTTGCCCGAGACAATCCAATTGTTTATTTCAACTTCTATTTTTGCAGTTTAAGATGTATGACTCTACTTGATAGCTGAGCTCAGAGAACTGCAGACCCTCCACTTCAGTGCTGCAGGGAGGGTATGGGTAGGAACCTCGAGGGACCAGAAAACGTTGAGGATACATCCTTTTGTTGTTGTTGCTGTTGT
This sequence comes from Calonectris borealis, assembly GCF_964195595.1. NCBI lineage: Eukaryota > Metazoa > Chordata > Aves > Procellariiformes > Procellariidae > Calonectris > Calonectris borealis. Next base: position 37,897,870 of record NC_134317.1, read on the forward strand.
TGTTGCTGTGAGGTAAGCAACAGAAGATCATCCTGAAGATCTACCCAGTTTAATACAACGGAAAACGTATTTCCCAACACCTTTGGGAACAAAACATATTTCCCAACATTTTTCCAAACACCAAAGCCAGGCTTTTCAGTCAAATATGTTGCTTAAAAAAATAAGCCCATTTCAACTCCAAACAAAATATAGTGTAAGATTCCAAGTTATTTCAGGGGGATCTAGATTATGTTTAGGGCAAGTGATGAAGAAGCGATTAAAAAAAAAGAAACCATTCAGAGCAAGTAGTCAAGTAGACAAAACGTCACACTGGAAGGACAGGGATACTCTCTCCAGCGAAGTCCCTCAGAATAGCAATGCCAGACCTTGCACAGCAAAATGACATGCTGAACTTCCTTGACACACAGTGAACTACAAAATAACATTTATTATATAATACTAAGCTACTTGAAGAAAAAGTAGGACACAACAGCAATTTCTAGCCTCATGCCGAGATATACGCAAGGGAAGGTTCAAACTAACACTATTACCAAAGGTTTCTGTTCCTGACAAAACACATAAAAGAAAATTTTCAGTCTTTCAACATATTTTCATGACTATCTTATATTTCTTACATCAAAAGACTCGGGCATATAAAAGTGTAACAGGTAATTCTGTTTCTGAACATGAAAAACGAAGGGACATATCTTAGCATCTTTTTATTTAACTGACCCTGAATGGAGAATTCAGGGCACTTACAGATTTTCTCAGTGAACTGAAAATTTTAAAAAACTACAAATTTCTCATTTGATTTCCACGTGATACAGAGGACGCTCAGACCAGGTAAAAGCATTCTGTAGATGCAGCTGCCTGATCCTAGGCGGGTAAACGGCTCTACGCACATAAGTTAGAAGAACCAAACAAAACCAAACACAAAGCCGATGTCAAGTTTGCCGTACGGGGGCTGTCAGGCAGGCAGTTGTCTCCAAAAGACACCTCTCCCCTGACAGATACTCACTGCAACGATCAGTGCAAGTACGAAGTGATGTTTACACTAAAACGAAGATTACAATACTAACAGTCTTGTAGGGTAAACAGCCAATGTAGTTGTTGATTTGCCCTGGGCTATTACTTACACAGGCTTCTTCCTATTCTGAAATGGTTAACAGCTCCTCTGGAAGGTGTTGAAGCGGAAGCTGTGGATTTACCTGGACACCAGAGACCACCTCTGCCCATCAACTCAGTCTAGTTCGGTGTCTATTCAAGGCCGTTTGGCACGTTATACAACACAGCCTGTTATTCAACGTATCTGTACAGCGGAGGGTTTCTTTTCCTGTGTTTGCTACTCATCATTCAGGTAAGAAACTTGAAGGGGTTGATTTCACTCAGATACAGACTGCTGCACCACAGCCTTGCCAGCACTGGAAGGAAGGGAGGGCAGCTCTCCCCTGGGACCTAAAGCAGTGTATTAATGTTTGTCCTTATGCCCTTAGGGCATAAGGTTCTCTCTGGCCACTTACCTAGATTTCTTTGTCCCAATGACAGGGCATTCTTTATGCTTTCTCCCTGAAAAAAACTCTTCCCAGATTTAAAAAAAAAAAAAAAAAGATTAATTTACAGGGCTCAAATTCTGGGGTTCATATTCCAAGTTTCTATCACCAAATTTGATAAACATGCTGCCTTTGAAGATTAATTGTTTGATGCTAGGGAGGGGTTAAGAAATGAATTATTATAAACTATTATCTCTACACCATAAGTACCAGGAGGTCTAAGTCATTAACTTACCTAATTAAACATAGAGAAGCAGTGCTTGTCAAAGACAAATGCAAAGTAAGTTTAACTTCTGATAGACATACTCCATCCTTCCTCAGGTCTAAACTCTGGATACTTTAATTCCTCCTCAGCTCCTGTGGTCCCGCTTGGCATGCCCCGTTATCCACCAACACCTCTGCCAGGAGACACATGACTCCAGAAACATGGTAAGCTCCTCTGTGTCATGGGCCAAAATCACACAAGAAAGTACTGGTAAAATACCTGCATCTTCTTTTACAAGATTTCCTTCTGGTTTAGAGCATTCATAAACTGAAAACATGAAGTGTTCCTCATAAGAGCTTTGTAAGACTCAAAGTTTTTACAGTAAATTGGGTCAAATTTGCATCTGAATCTGAACTGAAGCAATTTTATAATTAGGAACCTTGGGTGTGCCTTCCAGTAAGGTGCATTTCTGTTAGTCTCTAACACTCAGAAGAAAGCAAGAAAACGCTGACCTGCTAAGGGAGCCAGGAAACAACTCTAAAAGGGAGAGAGAAAAATAAAGAGGAGAAAATTCTCCACAATCCTTTTAAGCAACTACAAGATAAAGTGAAAACAATGTTCATCATAATTCTTCATTAAAAACTTTTTTCCTCTTTCAATGAGAATATTTTTATTTATAATTGAAGTTAAATAAGAGTGGTATTTCAATCGGCATCATTTCAATAGTTTGTAATGACTTCAGATTGAATGAATATGATTATGTCCAGCTTCACTGCTTTTAGCGTTTTGAAATGTGCTCGCATTTTCCAGTTTTCTGTATCTTTATCCTCCACAACTGGCAAAAGTACTTCACTGTTATTAAACACTATGTGTTTATACATATAAACAAAAAAATCCAAGTTTTTATTAACAGAAAGGTAGATGAAAACAGCTACGAAAACCCTTTTTTGGCTAAAAATCAGGGATTCGCGACAACATAGAGCACTAGGTATCCCAGCTGTTTAAGAGTGGCAACCTGACTGCTGGTTCACTGTTTTAAAGTCGCTTTAATTACTATCTGAAACCTCAACATGACTTGGTGTTCTAGGCAAAATCATGTATTTTGAATTTCTCAATATTTACTGATGAATCAAGAAAGCACCCAACACAACCTGTTTACCATACACAGTAGAAATCATTCAAAACTATCATTCAGTGATTAAAGCTACTCCACAGTTGTACCTCGGTAAGTCTATTTCCTCAACTGGACACTTCCATCTTACAAATTTGCAAAGTTCAATGCCATGAATATTCATGCCCATGAATATGAATTAATATATCCCATCCTTCCTCTCTGCTTATAAGCGTCCCGTGTCCTACACGGATTCTGTCTCACTCAGGAACTCTGAGAGGGTAACAATTCACTAATACAGTGAGCGCGTGAATATACAGAAGAAACAACGGTATTTTACTGGGAAATTACTTTTTCCAGACTGTATTTCTTATTACGATGCCTTCATACACTTGCTGTTCTCAACCAGTATTGCTCTTCACAGCCACTAATATTTCTATTTTCCTTGAAATATGATTTTTTTTAAAGAAAACACCTTAACAAAATCACAAAGGTCTCTCATTCTCATTCCTCGTTTCTTAAAAATCAAACAAAAACCCTTTTTTATTTTCCTGCTGCCAGCCACATGCATCATGCCCATCAGCAGGAAGAGGACGCACACAATTCAGGGGTTTGCATCCAGCTAAGCAAAGCCTCTTCGATAAGCTAGCCAACATGTGATGTGGGGAAGCATTTTCCATAGTAAATGTGAGGCACTCTAAAGTCACTGAAGTTCAGAGAGCATTTATAATTATCTTGCAATTGCTCTGAGCATATTTTAGTGCCCAAGGAATTCCTTCCTTCATCTGCTGCTGCTTATCCTTCTTGAGCAGAAGCAGTAGTACTGCATTTGCTCTAAACTGACACCCCTCTTGTTCACCCTTGCTGTCCTCTGACAGCACTAACATCCCTTGGTCTGGATTAAATTTCATTGCCCTATGTCATGATAAAAGGAAAACTGTGACAACAAACATAAGAAATAGTGACCATTTGTGGTTGAAAACCACCTACCAAATTCGATTTTTTCCGCTCTAAATGGAAGGCTGTGAATACTTTATTTATATATTTTCTAAAAATAAACTAATTTCAGAAGAAAATAGATGCTCCCCAAATTTAAAGTTTTGATTCAGACGTAGCATCATGAAGTATGTGCAGAAATTAGTTGGATTAATGGACCCTGCAGAGCAATCTCCAAGCCAAGTTCTCTTAAACTGCGTTACACCAAAACCATGACACCTATTTCTGCATCTCCCCCTTGTAGCCAGGACGAAGACTAAGACTGAATAAAGGCAAAATTTCCACAAGGAAGCCAACCTGTTCAGACTGGGAAGCAAAATCACATGGAAAAAAAAAAAGTTAAAAAAACCCCTAACAAACAAAAAAAAACCCCACTTGACTTTTTCTGACTAACAATAATGTTAACTCATTTAATAAGGCTCTGACATTTGCTTTCAGAACCACCTGGGACCTGGAAATAAAGTTCAGTATCTAGCCTGCAGTCAGACCTATTATTACAAAAACCAGAGCCCATTTCTACATGTGATAGCAGAGCGTTTATATTCAGAGTCTCTCAGTAATATGTTTTCTCCAGCATGCTGTTCAATATATGCGACATCCTGGCAAAATCTTTTCTAAACCGCAGTAGATCACTGTAGATATGTCTTCAGATAAGATACAATTATATCCCACAGAAAACAGGAGCAGGCAAATGCCTCAGAGCTACGTAACAGCATCAAGAAACAGGACAACGGTGGAAAAGGGGATCTGCTACCTTCACTGATTAGAAATAGAAATAGTTGGCATGCAATGATTTAGCTTGTTACTTTCTTGGATAGAAACCAATTTGTTTAACAGGATCCTTCTGACCCCGAGCTGACATGAAGAACGGGATTTAATTTCAATAAACGTAAATGTTGCACATTTTGCCAGGCTTCTTTCTGATCATAACCACTGGAATTTGGACAGAAAGTTGTAGTTCTGCTTACTTAAGCAGAAATTAAAATGTAGACTAGTAGTTCCAATGTAAGAATTAGATCATACATTCACCTTATCTTAATATGACATGAAAAAAGAACCATGGGGTTCAGAAACATTAACTTGGCAAAATTTGTGAAGATCCATTTTAAAAATCATGTTTATCCCTTATTTGATCTATTTTACATATCATTTCCCAAATATTTTTCAGCTATGCGTTCAGTGTAGAATAAATCCTGCTAATTTACTTTTTTTTTTTTTAGCATAACAAACACTGTGCTTCTGCTGCTCTCTTCCCCCCTTGTCTCTAAATTTATTTTAGTCATGCAATTACAGGTTGATTGTTGGATTTTTATTCTCAAGATGTATTAGAACATTGGCTGCCTGGTGAACTAAATGCGCGTGTAGTGGTTGGATTTTATGAATCGCTGTATGGTTATGATAAGAAGCACACGTGAAAAAGTCACTGGATCACCATCAGATAGTGTCATTAGCATTCTAAACTGGCTGCAACAAATTGAAAATGCAGAAGTTTTGAAAGACCTCATATAAAGAGTGAAAGATAACGTCAGAGTAAGCCTCCTCTCCATTTCCATCAGCAATCTCCATCCGACCTGCAGCCACCCAAGCCTGCTCTGAAACCCAGAGCAGCGGAGCCTGCTCCAGGTGAGTCAGTGCCTGAACTCACAGCCGCTGCTTAGAGCACTTGCAGCTGAAAGGCAGCACCATACTGATGCAACTGCGCTGCCGTGGGGACCTGACCTAGAATTTCAACATTTAAACGCTTCAACGTTTAAAACTGCGTGTGGATACACCAAGTCCCGACACCATTCATCAGTTTGGCACATGTTCCCATAAAGTTGGAGCTATTCCCCGTACTAAGTCTGTATTTATACCATGTAATATGTTTGGATTATGCAAAGGTTGATTATATTTTGACAATTTCTGGTACTAACTTTTAAATAGCTATAAAAGTACATGAAGTAATACAACAAATGAATATTCTGTGGTTATCAAATTCAACATGCAACTACTGACATTTTAGGACAAATTTTGCCCTCAATTAAATCCATTACCTTGCGAACGCCGAAGCAGAACATCCCTCACTCACACTGCAATGATTAAGCGTTTGGTGAGAAGTCTCACACGTGAACATTTTTATTCTCTTCCCACCACCGTCCATCAGGTGTTGGCTGGCTCTTTCAACCCAACACCGAGACTTTACAAAACCGTGAGAAGTCAAGGAGAGCGCACACTGCCGGTTCAGTTCAATGTTTGGAAATGTGACTGATTTTTTCCTGAAGGAAATTCCAAGTTTATTTAAATAATTATGTGCTGTGCCCAGAAACTATTAATGCATACACCCATGTTTGCCTTGATTGAGTTTTGGTGTTAGAGAATTCTTTCACACAAATATATACTACTTATTTAATGAACAGTATATTATTTCATAAAAAGTATCTTCTGTGTAACACCTAAATGTGTTAGAAAGGTTAATACGGCATTTTATAACATGCAGGCTGATGACAGAAAGTAAAAATGCTATTCTGAAAAGCAGAAATGTCAACACATCTCTAAAGACATAAAATGACACAAAATTAAATGTTACCAACTGCTGAGTCTGAAGAAAGGCTTCTTGAAGTTAAGGGATGAAATTAAAAAAAGGCACAAATCATATTTTAAAAGTATAATATTCTACTTAATGAAACTTTATAGAATGCTTTTTACACACATAAGCTTCCAGAAATACTGTTCATTTCCTTTCTACTGCAATAATTTTAAAGGGTCCAAAAATAGAGGGGTCCACAAACGCTGATCATTAATCACTCATCAACTTTTTGTTGAGCAAATTAGTATCCGAGCTTCCATGTTTTTTGGCGAATTATAAATCATTCAACAGAACCTCATTTTTTGGAAGGACACTTTGTAAAATGAAGCATGACTACATTTAATTTCATAAATAGGGATGTGTGCGTGTATATATGCAGATATGCACATCTTCATGTCCACACTGTGTCACACTACGTACAAACACATACATATTTATAGAGACCGCACATCAACATCGCTGTATGTGAGTATACACCTGCAGACAGACAGGTTTGCAGATACCTACGACCAGATACTCAAAACAAGTGACATCCATTAAGTTTGCCTGATGCAATCCCCAAAGCTTCAGGAGGAGGACAGGGTTATTCTGGAAGGTGGAAAGGAAGGGGAGGAGGGAGTTACAGTATCCCGTATGTACCAGGATGCAGGAATGAAAAATATTTGTTTGAAGTAACCACTTCAAAAAAATTAAACATCACCAACTCTAATTAGCCCAAGCAAAAGTATTGCTTAAATGTAAGATGAGATTTGTTAACATTGTCCAGATTACAAATCTAGTCCATTAGGAAGGTTTTGCAAAGCTAGGAAGTCACAAGGGAAAGTCAGTGTCCACACTTTATCAACAGCAATAACTGGCAGCTGCAATAACACAGTTATGCTTACCACCCTACTGATTTCTGAATTACCAGCATCAAATCTTGAGCTCCTCAGGTTTTTCTCTCGATGCTTTTAAACTAACACATCCAAAGGCTAACATCTGTAGACAACAGCATAGCCCCAGGTGTAAGGCTGCGAGGAAACGTGAAACGGTAGCTTATATTCCCAAATATTCAGACAAAACCCCACTGGGAGCAGAAGCACAGCAATAAGCTTTCAGTGGAAGCTGTAGTATACCTTTACTATTGGCTCAGCACTGCATCTTTAAGTTCCCAAACTAGCCCTGGGAAAATGCCAGGAGCAGAGCTCCGTATGGGTACCCGAGAGGCAGGAGGGCAGTAACCAGCAGGCTGGACTTACAAAGGGAATTTTAACGCTGCAGAGTCTTGAAGCCCTGGGCCACCTTGTGATGCCAACTTTGAACCACACTTGCCCAAGAAAAGTTATGCCTTGGTTAATTTTATTCATCATACAGACATTTTTTTTCTTCAAATTGGATGCATCTAAGGTCGTCAGCGGCACTTACCAAGCCAGCTTTCTGATTTTTTTTGAGAAAGTATGAGTGAAACATGGGCGTAAACAGACCAAGATGAGGACAGTCTCGATTCTTTCAATGCAGTTCCTACAGAAAGTACAAAATATGTTCCTTTGCACTATAATTATGATGCTATAATGACTATATTCCTAGCAGACATCCAGGAAATGTGGAAGCCAACTTGGCCCTCTTCCTTTAGGACTTTAAGTTAATCAAAACAAAATCTCAGCCAAAGGGAACAGCCCAGTGAATAAAGCTCATCTACCTCTCTCTGGAAGAGCTCGACTTGAAATGCGTGCTCACTTGCTCATTTCAAAGCTCCAGTAATGAGCATGGATATGTTTATCATACTGTGACAGTGGAGGCAGAAAGGAGGGGAAAAAGAGACAAATGATGAAGGTAATGTCTCCGCCTGATGTTACTGGTCATTATAATGGAAAATGATGGCAAAATATTTGAAAGACAAATCCGTCCTAAGATATTTAATTCAATTTTTCATTATGTTGTACCTTAGAGAAAATTTCATTTCTGCAAGACAAATACGGTACGTGATAGTATTTTCAGAGACAGACAGAATCAATTTGAAGGGATACGGATGTGAACAAACACAGATGTCTGTGCAGGTTCCAGCACAGGAAGGGTATTTTAATCTCCCCTATTTCCTGTCAACAGCCACGACACTGAACAGCTCCAGAGAGTAACGTTTTTCCTTCTCCTTCTAGAAAAGTACTATGAGATGGCCCACTAAAGCTTTGGTAGACTTGAAGATAATAATAATAATGATCTTTTGCTTCTGTATGTTTCTTCCATCAATACTGGATGCGTTAGACCCTGGGAGAGGGATGCTGGCAGAATTCCAGGCTAATTGTTATTTCCATGGACAATGTTCACATCCAGTTAAATGTTTTTAACTTAAGATTTTTCATGACAACAGTTTTTTCTTCCTGTAAAAGCAACTTCCAAGTGTTCAACTCACATATCCCATGAGCAAATTGTAAAGGATTACAAAATAAGACCAGCAGCCATTCAGTACTGCTGGTCTAGTCCCTTCCCATAATCTGAAGCCAGGAGGTACCATACGTACACAGCTACCTTTCTGCAAAGAATACAATGAAAACCTATTTCAGAATTTTCTCATTAATCAGAGATATCGTACACACATTCAGATGTAAATATGTGTTGCTAAGAGCAATGCTTTCCTTTTTAGAGGTCCATTCAGACAATTATTAGCTTTAATAAAGATTTGTCTTCTAAGTCGATAAATTTAGGGAAAAAGAATCCAGAAATATATTACTAACAGTACCAAAAGATTCAAGAGACATATTTCCAAATATGGCAGAAGTAGGACAAATTAGTTATTTCTCGGGGAAAAAAACGCACCATGAACTTGAAGCATATACAGAGCACAGTCCTCAGGTCAGAGGAGTGCTTCCTGGAAGGCTCAGTGGATAAATGGATTTAGTTTACTAAAAATGTCCATTGTGAATGCACATATGATTCTGTCACTGCTCAGGATTAACAACCTACTACTATTACACTGGCATCATACATAAATCTCCGTGAGTTATGTGGATGGATTTCTCTTAATTTAAATCTCTGAATTGTTCACAAGTATGTGCATCGATTTACAAAACAAAGTTAAGATAGAAGTTGTAGATTATACTGCAGCCACCACTATCTTCCGTAGAGAAGATTCATCCTACTTCTTCACAGTCTGTTAGTCCACAGAGATTTTTACTTAGGTCATGGGAAGTACTTTTGGAAAATACCGTAGCTTCAGTGTCTGAATCTGTGCATGAAACCTGCATGACCTCCAACAGATTAAAGCCCTATGATCTTTAAACGTCAAAGTGACTTATGTTGCTTATATGACATGCAGATGCCCACAAATTCATTCTTAGTGCAGACTCCAATAACCTCAGAGCAGCCAACGTAATCCAAATAACTATTCCATCTTTTCCAGTATTTAGACGCTGCTTTATAGTCTTCAGTGCCTGCACAATCTCCTTGTTTACTGGGCACATTTCTGTTAAGCTCCGATTAATTCCGCAAGGTTTACGCTTTCTATCCCTATGTACTGGCTATGTGCAACTCCTTGTTTATCACGTTAACACCAGGTTGGGAAATTCCAGCACAGCCATAACAGTTCCTAAGAACGGGGCCATGGTCATTTTCCACCTTCCAACACGGCTGCAACAGCTGGGGAAGGCACGGACCGAACGTATTAAAGCCCAAATCAACATCTATTTTACAAGACCCTTCTAAGCATTCCAATTCTTGCAGAGTCAAGAGATCTTCCACACCTACTCACCAAAGCAGGAGATAAGCAACTGCAACAAAATTATTAATGTTCTAATTAACAGAAAATAAAAGCTATACTTTCCTTCCTGCCAAAGATCTCTTGTAATAAACCAGCTGACTCTGCCCTATAAATTCATCTTTCATTGTTTTTTTTTCTAGCTCTGTGCTATGCCAGCTGGTTTGCTTAGAGCAATGAGCTGTTGAATTAGATAACATGTTTTTAATAAGTCGGTCTAGTAGAGCAGTTTTGAACGGCTTCACAATGCACAGATGTCTAAATTGTCTGTAGAGTAATACTAACACTAAGTGGTAAAAACAGGACTTACGATTCTGTTGAGTCCACAAGTGACAAACACACATTTTCTCAGCGTAGCTATCAGCTTTTAATTGGTGTTTTAATTAGTCCTAAATAAAATTGCACATTTGTATAGCATTAGGAAATATTTTAGACAAATTACAGGTTAACAGGAATAAAGCATCCACCTGAACTCACAGCTAAACTGAATGCACAAAGAGATATGTAATCCCTAGCTAGTGGTGAATAAGGAGAATTTGTGCTACAGAAGATCAAGTTTCCTGAACTTTCTACTCAGACTTTTACTGATCCCAAGAAAAGAATCCATGAAGTCGTCACCCTGCGGCACCAGGTAAGCTCCGGATCCCAAGCGCTCCAGGACGCCTCTCCAAGAGCCCTACTAGTAAGACAACAAGACCTAAGGGGGAGAGGCTCTGGGATAAATAGAGGGTTTTATTGCTGCTGGGGCAGCAGGTGCCTGCAGTATAAAGCTACAGTGATATTCAGGGGTACTGCGGAGCCCCCTGAACCGTGACCCAGGACTCGGAAAAGAAAGATGCTCGGGGAGCTCTGCGGGACTGGCGTGGCCTCATCGCGCTCCCACAGCGAAGGGTCTTGGCCACGCCGTCTGGGAGTCCTCGCGCGGACTTACTGGTGCAGAAACGCAGCAAACCTCGGTCAAAAGCCTTTCCTGAAAGCCACTGCAGGTGCTGTAACTGACATGGGTGCTCTTAAAACACAACAGCATATCAAAATTATCTTTAAAGAAGTCAAGAAAGGCATTTCGACTTTTTCCTTGTGGCTTTTCATAAAGTTTTCGTCGTTTTTCAGGCAGGGTGCTAGTTAAATTCTTTTTACGACTAAAAATTTAGTTTGGATTATATAAAGAAGGACTTCCAGGGAAGACAAGGTTACTTTTAAAGTTGCAAGGGCTTTGTACTATGCAATGTATTATAAAAAGTAACTAACTATAAAAAAAATTGAAAGAATCAATGAAAATCCAATAAAGAAAAACACTTTGTTTTCAGAAGCCAAGAAAACGTGCATGACACAGAAATCAATGAAGTATTTATTCACTAAAGTGAGATTTCTTTTATAGCACAGTACTTAAAAAATAAATGCGATGCTTAACTAACAAAACACACACCAAAATACAGCAAACTAAATCTTTAGATTAATCAATTGCATCTACATAATATTTTACAGTTCAATAAACTTTAACAAAAACCAACTTGTTTCCAACAACTGGGCAGGTTTATGGTATTTGCTAACTTGTACAAGCAATGCTATTTGAATAATTTAATTAAAAAAGAAAATGTTATCAACCTATCATGCTAGGTATCATACAGTACGCATTTAGATCACTTACTAGCTCACCCTTCTAACTGCAACAAGAATAATCGCCACAAAGCCAATCCTCTTTGCATCTTTCTTTGTTCTCTTAGCCTCACCAAACTGCAATTCCTAAACCATTTTTGCGTATGAGCTGCGCAGGCAATCCTCATGGATTTATGTCAGCTGGCTCCAGAGAGCTCCAGGATCTCTGCAAGTTGTGTTACCCCCCAGCCATTCAGTACGATACGCTTTGATAAACGCATTCTTATTTCCTAAAACTTGACTCTACCTTTATTCTCCCCTGCTCCAGTATATTGGGCTGTTCTTGCTTTCTGTTGACTACAGTGACCAGAGCACTGGGTGTGCTCTAACATACGGTCTTAACAAAGGCAACGGGAAGATCCTCATGACTTGCCACGAGGGAGGACCTCGGGGTGCTGGTGCTCACCCAGCTGCCCAGCAGCCAGCCACGTGCCCTGACGGCAAAGGCGGCCAGCAGCACCCCGGGCTGCATGAGGCCCGCAGGTCGAGGCAGGATCGCGCCAGGTCCCTGCCGACCTCGGCCGTCCCGCGATTCACCTCCAGGACTGATCAGCTTCCAGAAGAACCATTTCTTTTAAACTCAGCACCATAGCCGTAAACTCCGAAATGAACTCATCCATTTTTAAATAACGGTTAAGTACTTTAAATCAAAATCTAGTCCATCAGCTTCTGTAAGAGGAAAATTCAGTTCTGATTTACAGCCTACGATGTGTGGATGTTAAGCGAGTACAACAGACAGCTTCATCTCAGGAACTTCAGGTGACAGATCATGGAAACAGAGAAGACAAAAAGAGTCATACAGAAAAGGTGCGAGGAAAAATGAGAGAGTATTGAATTCTTGGGTTAGAAGACAAATCTTTGTCTTCTTAGATTTGATGGAAGGATTAAAACTGAAGGAGGTTATTGGGCTTGCAACTGTAAGTTTCTCAAGAAAATTTATTTCACAATATATGAAAATACCCTAAGGTATATAACCCACCTGGAGCAAATTCCAAGTGCACCAAAACCATTTCAAAGGATTACAAAAGCCAAAGTTCCATGACCTACTGCACTCTTGAAATACTCTTCCTTCTATTGTGCCTAAGAATTTCAGTATTAAATTTGTTGATTAGGTTTAGACGGTAATACAACTCTGCCAAAAGCTTAAAATAACTCTAATTTTAAAATATTTAATGTATGTTAAAAGTACCAAATGTAATAATCAAGGTAGAAATCACAAATTTTCTTTGAAGTAGGTTTTATATCGAGTAACAAACTTAACAAGCTCAAGTCAAGACATTTATTTATTTATTTCCCTCAGGCTGCTAAATCATAAGACCAGCTTCTAAGGGAGCTTGGAATTGAAGAAAGGGAAGATGAAGGAATAAACCCATGGCTGAGAGAATAATAATGGAAAGAGAGAAACAACTTATATTTCCTCTACCGAATGAAAACTCAAATAGACAATAAATATAACTTCACAGCAACACAGACCTATTGATCAAACCAAAATATTGTTGAGCGGGGCTAAAGGACTGTCTCAGAAATGTGCTAGAATGGCACAGAAGCTCGTAAAACTTCCAAGCAAAAGACAAATAAATTGCTTTTTAAGAGAAGATGGTCTTGGGGAAATAATGGCTTACTAAATCACAATCCTTGGATTTGGCTCACACTGATGGCTCTTAGCTCCAAAGGTATCTAAAATCCAAATACTATTAGGAAGTATGTCCTGTGTGATATTTTTCCCCCTCTCAGGTAAGATTTAGTAGACATGACTTTGAAGATGCTCAGAACTTTAAATATTGTTACTAGTAAATCTGACATTTATCAACCGTTATCAACTGATCCTCCATTAACTAGAAGATCACTAAAAGTTTAGATCACCATCCTTAGCCATTACAGCTCACCTAAACCTCCCTTCATGCTTCATTCCAAGCTGTAAAAACATTCAGATGTATCCAGAAGCATCTGGATTTCAGACTTGTTACAAAAATGGAACCAAATCCATGGCGTATGGACATTCTATGTGCATTAGGGGGAAGAAAGAATTTTAAATACACTGCTTACAACAGTTTACCTCTGTAAATGGACTTGCAAAGTAATGTTGTTAAGTATGTTAGAAAAAGAACTCTCACAGTCATTTTCAAGCCTAGCTCCTAAATCATCCTTGCACATTGCCATGGATACCAGCTCCAGAAATGCAGTGTAGAGGAAGAGAAGGAATTCTCAAAGAATGAAACAATCTTTAGTCTGTTGTCAAATTCTGCCTAATCCTTAGAAACGCAGATGTGCAGACAGGGCAATACCACATTCATCTTCGTTCTGACTTATCACTTACTTTTAAAGCACACTGTCTAGCAGTTCCATATCATAAATAATTCAAGGAAAGCCAAGTTTTAAAAACCTTTGTGTTTTGAGTTCAAAATAGCTGATTTCAAAAAAAAAGCTTGCTTTTTAATACTGCCGACTCCTTACACACAAACACACACACCACAGGCCCCATATTCTCACAGTTCCACTGGCAAAAAACAACATGTAGCATCCCTAGGTGTGCTGCGTATATGCAGAAAATATTACAGAAGCACTTTGAAATGTGTCCAATTCAATAAAATCTGAAGAGTTTTAATCGTACTTTCAGCTTTGAACTATTTTACAACTAATTATATTTCCCCTTAAAAATTTTCCACAGGTATTTTAATGTTATGGAGTGATATAAATCTATCAGTACCATAATCTGTTTTAAATTTCTATTGAAATCTGTTCCACAACAGAAATTGCAATGGAAAACACCCAAGCTTACAAAACACTATAACCCCTAAAAATTACTACCACAGGTGTTGCAATAATACTCATAATTTTGTTTCTGAAGGACGTAGATGAGCAAGAAACATTTTGGTAATAACTGTTTCTGGGCAACAGGAGTGCAGTCATCCAAACTAAAAATCATGTCTGGCATTTTCATGCAGAAAGACTAATGCTGAATGCTGTTGTACGAGAACTTAACATGGAAAAGAGAAAAATACTTCTTCATTCCCACCCTTGTAGTACATTCTATTGAATAACAATAAAGAAAACACGTAAGAATTTTACCGCTTCACTCATGCTTTCTTTGCAGATTTCACATAGTATTTTAATTGTTAACCAGGATGTATGTATTTTAATCCATATAAAAATTATTATTTTTTAATCTTTGCATGACACTCAAGAGCAAGACACACATCCTGTTCCACTGTCAGTTTTGGTGTTTGTGGCAAATGACCTCAGCAGAGCAGAGAGATTTGGTCCACGGGATGCAGTCACAAAGCACAGCCGTGGACAGCTGAGCCCAAGAGAAGTCCTGTCCAGATCAACTCACCCTTGTAGACAGGAAACTCTCAAGAAGGAAAGACTTACTCCAGCCTTATTAGTGGAAGTTGCCTATCGTATCATGAAGTGTTTGGCCTTTAAAACGAGATAGGAGGTCAATACTTAGTGTGCAGAATTTGGGTAAGCCTTAATTTTATAATGTTATCAATAAATTTGATAATCTTTGTTGCACTTGAGTGAACCAGATGTAAGAAGATAAGTAAAGTCTGAATCATCTCCTCAATCACCCCGATCTTGGGTTTTTTCCTGCCCCCAAATTTCATTCAAGCTATGAAAAGATCTGAAAAACTTAAACAGAAGAAATAGTTCAATAACATGCAATTAAAATAGCGGTAACAAAAGTCCGCCTGTTTTGCAGGACTTGGATGATATATTTATCACTACACATAGTTTATATTTCTACTAGCATTCAGTGCACTACTCAAAACATGTAATTATATACCAGAACTGTAATTTGCAGATGTCCTTACTTCATTGAGCACAAAGAAATTAATTGCCCTTTTTCTAAAGAGGATAAAAACTTTGCATATAGGTCTTCGAGCAATTCTCAGAATGTTAATAATGTTACCAATATAATACAATATTACACAAAATGATACCAGTGGTAAACTTTCCACTTCACACTAATAATTAATCAGAAGACTGCCAGTGCAATGATGTCGTCTCATATATTCAGCCATAGCCAGTGTCTTTCCAAAATAAACTAAACCTACCAAAAATATTCAGAATACACGACTATTTTTTGCAGTGCTTATTAGCAATACTCTAACTCCTTCTGCAACGTAAGATGAACTTCATACTGTTCAGAAACTGAATTTAAGGAGTGGCTGACTACGCAAAATCCTCTGATGGGCAGATTCTGACATCCGAGGTTTTACTTGAAGTATACCAGAATCCAGGATTTGCCCAATTTTTAAAAAATAAAAATAAACATGGCCCTCCTCTGGCTCCCCGTATTTCAAACTAGCCCATTACACCTCATTCATACAGGCTCCTCCTTGAGTGTGATGAAGTTACCTGGAAGTTTTTGGCACCAGCGTGGAACATCAACACCTTCATTTCAAAGCCCTATCTAAAACCGTCAGGACGTGATGTGCGGTGACTCTGGGAGGAGCCACCAAGTCTCCTTTCCTTCTGGTTGTTTCAGGCATTTAGCAATTGACTCACTCTCGGGTTTGCAAGGTAAAGTGCGCTGTTAGCAGTTTCTCTTTGGCTGCAGTGGATCACTTGGAATAGTTCCCTGAGAAATCATAGACTTGAGTGCTTACAGCTTTTCTGCATTGCCCCTGAGTTTTTCTTACATTTCTTGAGTCCCTTACAGAATTCATCTGCTTCCTAGGTTCACAGAAGAACCCTGCCACGGCAGTCTCTCCAGTCTTTGTGCAGTCTCCCCTTTTCAGCCATGTTATACAGTTCGCCTTAATTTCACTTACATGATCGTAACGCCTGACCCTCCAACCAGTCAAATATCATGGCAATCCCATTACAGCCCTGAACTGGGGTTGCAGCAACTTTATTTGATTTCATTTCTATTTCTGAATCTCAAAGGACAAAGCAATTTTACCTTCTTTTACACAAGTGATGTTCCTAATTCTTCTATGTCATCTTCAGTAGTCCATCATACACCAAGTATTTAAGAAAATAACTATTTAGTGGGGTTTTTTTGTTAAACTTAAGCTATTAGCTAACTACCAAAAACGAGACACAGGTTGTGAGACGTTCAATACATGTATCTACATATACAAGGAAGGCCAGCTGACCTCTACACGACAGTGGGACATAGTGACAGGTAACAATGGTTACATTTGAGCTTTTGCTACAGCCCAGGTTAAAAATATGTTGATTATTTGGCTCACAAGGACTAATTTGGCAGCAGCTAGGGTTTTTTCTAAGATGTGTCATTTAGCTTTAGTTTATATTACTGTTCTGAGAAACTAATGCTGACTCTGCACAAACGACGGGATCAAATGGGAAACACAAATAACCACCGGCAAGCGTTGAAGACCACTTCCCAGCTTCTGTCAGTAATGCTTCCCAGGTGCCTCAGGGTCGGTCTCTGGGCACAATTGTTCATCGTTATTCAGTTTTGATAGCGATGCACAACTGCTTTTCTCTATTATGGCGAAACTATTCAAGAATTAACAAACTCCACTTGCCTCTGCCTGTCTCACCGCCAAGACTCATGCTGGCAGGTATTTTGGTACACGGTCACGTCCAAGGTGTCACAAACTGCTGCTGCCTCTGCTTACACGATGCACAAGGACGTGGGAGTCTTTGGATCATCTTTACTCTTCCTCCTGGAGAGGACCTGAACCTAAACCCCCTGGTCTCAATGCTTCGTAAGGAATCGCTCGGGCACTGCTCTGGCTCTGAGGGATCCTGCTCTGAGGAACCTCACTCTGCCTATTTATGAAATCGGAGGCTCCAGGACCACCTCAGGTGACAGGCAAACAGATGAGAAGGCACCAGAAAAGTAGTGCCTGCAATGCTGTTTGTGATGCTCACCACCTTTTCCCCGGGATTTAATCTTCGTGCCTCCATTCCCCTCTGTAAGAGGCAAATTATTTCCATACCTCCCAACCACTGTAAAACCGATGCTTTGCAGAGCACGGCACTGCAGTGCTGCGCTATGTAAGAACATACCAGGTTCCAGCTCCTTCGCGCAGACAAAGTCATTCCTCATTCCACAATAAGTTACTGCTTTACATGAGCAGAAGCACCAGGATCTCCTGGCCAGGTTCGCAGCCTGCTAGCACAATTCCTCTCCGGAGGAATAATTATTCATCCCAGCTGAAGATGTATTGACTTAAACAGCTCTGACAATTATTTTACCACTTCATACTGCATAAGGAAATGCTTTCAAATACAGATTTGTGGTGGCAAGAAGGTTATTAAATGGACATTTTCCTTTTTGCCATTTTGCTGTAGTGAGCTGAGACTGCAGATGTAGCATTGCAAAGAGAAAAAAAAAAAAAGCCTTATGCAACATTTATTAGCTTTGTATTTTATACTTTCATCCTTGCTCCTTTAGCTCTGTTTTTCTGGAAGCAGGTTATAAACACCGTCACTTACACTGAGCTATAGAAAAACACTGGAGATTAACCTCGCTCTATTCCAGTGACTTGTAGTTTCCAAATAACTTGTTTCCAATAGCTGTGGACAGCAATATAAACACGAATAAGAACAAGGTAATTTGAAAGGAGGAAAGTCTTTAGCAAGAAATGAGAACTAAACACACTGGGGAGAAAAAAGGGGAAAAAATAAAAAAACCCCACAGTACAGAAGTCCAGTTAGAAATCTCCATTTCCATACAGCAGAACACTTTCTTTCAGAAAAATTAAAATTATTTCCCAAAGAATGAGTCTTGAGCAAGAAATATCCTGTCACTCCTGATATTTAGGCTCTGTATATGTGAATCTAGCTGAATGCCAGGTAAGCAAACCAGTCAGCCAACTGAAAACCACCAAAATAGCTAATAGGAAAAAAGCTGGTTGCAAACTACTGTTTAGTTTCCCCAACACTTTCCATTATTCTCACACACACACACTTTTTCCTGCTATTGCTTAGGCCAGAGGAAATCTTACGGTAAGCCGCAGCAGAAATGGGTTTGAGAGCTACCAGATTTTTGCAAACAAAGCTAAGGGGAAATAAGTTATTTTGTCCATATAAAAATAATTATTAGATTTCTTTCATTGGGAAGCCCTAGTCACTTTACAGTTTAGGACTGCAATTGAAACTTTACAAGGAATTTACCCTGGTGTTAAGATTCACTTTTTGCCATCCCATGGAATTTAAAGAAACTGGAAGACACAGAAAAAACCAAACCAAACCACACACAAAAAAGCACATTTCCTGTATGTTTCCTACATGCTCATTGGCATCAGCAGCTAGTTCTCTGAAGATCCCTTTTACAATGCATACATATAGATCGTAAGATCAAGGGAAGAGATTTTTATTTGAAAAAGAACACTAAAGAGAAAACAAAAATGACAAGGAAGAATTCAATTAACATCTCAGATCGTAATTCCCACAACAAAGCAACATACTGCTGAAGAACTTATCGAAGAATGACTGCCCGCAATCCTGCCTCAGTGCTGTGTCTGAGCGGGGGCGGGAAGAAGCAGCGTTTCTTCGTGAACATCCTCCAGCAGAAGGCTCACAGGCTTCAACAAGACACCTGAGCCCAACGTGCAGAGAACTCTGAGGTCACCTCAGGTACATCTAGCCTGGAAGGGACCGTCAATACTTCAGCTTTATTTGTCTTGTACTTGAAAGCCATGATCCCACCCAACAGATGGGGCTAACGGCGTAAGAAGCTAACCGCTGATGAAAAAGGCCCAGGTTTGTAAGAGAATCTCTTCTGTGATCAGGCAAGGCATCCAGAGCCGTGAGAAGAAAGAGGCTTTTGTACTTCTGGAGGATAGGTAAGGCTGTGCTGCAAATCTGATTCTGCTTACCTCCACTTTCGGGCTAATTGAGTACAGTTAATTCTCTTGGCACAAAAATGAAAGAGTAAGAAATTAGCCTTTACAGCCCACGGCTTAATTTGAGCACATTCTTTTAATGTACCAAGGTTAAAAACTTTATAAGTAGACTTTGTTTTTATATCAAGTTATTGCTGTACAATTTCTCAATGGAGTGCCTGGTCCCCATCATCAAGTTTCTTTCACCTTCCTTTTTCCGAAAACAAAGCACTGAGACGTGGAAGACATCCAGGCAGACAGATCTTCAACTGCTACTGCGGCAGCAGAGTGCAGCATCTAACGTTTTCCAGCCCTTACTCAGCACCGAGCTGCTGTGCAGTGCAGAGACAGTATTGACAGTGCTTTGGCAATATCTAAAGGCAACACGGCACGTCTTCTTCCAAAATTTCTATTCATTAGTTTTAGCGTGCTCTTAATTGGTCAAAGCAGAGTTGATTGTTCAGTGGATTCATCACTGATCTGTGAATAGTCAAACACATCTTTGGGAAATTCAGTAAAATTCGCATTTGATGCCAGCAATGCAGACAGAAGCCAGAAGCTGTGAATTCTCTACATTTCCCGCAAGATACAAAGGGGAGATCAGGTAGTGCTGATAAATCTCGAGTGCTGCCACAAAACCCCAGTCAGATGTCACAAGCTATAAACTTACAGAGAGGGCGACTCAGAGTAATTCTTTCTGGGGTTAGCTGCGCTGTCATGAGCTATTTCTGCTGCGGAGTTCCACCTCCCTGCAGACACAGCGGGGCTGAGCAGACCCTTGTGGGCAGGCAGCAGTCGGCTCGCACCTGGGTGAAGCCCTCCAGGTATCCTCTGCAAGGCTGCAGCGCATTCCAACACAGGGTGCTGGTCCTGAGGATGCTACGAGGCTCACCATAGTAAAAGGCCAGACATTTCTCAAACAAAAATGAAGCGCTGACTCGGTATCTGTAAAGTCCTGCTACAACTAACTGCCGTGCACAAAATAGAACCGTTATTTCAGTGCTTTGTAGCAGTTCTTGCAGGGTAACAGTTATTCCCCTTCACATTCTCTCTGCCTTTTTAAACCGCATTTCCCCATCCAACTTTATTTAAAAAAGGAGGAAATTAATTACATCTGAAGTAATTAGAAATTTAAAATCCTTTAATTCACTTCTCTCAGACACACAGCTTTAGAATACATTAAGAAGATGTTAGGTCTAATACTCTCCTCAGAAGCCCGAGAGACTAATTTATTTTGATGGAAGGCACACATGCCTCTGAAAGCAAATATAGCCATTAACTCCTTTAATCCCTCCCCATCACAAATGATCTATTTTCTTATTTAACCACTGAATCGTCAAAATGTTGAGTAAGAAAGGTTCCAATATACGCAAACCCACGGATGCAAGAGATGCAGACTAAAAGCCTGCCTTGCCCTAACGAGCCCCTCATGCCCCGGCAGGCAGCAGCAAAGCACCTTGCAACGTTTACAACCCTGCCTGGAAACTCTTCCACCGTCTGACCGAGTGCTGTCCCAACAGACTAAACTCTTCCCTGGCACCGATGTTACTACAGATCTTTAATTCAATGCACCAAGAGAAATCGGGCACAACGTATTAAAAAACACTAGGCTTGAAACATTTAATTGACCATGAGTTTCCTGAATTATGTCTGTTTACAGAAATACTAACTTTAAATGTAAGTTATGCACTTACTGCTGGAAAAAAGGCAGATTGCAATATGATGCATTTATTTTTTAATTGTAAGAACATTAATTCACTTCACAAAACAAGTAGCAAATACACCGATAATTTTATACCACATTGCTAAAGTAAATTGGTATTAAATTCCAGCTTCAGCACCAAATGGCAAGTTAACACACTGAATTTGTGGTCGTGTCCCGAGAAGACGTATTGGTAACGCACAGTGCAGCACGAGGAGAAAGGCACTAGTAATACACGCTTTTACGCTACAGCCTTTCACACCAGACCCATCCCCTGCACATTCCGGCTGCATTAGGCGGCTCGGCCCGACGGCTATATACAGTCTGCGGTCACAATCTGTTCTCCTAATCCAGCAGGTTAAAAATACATCCCAATGATTAAGGGAGCACAATAATTTTTTTTTCCTAATACTCTAACTGCTATCTGACATAACAGCCTCCAGTAGGTAACTTGACTTTTAGAAGACTACCTATGTAAATATTAAATAATATAGAAATCTATTGCTTTTGTCCAAATACACAGGCTGCAAACAAACAAGAGTTGGACAGGTCAGAAAAGTATTTTAGAGAGGAAGTGTTAGTATATCAGTACAATTATCTGTGGAAAGAACCGTAATATTCCCACATCCAAACACTAACTTTCAAAGTAGCACTCGCAGTGTGCTAAAATGGATCAACCCTCAGTAAATATTTATTTCACAAGTCACCTACAAAAAGCCTATAATGATTTTTTTCTGGAGCTTTAACGTGAAAGATTGGCAAGTGTGTAAATTTTTTTTTTTAAAGCAACGCAAAGCAGAAAAAGCAGCCTAAAAATGATGAAAATCTGAAAGCACAAGAGGACACTTTTAGAAGCCTGAAGATTAAGGGCTTGTTATGTTGCAGAGCAGTTAACACACTTGAACTTAAGCGGGGGATAATTTCTTCCAGATGAGGAAGCGAGGTGGACAGAGGACTCATGATTAATAATTATCCTCATCTACTTTCACCATTCCTGTGCTGAGGTTTTTAACTGAATGGGATGTAGCAGCAAAGCAGGATAATTTGAGCCTGTGTGCAGGGGATGACAGTAAAGACATTTTCACTTCTGCACTCAGTCAGGGCTGTCTTGTTAAAGCTCCGAGTCCCTTTCCATACGCAGTCTTCATCACTCCATTAAGAGATTTGCTGGCACCCATCCGCATGGCAGAGACGCGCTAGGTTCTGAGGCCATTTGGCAAAACACGAGAGGATGGTTTTTAAATGTTTTATCTAATCCATGACATCCAGCGCTAGCTAGACACTAGTAGGTTACCTTGAAAAGGCTGTAAAACTTGGAACTGTTTCAAAAGCATTCAGAAAAAGGGATGATATTCTCTTACAGCAAAAAAGGCAAGAACTATTTTGGGGACAAGCTTGGGGATCTCCCTCCCGACCGATGAACACGACGAGCGGGACGACAGGATGTCTGTAGCAAAAGTGGATGTATAGGGTATATCCCCTTTTGGGACCCTGCATCCTTCTCCATCCTGAAGGCAGCATCCTACAGAGCGGGATTAGGGGTATGTTCTTTGTAGCCTTAATTTCCATATTATATTGTATTGTATTATATTATATTACATTACATTATACTACGTTATATTACATTACCATGTTTGTCGTTCAACAGAAACAGCACTGCTGCGGCACAATAACCACCAGAGCTTACTCCCAAGTACTGTCAGTAGCTTGAACCAGTAATTTGGGAAATACTTGCAGTCTGTTTTGTCGAGTTGAGCAGTAAAACAGTCACCTTGGCATAGCTTGTGATGCTGTTAAAGACTCAAACACATGTTAAGAAAATTGTAACAAAGACCTGTATCGGTATTCAAAAGGAAAAAATAAAAATGCCCTGTGAGAGAAGTACTCGTGTATGCCATAAGCAGCACAATCCCATGACAGATGCAGCAGCAATCCCTCAGGAACCCATACGCGCTGACTGTAGGAAAGGTTTGCCAAAAGCCACGTAGGGCTGCTGAAAAATAATTTTTCACAGCTGGTCACAGCTGGGGGAGGGAAGTCAAATTAGAAAAGTCATGCCGTCTTAAGAGAAAACGGGAAGAAATGAAAAATGACAAGAGTGAGCAAATGGCATCTTCCCAAAAGATTTTAAGTAACATTTGAAAATAATCCAAACGCAAATATTTGATAGAAGAGAGATCCATTTTCAGATTCAGAAAATAAATCCATGAGGACAGTTATTTTGAAGGTTTGGTACTTAAATGCCAGCCATAACGTCGTTCCCTTTCCCACGGCATAGCTCTGAACAGGGTTTGACACACAACCCAGTGACTTTGCTTTTGCAGCTGGAATGCAAGCGAGATCCACAGCCCTTAGTGAAGCAGCGAAGTGGGAACTCACCAAATGAGCTAGATTACAGCAACAAAAGCTTCATTTTCCTGTTTTTATGTCCTTGGATAGATAAAAAATATTTGGGAAAAACTTAGCATGACCTTTTGATGGATTCTCTACACTGTACTTTCTACTTTTATACCTACATATATAAAAACCCATTGCTAAACTGGAATTCCATATGTGAAGTACAAGAAACTAAAATATCCAAATACCCCAAGCATATATGTCACTAAAAAAACCACCAGAATCAAACCTCTAAAAGATACAGTGTATGCGTATTTTCTTTCTGTGAGCTGTCTTACTATAATTCCTATCAGCATTTACATCTTGGTATTTAATATTTACAGAAGTTGACAAGCTTTGCAAAGACTTCAAGCTCTGCACAGTTACCTGCCTTGAAAACCAGCTTGCAAATACCTGACATAATCAGTATCTAGAAGGACCTCCATACTTAAATGTGTGAAATCCAGGAGAAATACAGAAACACAACAAGGATAACCAAATACAGGACAGGGTTCAAGTTAAAATGTGCTATTTATATGAAGACTTTCAGATGCTTCATAATGCTGGTCTTCCCTTAGTGGCTAAAGAGATGTTTTTAACATAACAGGGGATGTTAGAGGTAGCACTATCACAGTAAAACACAGAATAGTGAATGCGCAGAGAGGAAATTAGGGTTAAAAATGGTACAGAAATGCAGATATTGTACCTCTATCATAAAAAGAAGCAACAGATGGAAAATAAGAAGGTCACTCCATCTGGAAGAGTAGAGAAACACGAGTAGCAAAATTATGCCAGAGATTTTTCAGGGATAAGGACTCCTCAATTAGGTTTTTTTTATTATTATTTTTCTGTGAAGTTGTGCAGAAGGACAGGGACTGGCTTTCTCCCTCTCACTATAAATTAGATTTTTTGGACATGATGATAGTTACTATGCTCGCAGGAAAGAACAGGGTATGTTTACAATAGTCAAAAAACTAGCATCTGGCTGATGACTCATGCAATATGAATATACCAGGTGGAAAGATAAAAAAATCTCCACCATGAAAATAGTTTGGGTTGAGATTCATACACAGACGGCTACATAGATCAGGTCCCCGCAGTAAGTTAAAACATGTGAGAATGTGCTTAATTTGCCACAGTCTCTGCTAGTAAAAAAACTTACATATCATTAACTTGAGTAATTTTCCTGTAATGAATTAAAACTCACTAAGATATTGTGCTTGCCAAATGCAGACTCCTAAGTAAAAGGATGAGCATCCATCAAAATAAGTTAGGACTAAAAGGTCTGCAAAAATAGTGTTGAGTGTATTTTATACAAGATGCTTCATTTTTCTCATGTTTTCATTGCACTGAAAATGTACCTTAAGAAAAAACTGGAGCAATTAAAAATCCGCATCTTCACAATCTGCTGTGTCAGCAACTTATTTTCAGACTAGATTTAATAATTTTGGTTTTCATAAAATAAATTCACTCATTTAAAATTAAATTTTAGAAAACTGTAAGAAATCCTACATGGCAAAACTTCATAAGCACTCTTAATAAACATGCAGATATTTGGCTTTATTGTTATTTTGTGTAATTGTTCTTAGCTGTTTATCCTTGCAGAGTAGGGCAAATTCCTCAAGACTAGCAAAAGAAACTTTGCATCCTCAAGCAAGTGAACGATCTGAGACACAGTCTTGTTACCAAAAAAGGATCTGGGGAACACGCTGTATGTATATGGTCCCCAGCACTACACTTCCAGTTCATTTGCAAAACTCAGTGCTGAAACTAAGAATTCCCCATTAAAAAAAAACAACCACCAAACAAAAAGTCATTGCCAAATATAACTTACGCCAAAAGGTTTGGTCTTTTGTACTACTTTAGGAAGACTCTTGGGAATAACATCTGCAAGAAGTTCACATACAAAGATCGAAACGTTCAAGACACTGTCTCTGAATTTTTAATTAAATATCAAACTCAGTAATCCTAAGTATCTGCAGGGATTTTCTTTATGATTTTGCATGTTATGACATGATATAGAGAAGGTGAAAAGGAAACTGCGGTTTAGTTTCTTCCAGTATGAAAAATCAGTAAGCATGTAAGAAAATCGGAAGCCTGAGGTGGCTGTTTTGAGACCATATGCAAGGACGTTGCAGGACGGTTTGTCACAGAACTTTTTGGGTACTCCAAGTGACATAGGTTTAAAAACAGCTAGAAAATAAAGGGGCTAGGAGGGCAGAAAATAAATCAGTTGGGGCTATTGAGTGAAGATCAGTCATGCTCCGAAAGGAAGAGTTAGGTAGAGATTGCCTATCCAAAGAGAACATTTTGGGGACTCAGAATATCTTCATGACAAGTAACGAATACTAAATTCAGCATGTGTACATAGAAACCAATACAGCTACCACAGACAACCGTAGTGACGACTGATCCATCTGAACCATCATTTTTCCCCAAGTAAACTCATTCTAACGCTAATCCAAGCAGAATCCATCTTACTGAAAAAACTTCCATGTGTAAACAACACTTAAATGTCTGCCTGGTGAGGAGAGCACCAGGCACTATGAGTTAGACTGACGCCAACAGAAATGTTTGGAGATTCCAGTTCTTCAGACCAAAAGCACTTCCTGTATATTTGACGGTCCTCAGCAAATGAATCCTCCAGGCTGGACCGATTATAACATCTAGACCATCCAGGAGAAAGGAACAAGCTCAAAAATTTGAGCCATTACCATTAATCCTCCACAGTTTTGGGCTTTTTTACTTCAACAGAGTTCATTGAGTTAACCTTGTTCTATTTAGGGCAGGTTAGAATCAAACCCCGAAACCTTGCTATCTTTTTCCAAGCCTCTCCATTACACACATAGCAATCTGAAGTGTAAAAGCATCCTTATGAATTTAATCGTTCATAAAGGCATGTATTCTCTGCAACACATATAATTATAGCACTTGACACAGAACTCCCACTAAGACAACAAGGTCACCTCCCCATTGAGGGCTACTAGACGTGAACATCTGTCACTTAAACAAATGTCACCGAGTGTATCAACCTGAAGACTTCACTTATCCACACAGAATGGAAAAAAAAGAGTTATATTTTCTGGTTTATGAGGTGACATCTGTTTGAGTGACATATGCCTGTGCCACAAGAGTGCTGAACACAGTGTTTTATTGAGAGAGTAATCACCTCCAAAAGACTTTACCCAGTATAATAAACTAAGTGTTCTTCCTTTTACGATAAGCTCTTTTCATACTTTAAGAATCCCATTTATCAGGGATTGAAGTTGCAAAATTTAAAAGAGCTGCATATGTTAAAGTAAGGCAGTCGAAAGCATTTAGAGACACCACATTATTTGTGCCTAAGCTTAAATCCTAGTGTTTAGATCTCATTATCTTGGTTTGACCACCAGACTGCAAACAAGTCATGCAAATTTGTAAAACATTCAGCGTAATTTGTATTAGAATTAAACACTGCTTTGGGTATGTACAGTTTGGGGATATTTATTTTTACTGCTGAATGCTACACTAATCTGCAACTGAATTGATCATTGTATTGAATTAGCTATTTTTTGATGATTATCTCAAGCAGAACAGAACGACCCCAAACTAGCAGGGAGTCCTTATCTAAAAACAAAATCACACAGATCAAAACTGTGAAAACACAGCTTTATAATTTAGTAATTAATACTTTTTAGTTTGTTTCATTAGACCTTAAATACATGTTAGGGAAGCTGTTCACTATTGGTAGGATGCTGTAATCCCTGTAAAATACTCTTATCAAGGATTTTTTATACGACAGATATGTTTAAGTAAATTTTGTATTCCCTTACTGAAACAATCATTAAAAAAAAGCCACAGCCTGAGAAGAAAGATTGGAAGATTTGGCAAAATACAAACTAAAGCTCCCTAGGCAAAGTACCTATGGGATAGTTGAGTCAAATCCAGGTTCTCCCTTAGGAGATATAGCAGAGCTATTAGTGACTTCTCCATCAGATTGAGTCTTCTGGTAGAAAATGAACTCTCTGTAATATCTATCAGATAATCCAAACCGTAATATTTTATCTCCTTTGCACTGATCTGGAACACCTACGAAAAGAATTAAAGCATTTGATTTTTAAATAATTTAGCAAAACACTGAAAAGCGCACTCCTGTCTCCCAACGCCTTCCAGCCCTCTCCTCTCCTCTGGGTGGGTCTCTGGAGAAACGGTGCTGCCATCAGACAGCTCCCTCATCGCTCTCAGTGATACGATACATCAGATGGATTACATGCACTGGAGCTGCAGGTCTGGATACATTACTGCAGAACTAGTTCACCCAGATGGATTTTAACAGTTGTTTTGCAATTCCACAGAAAACATTTGTATTTTGAAAACATCAAAATACATAATTCCCACCCCAAACAGGCTCATCAAAGCTACGCTTTAAAAAAAGTCATCCAGAGAAAAGGAAACTTCTCCGGTGTTTGGGAGTAAAAAGTAATGCTGATACACATACATTTGTCCAACACAATTTATGAATTCTCCTCAGCTCTACAACTTCACAGAAATCCAACAGATTTGCCACAACTTGTGAACCTTACCCCCAGGAGTGATGGCTATTTTTACGATGGCTCCCTGGACACCCAGGGCCAACCCACCCCTTGGTCCCACCTCCGCGACAAGGTGAGGGGACTTCTCTGAGCGCCAGGACGAGCAAGGAAGCCCCTGCCGCCCAGCAGCTCTGCAGTGAGGGACAGCCTGCAGAGAAGAGCGGGCGATGGGCCCGAAAAGATGACGAATTGGCAAAGAGTAGGGTGAATGGCACCTCTTGCCTGGGGCGAGCAACCTGGCCTCTGCAGAAAGCTGGGGCCAGGAGGTGGAAGGGCTAAGGAATAATAAATGCGTTTAGAAATGGAGCCCTCCACTCAGGCCCCACAGGAGAGGCTCCTCCGTGACAGTATTTTCTCCAGAATAAATTTAGTGCCACTCACTAGGAAAATAAATTTAAAGCAAAACCAATGACAGCTGTCTATATCTCAGCATATTTCCACTCAAAAAACCATCTTCTTCAGATTCTTACAATTTAAGTCTTGGTTTTTAAGATAAATTTAGCACATTTATTCTTACTCTGCAAATCATTTTTTAAAGCTTTGAAATAAAAATGATTAGAGGGAAAAAATGCTTCATGCTTATCAGTATATATTTATGTGCAATCACACAGATTTTTTTGTGATAGATGCTCAAAATGTCACAACTAACAGAAGTCATCCTTTAGGTTACAGCTAAGTCTTCTGGTTGACCAAAAACAGCTAGAGAACTTTCTAACTTCTTCTTCAACTATCTTACAGTATATTTAATATTTTTAAAAAGATGCATAACTTAACTATGAAAAATATTATTGCAGTATGATGTTTAGCATATACAGCAGACAAGATTTATTGGACTAGCTCCTTAAGTCAATAGACAAAATCTGTGGTCCTGTTCCTCTAATCTCTACAATGTGCCACAAACAGTTTACTTTCCCAAACATGGAAGACAAAACAAAAATATGTTAAATAAATAAATAAAAATGTTTCTCTTCATCTTTTTCCACAGGTACCCGAAGCAGGCAGAGTCCAGGTTTTTTTTATAGACATTAATTCTGTTCACATCTAAATTTTTTTTTAACTTCCCTGATCAAGGTCAAGGATAAATTCATGAGCTGCATCCAGATCAAGTCACTAAGCCACAGAAATCAAAGACAAAATCCTCACAGAAGCACAAAGTAGCCTTACGTGACCAAAAGCCCTGGGGGGCTGTTAAAATATTAGCATGTTCTTTCATTCTGGGCTATTACAACACAGGCCCCGAATGTATCTGTCATGTTAAAAACTGGTATCAGAAGAATGATATGAGAATAAAACTTGACCATATGCATTAATGACCAAGTACAGCATTTTAATTCAAAGACAGACTAATAAAGCATAAAAGACCTGATAAGAAGTTCAGTTGCATCTTATAATGAAACCAGCATTACAACTATTTTAGGTGCTTTTGATGTTGATAAGGCTATCATAACTTATGAACAAGTAGCACTGAAAAAGGATTTTTCTTAATCCCCAACTTTGAACTATCACCTGATAGACTAAGATGACATATGGGTAAAAGGGATTTAATTATCTATGTAGCCCTAAAACAGCTGGAAGATCTTCAGAATGAAAGAAAACTATTTCACTATAAATACTTTACTGTAAAAATGTAAGATTAACTTCAATTAACTTCTCTGCTTTACAGTTAAATCGGTCCAAACTAGTGTGGTTAGAAGAGCTAACTATTTTAAGTATGTTGCTGCTGGAAGTGACTTAAGGAATAATTTTTCCCCCAAAATTCCTCTGCCCTTCTCATTGTTTTCACATTATTTCAAGTTTTTCTTAGTTATGCATATTTTGCATTATTTCTCAAATATTGTGACGCTAAAGCAACAACTTATACATCAAAGTATTTTAAATCACTCGTGTACAAAAAAAATGAATGAAGGCAATCAGCTTATTACCATAAAAAGAAACCTGAATTCAAGGCAAACTAAATTAAATTCAATTCAATTCAGATCAAACTAATGGGTTTTAAAAAGCTGTATTTCATGTTAATGACTTTATTTATTCACACTGGCTAAATACATCTCAAACACCGTACGACTCGCTAACACCGTACCTCACAAAAATAAATTTAACAGATCAAAACTTCAGAGCTGAGACTGAAAGAACTTCTACTGAAGCGTGTCAGCATGCCCTGAAACAGCCAGGCCGCAGCCGTGTTACCCTGTCTCCACCACCCCCAGCAGACTGCACCACACGGTACGCCCTAAGCACCGAGACCAAGAGGAGCGTCCTGGCTGGACCCGCCGCCCACAAGGTCCACGTATTCGCCTGCCTCCTCTAACCCTGGGCACCCTTCTCTCCTGGCCAACAACCAAGCTCACACAACGACACACATTAACTGGCTCACCTTGCAAACATCTCACTGTTGTATTCTTTTCACTAAAATTAGAGGGAAATGAATACTTTTCCCCTTGCAAAGGTTATTTTATATGGCTTCTCCGCTTCCTTTCTATGCACTGTTCCTCCTCTTTTCTTCCTTGTAAGATACCTCCGTTTCTTGTTTTGCGATGGGAATTCTGTGAAGAATATTGCTGTGAAGCCCATATTGCTTCTTACCTGCTTTGCATATAAAGCTCAGCCTGGGAAAAGTCACTGCTTGCTATTGGGTTTAGCCTTGTACGGAACTAACTGTGAGGTGGAGGTCTCTCTCTAACTCTTTTCACAGTTGTCACAACATGCCACACATAGTAGTTTTGCGTGTTCAACTCACTGGCACGCTCAAGCATCAAAGTCTCTCCCAACTTAAACAGAGCCTGTTAGGAGCTGTAAGGACTAGCTAACATTCAGAAAGATTTCCAATAAATATAAAGCAAAAGCAGACCTACTTTGTCCAAGCGTGGTACTAAAACTATTTCTCTTTTATCTTTCAGCAGTGATTTTTCTTTAGCCAAAGGGATATTAAAAACAAAAGTGGTCATTCCAAAACTTAGAGGAGCTTTAATGTCTGTAAGAAAGAAAAAATGTATCACCAGATACTTCATTATTAATTTGTTCTCTTTGCATAATCCTTGAAAACTTACAGCTGGTAACGGTAAAAACTGGGATATGAACCACTCTGTGGAAAAAACACTTCTGAAGAGAATTTTTTAAAATTATCTTAAAGAGAAACTATTAAACTAATGCATTGTGGATGCACGAGAACTGATACAGGAGTTCCAGGAGCTACCAGCTTGAATCGTCTAAATCATAAACCATCACAGAATTTATGAAAATAAGGCAATATTTACTGAGGCACTGGTCTAAAAATCAACAACGTTGGCATTAGGAGAAACCCAAAAGTACTGTTAAACTAAACCGATAGCATACTAATGTTTTGAATACTGAAATTATTTCTGCTACAAGCAGAGAAAGAAATGTTAGTACCCAGCAGATGAGTACAAACGGAAAATGGGTGGGAAGTTTTTTTGTATGTGACAAGTGATATACTATGAAAAAACATACGTACAGAAGATACAATCATTTTTCATTTAGAATAAAAGATATTTTCCCCATTCCTCCTGCCACTGCTCCACCAACTTTTGGGTAGGCTTGTAAGAGACCGTAGAAAAGCCTCACAAGGTTCAGCTTGCCTTTTTACTGAGAAAGGTTTTATGCATTGTGAAGAAATGCAAGACTACCGCTTTTCTTATTACCAAGTATCTTGGTAAAACTAAGCTGGACTGCCAAGTTTTCCTGAGCATTCTGCAAAGTACATTCCTCCACGGATTTTTTTTTTCCTGTGTTATGCTTACTGTAGCATTTTTGTACTTGTATGTTGACCTTACAGTTCTTATCTTTTTGTGTTGTGTACTACCTGCATAAAATTCAAACCATCTCGTCCCATATTTTAAACCGAAAACCAGTCTTTCAATCTACCCATGGCAGATTAATGCCCTTAGCAGGAAAGCTGGGATTTAACACTTCATTTGGCTCACAGAGTAAAACCGCCAATATGAGTATTGAGACTATCCAGTTCCCCAAAGCCACACCAGATGATTCACTGCCAAGGTGTTGCAAAAGATGTATGTATAGTTATACAGTACAAACTACTATATTTAACACACACCAGCAGAAAAACAAAGGTGAAAACTGACTTCAAAAGCTCTGTGCCCATAATGATAATGCCTCAAAACTGACCACGGTTTGGTCCCCGCCATCCAACACGTCAGGGTAAAACACCAGAGGGGTTAGGCTGAGGGAGGAGAAAGACAGGGAAAGAGAGAACGAGCGGCTGCTTCATAAGACCCTTCGCAGAAGCCTCTCACGCGAATTACAGACCACCTTAATCCCAGCTCCCCGTCTGACTGCTTGAGTAACCACCATAAAGGATAAGAATAAATTTATAAGGTGTCTGCTATCATAGGACCTGAGCACAGAGCAGGTGCCTCCAGCCCCCCTGACACTCAATGGTATGCAGAAATGGCACAAACCTCTTATTTCTGTGTCTCTTGCTGCTCCATGTATATGGCCAAGGATTTGACCCTAAACAAATAAAAAAAAGTGAATGCTGTAATACACACTGATAAAAGCCAACCCCCCCGCAAAAAAAAAAATCCCAAAACAAATAAAAAGCCCTCCCCATTAAAAAAAAAAAAGAAGAAGAAGAAGAAGAAGAAGAAAAGGAAAAAACCACCCTGAAATCCAGACAATGAAGTCAGGTCAATGTAAATATAGAAAAAATATGCTGCTGAGTTTATACAGAGTTTCCAAGCTCTGAGATTGTCTTCTATGTATTTTTAAAAAATATATTATATTTTCAAAGGATCCACATGGATACAGTTAATAGCCACTTCCATAGTCCAGTAGTTACAATGTTTAATCCCATCAGGAGGATAGCATGGTTTACAACAAAAAAGAGCTTAGTAAAGAAGTTGGGAAATCAATTGCAATAAAACTAATTCACCAAACTAAAATTTTCCTGATTTGGCATGTGTGGTTCAGGGAGGGGTTACCAATTTTCTATGTCTACTAATAATACCAAGTTCATCTATATGACATACTGAAAGGCAGATTTAAGTCTGTTCCAGAAAATCTCACCTTGGAACTGATTAGCCTTATCGGATTCATCCTTTCTCCACCTTTCTCCAACTCCATGGGCTGAAGGCACATAGTGCACCCCATGGCACCATGCGTTTTAAAGAAAAAAGACATTCATTTTACTTCTGTACCCTTGCCATGGTCTTCCAAGGAAACCAAGAAAACAGTCAAGTTTCCAAAAGGTGTTTAATGACCTCAATTATTATTATTTTTTAAAATAAGTAATGACTAGAACATTACTCCTCAGGTCACTGATCAGAGGCAATGGAAAACAAGCATGGGAAGATAATACTATAGGTCAGCCAATGCTAAAATCCTAAGTATAAGGAAGGTATGGGGGTGGGGGGGAAGCAAGTATCAAGAGTCTGGCCAACCACTTGTACAAAACAACTTTGCTTAATGTATTTAGAGTCACTCTCAGGTAGCAATAGCTAAGCATCGCTGCATTTATGCGATTAATGAGGTCATCGTCTCCCAGAGAACTCCTGGCAGGAACCAAGACTGAGGGTCCTGGCAGCAGAACTCAGGACCTGCCAGAGGCTGCAGAAGTCGGATGATCTTCACACAAGTGTCCAAATGGAGGAAAAAAAGAAAAATCCCGCAATGTGAAAGCCACCCCGCTTGTGTGACTAACTACATTAAACTAGCTACGTTAATAGCCAGTGCCACAGGACATTTTACTTGTATTTTTTAAAGCAGCTTTGAAGAGCAACATCTGTTTCCTAAAAATGCAGTCCAGCTCTACTTCAGCAGAGCTCTCCACCGCTAGATCACAAAACACTATGCAGTCAACATCCATCCCTGAGATTAAGAGATTAGTAATAGAAGGAGACTTGTGGGAGGATAAGACCTGCCTAATACCAAACAATATGAAAAGGATACAAAACACAGACATGTGGGAAGTCATTACAAGTTAAAAAATTTTGTTGGTGACAAAAAATAATACCTTTTCTTCCATAATAGAGCACAGTAGTCCTCTTAATTTGCTAGTCTTAAAATTGACAGCCTTATCTAGAAATTTTTAATTCCAACCCTTCCTACAATGGAAATGCCCAAACCTAATTGATGTAATTATGTGATCATGGAAAATACAAAGTTTTCTTGCAAAAAAATACATTTCTATTACTAATGCACTTGTGTCACAGACCTTATCCACTTCCTTGAAAAAGCAAACAAATAAATATAGAGAAATATAGTAGTTCCCTGCTTACTCGGAATAAGAAACAACCCTCCTGGACATGAACAAAACCAAGCATTGCATCTGTGAAGGTATTATTGGCACATATTCAGAATATGAAGCACTGCCTGGCCAAGCAGAACAGACAAGGCTAAATTATGTCCACACAAAACTGGAATTTTAGGTCTTCAGACTTCAAAAAAAAAAATAATATCTTGCAATAAAAGGTATATTTTGTGACACAAAATTACAATCATTAGGTAAGTTACCCTACTATAAAATAATTTTAATATAATATGTTTAGCTCCTTGAAATTGTCTTTGTAGATAGTCTCCTAGTAAAATATTTTTTGCAATAAAGTAATTTACCAAGAGCCAAATTGCTTTGCTCCTATTAGAGTTTCTCCTTTACCTATTTTATTTTTGCCTTGACAATGTATTTTAAAGGCAGTAAAGCAGAAAGTAGTAAAAGAAGCAATAACGAAGGAAGAGACACACAAAGTGATCCTTAATGGATTGTCAGCTCATGAAGGCAATTCACAAGCTGTAGCAAAATGAGTTCTATGCACAAAAGAAATCAATACTCATTGCAGCATCCTTCCTGCTACACTGCAATTTATCAGCTAAGCAGAATACTGTCACATCTCCTAGGCCTCGGAAAACTCCCTGCTCTCGGAAGCAGTATTTATTCTCCACGGGTTTCACCACAGCTGAATCGGATCCATGTATAGCACCCGTTTGTTGACTCACAGAAGACCAGAACAGGGCAGCTTCTTCAGCAACAAAGACTAAGGAGGCTCCTCTATAACATGAGCGTGAGAACCATGCACGACACAGGACATCCCGGGCATGCTGTCTATCGCTCTTATTGCTACGACCGTCTGTTTAGTTACCAGATAGGTAGTTACACAAGTAAATATACCATAACATGTATTATTTAACTTAAAACCGGGTACGTATTCAAACAACCTGAAGTTTGTATCACGCAATGTGTTTTAAAGACAGGCTGTAAAATAGGAAACACTTTCTTAAAAATGAACAAGGGACCATCCATATACTTACATTTATGAATCCCAACATTTTGGAAGTTGTACAGAACAGTAATAATTTTGCCCTGAGCAAAACTCACAGTAATAACACTATTAAATCTAACCTTGAAATAAGTAAATACTTCCCAATTCCCAAGTCCTAAAATTCGCCCTCACTTATTCACGAGCCCAATTTACTAACATGAAAATTTTCGAACGCAGTTCAAAATCAGAGTCCTGCAAGCCTATTAACGCGGCTGGAATAAATAAGACTACAGAACCAAGCAACTCGAAGGTCACAAGCTCACCATTTACCTAATGGAGCATATTTCTGCATTTCAGATTATCTGAAGTCTTTTAATGAAACATAGCAGCATTAGATAAGATAACCTCCCCGTTAAAGATGTGCTCACAGCAACTCACTGCTGTAAGAAGCGTCCTCAACCTTCCAAATGCACCCATCAGCTTCGACAGGGTGCCAGTGTTGGCATTAATTAGCAGAGACACAAAACAGGACTGAGCTGTTCCTGGAGAGCAATGATGTTGAACCACCTGCTCTTCCATGGGGCAGACTGGAAGATGCTTGGAAATTGTGGATAAGTGTTTTGAGATGGGTTTTGAATTGCTCAGAGGTCAACCTACGAGTTTTCAATTGATAACTTGAAATCATGCCCCTGGGAAGTTTCAGAGTGTCTATTCTTTCTCCTTCCCCTTCCTCCAGACTGTACGGCCACTATTTAAGACACCTTTGGCATGGGTACAGCAAGTACACTTTCCATTTCACTGCTAGCTGAATAGGAAAAACTAGCATAAAGGAAAAAAAGCAAAACTAAAATGGAAATGGGAACACACCACTCTGTTTCATCAGACTCCTCCATGCAGACAAAGCACCCCGGATACTCATCAGACATGAAAACACGGGCAGTAACGACAAGATCAGCCCTTGCAGACCTGCTCAATTCCCTCAAAAGGTAACATTTACTGTTCCTTCTGAAAAAAAATATAATAATCTTAAAGGTAATCACTCAAAACCACAGGCATTTCATGCGTCCAAATACCAGCTATAAAATTCCGGAGCTGAAAGCTCCAATCTTTATTTTAAATATTCATTATAAACAGTGTAACAAAAGCATACGTTTGATAATGTATTGTCATCGGCACACAGGAAATTCCAGAAAATATAAAAAAAATTCTCAGATGTGTTTTCAGAAAAAATTCTGATGAAATTTTTCTTCTCCTCCTTTTTATTAGCAACAACAATACCAAACCTATGAAGCATAACTGAGGAGTAACAGTGAAGCTACATGTTTTAAAGACCTTCCCCTGAGCAAACAGGCATCTTTAAAAGCACATCAGTTTTTCGCCTGCTATCTTGCCTTCCTCTCTCAAAGAAAGGGGAGATTTTGGCCAGAAGACTTAAGAAACTGCTACAACAGACAGAGCAAATCAGGAAAAAAAAAAATTAAAAATCTTGGGAAGATGCTGCCTACTCTTCTGGTAATCTTGGCCAGTTCTTTTTCTAGAAGATGTCCCACTAATTGCAATGGAAGTACTCAGAGTAAAATATTCGTTCATGCAGGTAAAGGACTAAAATCTAGGTCTCATCAGCCAACATTTCTCAAATACAAACACGTCTACCACAACATCTTCTGTTGAGCTTCTACCAGCTAAAGAGCCCTGGAGCACCATACATTAACACCGGAAAGGCCATAGAAATTAAACCGTACATGAGAGTGAACATGAGAGCATGAGAGAGAGAAAGAGGGAGGGCATATGAAAGATGCTGGCTCCGAAAACTAGGAGGAAAAATGCTTGGGTAAATATTGTGAACGTGGTTATGAAATTTTTTTTTTTCTTAAGAGGCTTCAACACAAAATACAGCAGACTGACATCTTTTCCTAAATTATTAACATTTAGTATCACTTCAATATGCACAGAATCCTGGAGGGTTTGTTTGGCAGAATAGTTAAACCTAACACACACAAACCTAATAATCTAGCAAAGAGGGGGAAAACGCAACTATCATAAAGGTGCTAGTATCCACTGAGCTATGCTGCAGAAAGAGAACTATGAAAGCACCTGGAGAGCCCCAGACACAGAACTGCTAACCTTATTAAAAGGGGAAAAAAAAAAAAAAAAACAAAACCAAAACATCAGTGGTAATAGACATTGAATTTCAAAAATAGATCGTGGAGACAAAACCCTCAAAAAAATAAAGGAACTTTACAGAGGAACTTGCTGGAGCTTTGGATTTATTTCTATCCATATTCTATCTATGGATTTATCTTAAGAGTAATGCAATGAACAGGAGGACATTCAGTAAGAATATTCTTTTACTGGTTTAAGTAGTAGCCTTTGCTTTGGTCTTCGAGACAGCTGGACTTGGAAATATCTCCCTGCACATCTTAAGTTTCTACAGGATCTTCCAGTTCCAGAGCACTCGCTGAGGGTGTGCATCGGGAGCTGGGTAGAAGGCTTCAGCTAGACCCGTGCTCAATAATAAACTCATTTTGATGAGAATGTGTTCATTATTTGGCGCTTCCTACCTACTGCTGGTAAATCTCCACACAAACAATGAAAACAATTAATTAATTGGCAGATTAGGAAAACAAAAGACTTTCCCTTCACGAGTCAGTAGTTTTAAAAATAACATTAGACCATCCATGCATCTCTTCATCCTTTCCTCACTAATCTCTACCACTCCCTCCTTTAAACCACCGTGTCCTAAAAATACACATTAACCCCAGAACCACACCTGTGGAATCCAAATTATGTAGCCACTGGACTAAAAAAAAAATAATCCTTAAATTCTCTCCATAATTACTTCAGGAAGAAAAAACAAAACAGGAATGGATAACTCATGCCTAATTACAAGATTTTCATCAGTCACTTAAAGGCTAATATAGTATTTAAACAATTTTTAATAGACAGAACTAGCTGCATCACCTACTAGTAGCCAATTACGTTACACACTTTTAGATAAAATACTAACCCTACTAATGTGTATATATTTTTTTTTAATTGACTTCAATATAACCATTATTGCATCTTCAGCACAAAGTCTGGTAAAACCACTATGCGTTCTCAATATTTTGAGGCCAAAACCCATTCAATATGCCAATCTAATATATAGGTTTTGTCAGACATGCATACAAGCTGGCAGTTCAAAAGAACTTCCATCTTGAAAAAAAAAAAACCAAGAATTATTACAAATAAGTTGGGCCTCTTACCAAAACATATGGAGATTAATTAGTTTATCTATATTACTACAGTTTTTGCGTGTTTGCACTACATTTTTCTCAATAACGTTATAGCCAGGTGCTTCAGTTCTACTAGGTCAGACTTTTTACTGGCTCCTTGTCACGTACACAACGTGTATGTACAAAAATCAGAACTTTATATATGGAAATATTAAATTGTCTGTCTTCTCAACATGACGGGCCTGGACCAGAAGTCACCATTTCAGGTTGGTGATACACACCACCATGCACATCAGAAGAATGTGCATGGGTACCAAAACCAGGACCACAGACAGCAAGTGTAGTGCTGCCTTTCCAAAACAGGAAAAAGAGGAGTAAGTTACTTTCCCTCTGGTTATCAGCAGACTCAATAGACTTTCATCACGCAAAAGATACTGGTATTCTTCAGACACTCCAAGCATACTTAACTTTACAGGTGAATTTTCAGATTCTTACTCATTTTCACTCCTTTATCAGACTTATTTACTTCCACTGCATAACCGAATCTATTTGCTGAGAAAACATCAGGCATAACCATGAAGTTTCCAAAAGGAATTATTACAGATTATAACAAAATCGGCATGTTAATGGGATTTGTCACACAATATTTTAAATTAACTCACTAGATCTACAGAAGTTAACAATTACTTTAAAATATAAGGACCCAAACCTGAATCAGTCATTAGGTACATAATGAACTCTCTGAATTCACATGTAAATCCCAGGCAGCATGTTCAAGACCCGCGGTTTGCATGTTTAAGCCAGAAAGCACATGTTGCAAAACACTTCACCTAAGCCTTTTACATTTCTCATGCAATTATTTATTTTAAGTAATTTCAATAATATTATAGAAGTCTTTCTTGTATTAAGGCATCTACTACACTGTGAAGAATTGTAATCTGCTGTTGGTTCTTTTTTGGGACACATCTCCTTTACTGCATTAAAATCAGTTTTAAAAAGATAAAAATAATTGATTAATCTCAAATAAATAAACACTTTATCAGTTAGGCTAGCAGAATGTTAACACTGTTTAAAAATAATAAAAAATAATATACACAACACTCTTGCTAATACCCTGGCCCTTTCTCAGTGAGGTTTGGGACTTGGTGAAGAGCAAGAGGAATGGAAGGAGCCTCTGGACAGCTTTGGAGCCTGCAGGGCATTAACCACCTGCCAGGTTCTTACCACATTTGCTCTAAACATTCAATGGCACAGAAGCCCACAGCTGTCACCAAGAGAAGGATTTTGCATTCATGAAAGCAATATGAACCTTGGAGGGGTCGAAATAAATCTAGCCTGTAATGCCTGTAACCCCCTTCTAACCACAGGTCATAGCAAGAAAATTACCTTTTTTACATCAGAAATCCAAAGGGTGGGGGAAAAGGGAGAACTTAAAACATAGAAGTGTCATCGGTGGATAAGCAGATGTGGCTAATTTAGTACGTGCATATTCACAAAATGCTTTTCAAAACGTGTGTGAGAGCACTAGAGACAGAGATGCTGACAGGAGCATCAGTTGGTAACACATTTCTACTTTAACCTTTTTTCCTCTTCATACACACCAACCCAAGCAGTTAGCAACTGCTACTTAATCCAAATCAGAAGATGTGTACAACTGAGTTTGTCTCAAAAGAAACCACACAAAGGCATCAAAATCAATTGCCAGTCTCCTCGAGAATGTCAAATACATAACACTCGTGCCATGAGACTGGAGCTCAGCAACCTATGCTGGCTAACTGCTGCCCCAGTGTGGTGTATGTTTTAACAAACACAAGTATCTGGATTACAAAGAAAAACGATCCTGCTTCATACTTTTCTCACATCCCTTCATTCTTTTGGGTTTTCCTTTAAGTCTCTACATAAGTAATAGGGAATAGTGTGCTTACTGAAGATTGTTACATGTCAGATTTCCCCTGTACTGGAAAAGAAAAAGAACCACCCGAACATACATTTCTTTTATTTCCCAATTCAACTGTTCATTAATTTTACCTTTGGTTTGTCAAGCCAGATACATAAGCCAGCTTTACATCCCTGCCCATCCCCTCAAATCAAGGATTTGGGAAAAGCCAACTTACACAACAGAAGAAAAAAAGGTTAAAAGTAGAAAGTTCAGGGGAACAAATAAACACTGGAGAGGAAAAGAGAACATGGGTCCAAAACGCCTTCATCAGCCACAGAGATGAAGCAATATCCAACACCTGTAAGAACAGACACCTGAGCCCATGATGAACTAAGAGCCTCCCGTTGAATTGCATCCTATTTTACATGCCGGTTTCTACTTTAAATAAGAGACTAAATCAAATACACCAAACTTTAAATAATAAACTAAGTCAAATATACTAAACTATACTATAAAATAATCAGTCTAGACTGCTCCAAATTATGGTGTCAATAACAACAAAAGATTAAGTACAGTGGAATTTAAATTCCTCAGGAATTAAAGCGTGAGCCCATTACTACGTTGCATTAACATCAGCCAGCTAAGCTGTCGGGGCTGTTCTCAGCTGTGGTTCCCTCTCCTGGGAAAGCATCCCTCTGGCTAAACCTTCGACCAGACCTTCACCGCCCCTCTCCCTTAAGGTGCTGTAACTATACTTAATCCTTAGCCAGGTCACAGCCAGCTCTTTCCTGGCATCTCCACACTCTTCTCTGTAAAACTAACTGGTGTGGCAGACTCAGTCTTTTTAATTCCCCTTTTCAACAGCCCTAAAGAATACAGTGTCCCTTTCCTATTCCAATGGAACAATAGCAATGACCGAAAAAAATATACAAATGGCTGTCGGTTTTAAGTCCCCAACTTGCTGATGACAGTTAACATAGTGAACTCCCGCAATCCATTTTCACCTACTCGGTCTTATCTCACTAGCTATTACTAATAACAATGATTATTTTCCATTACACTTGTCCTTAATCCAACAATTTCACAGTATTCAAAGCCTTCATAAGAACTCATTGGTAAAGCCTGTGAAAATTATTAA
This sequence comes from Calonectris borealis, assembly GCF_964195595.1. NCBI lineage: Eukaryota > Metazoa > Chordata > Aves > Procellariiformes > Procellariidae > Calonectris > Calonectris borealis. The sequence goes on from NC_134317.1 coordinate 37,939,584, forward strand.
AATTGAGAGCATATAAGATATGGACATAAAATCAGAGTAATTATGGATCTCTAACACAAAAATCTTTCCCAGAAGAACCCACACCTCTTATGATTTCATCACATTGGATAGCTGGCTACAGTACAGATGAAGATGAACTACAGTTCATGAGGACAAGAGCCCTCAAGGACAAAGCTCGTATTTCCAACTTTCCTCTGCTTCTCAGAAGTCAACCCTCTACTTTACTCTGTAAACCAAGGATGGCACCACAGATCCCACCCAAAGCGGACATCCAAGATTCCTTCACATGTGTTTATGGATGCTGAACCTGCAAGCTACCAGATCGCTGCTGGAGCCTGGGTTATGTCAGACACACACACAGACGTGAGATGGACTTTATGCTGGATTCATGCTGTTGGCAGGACAGACAACAGCAGCTCCAGTTTAACGCTAACACAGACAGGCTATGCGTGATTCAGTGTAAGGTCTACTGGCCAAAGCTACCCTTTCACGTTCAAATAAAGACCGAGTTCTGTGCTACAACCAAACACTTTTCTGAGTTTGGCAGCGAGCTCAAAGGAAGGGTACATAAACTAGAAATAGTGAGCTGTGCCATACTCCACCCAACAGCGAAATTCTGTTTTCTGTTTATTTGCCTAAAGTTGACTAATACCTATCTTCTCCTGGACTGCAAATGTCTATCATCCAGTCCAGTACTGATCCCCACTGTGCTTCAAAGAAACTGCATTTGAATCAACGCATCAACACTCAAAAAGAGTAGTAGTGGTATGTAGCACATACATACAACCATATGTAGTCGAACCAGAATGGTTAGGGATTCTCTATTGCCTACAAAAATCTTCATATAAGGTGCACCATATCTATGCATTAATTATTTAGTAATAGAAGACAGGAATGTAAAATACAAGCATCTATTTTAAAGCTCTGTGTCGTGGATGAGTGGAACTATGCTCACATAGCAGGCTTCCTGGAATACTTACTTTAAACTTGCTAAGCAGACTTCTAAGATTACCTTACTTCCAGGCTGATTTCTTAGTAAATTGTCAGTAAGTATTATAAATGTAAAATATTCACTATTATCTTAACAATAATTAATGATTAAACTCTTCCATCCTAAGTAGACCTCCACAAAATCATCCTGATTTTATCTGTATTTCTGTTCTTAGGCTAATTCCCAAGGGAACATATAATGTTAAAAGTTGCAAACCAGATTTTTGAATAGGAGCAGACTGATGACCTTCTTGACTAAATTACTGTGCCTGGAAAAGCTCTAGATAAAATAATCTATCCTTCTTATAGATACTGAGGGATCTGGGGGGAGAGAAAAAAAGAAAGTGCTATAATTTTAAACTAACGTATATAAATGGTACGTGCTCTAAACTCCACAAGTAGATCTTGAATTAAAAGCATACAGCCATTAAAGCAGCAGGAAAAACAAAACCAACCAACCAACAAGGCCATGAGAGCGACCTGCAAACAGCAGAACTGGCCAAACCAAGAGAAAGTCCCAGGCAAAAGCGGGGAGCAGGGCTCACACCCAGACAAGCCTCCCTGCACTCAAAGGGAAAAAGGAAAACTCTCCACTTCTCCGGCCCAACCAGATAAGAATAAAGGAGCTGATGAGCGCTCATGCTTCTCAATACATTCCTATGTAAACATCTTATACCATGTAATGGACCATCCTCTTCGGTTTTGGCGGGTTTTGGTTGTTTGCGGTTGGGGGGGGGGGTGCGGGGGGAGTGTGTGTGTGTGGTGGTGTTTGTGGGGTTTTTTAAATTATTTTTTATTGCACTACTCCCTTATTCTCCTACCCCTAAAAAACACTGAGACTGCAGATGTGAGCACCTGGGCTGGAGATGTGCCAAGAGTTTGGGACCAAATTGGTAGGAAACGAACATTTTCCCTTTCAACTCTAACAAAGAGTGAAACCACAGATACAAAGTACAGTAACAATGATTTTATCAGAGCTTTTCAGCTTTTAAATCATCATGGAAAATGGCAAATGTCTCCTTCACATTTGGTTTTCATACTTAACACTCTGCCTGCTAAACCCCAGGCATCATGCCGCGGAGTATGTACCCAGAGCTGCTGATCAGGTACTGGGAATTCCCATTCTCTCAAATAAATTCCCAGTATTTGAAAAGATACTGAAAATTTGAAAGAGAGAGAGGCGCAAAGAAAATGAAGTTGGGGTCTGTTTCTTAAATATATCCTGTGCCTTCCATGTATCTGTAGGCCCTAATCAAAACTTGTATTCAAGAAGATTAGAGTCCAATCAATTCATAGAAAAGATGAATATTCAGAATTATCTCAAAGTATTAAAAAAAAAAAATTAAAAAATCTCCTCTCATAAAATACTTGCATCTTTGAAATGAAATAGAGGAGAGCAGGAGAGAAGAGGGCAGCAGGGAAGAGTATTTGTTACACATTTTTTCCAAAGTAAGATCATCAAAAAATACAAAGCAACAAACTTAATTAGTTTTCCTCTAATTAACTCCTCTACCACTCCCCCCTCCCTTTTTTTTTTCAAACTGAATATCAAACATGTATTCAGGATACGGACTAAAGTTACTTCATTTCAATTACAGGGCTTTTCTAGCTGAACCGCAAGAAACTGCAATACAAAAGTACAAAAAATACCCTACTTTTAAAAAACCACTTTTTGGCAAAGAAAATGAGATCAGCTCAAGGTTTCTCCAATGTCATGCGACAAAGATGCTGCAAGCACCCTCCCACCCTGCCTGGGAGTCATGGGATTCACACTCCCGCCTGCCAGGACATGGCTAATGGCTATTTCCAGGCTTTGGCTTCCCACTCCCGTACCCAGCTGTGCCGGACTGCCCTTGTCCTTCTGCTCCCTTTGAGTGAGAGCCAACTAATCTTGTTCAGATGTACCTGGCAAAAGCGAGTCCAGTCACGAGTCTTTTTCCATCAAAATCTAAAACTAGAAACAGAAAATGGAAAAAAACCCAAAACCCAGGTCTTCAGAACACCTATACCAAGTGGGAGAAAATGGGATGAGTGGTCAACATTTTACCAAAATATTCTGAAATATGCAGCATTATCCATGGCTTTGCACTGGAAATGTGCGTTTGCACCCTGCACAATATTTACTGAAGCCAAAAGGAATTAAGAGTTGTGTGGTTTTAGTTTGTTTTTTTAAAGAATGAGCAAGACCTGCAATTACAGTTCATGTGACATTCTCAAAACTCAGTATTTTTCCCCCTCTATCTACATTATTGGTTCAGAAATGACTGTTTCTAGCTACGCCTCTATTAATCTTCAAGTACAGATCAAAATTTGCGTATTACTCTATTACCTTACACATCTATTTGAAAATTAGCTTGATCACGCTTCTTTGCAACATAGAAAGGCCCATTAATTTTTTTCCCTTACTGTAACTACGCAGATAATATTATTGAGCTAACAAACAACAGTAAATGTTGGAGGTAAAATAAGGAAGGTAGCTGGTGCCCATATATTTTACTCAGTATTTATTGAGCAATTTCTAGGTGGGCAAAATGCCAGCTGAACAGAAGGACCCAGCGCAGGCAGGCAGCAGTCACCCCATTTAGGTCTATTATGTCCAGTTGTTAAGGGAGCTGTCAGCTCAGGTTATACATCAGCAACAAAAGGAAAATGCATCACTACCAACCTAGCTACCTTGTAATTTAAAATATATACAAGTGAAAATACAAGTGACCTGCCTGTATCTCATTCTATAAGAAAATGGTATCATTTAAGCTCGGTGCAAAATACTTCTATACCCAAAAAATGCTTGGCCACTTACTGTTTTTCTTTGAAAAAGTCAGGAGTCTGCAGAGATATTAGTCTTCCTTGATTTTACAAATATAAATCTATATAATATAATGCATGAAAACATGACTATTGTAACAATTATTGTAGCCTTTTATACACATCTCAGCATTTTGCTGCAGCAATAGCGAGCAATAATAATGTCCCAAAAGTTCATGTAGCACACATTTAATCATCTATTGCAAACATTTGCACATATTTTACATAATCAGGGAAAAAAGTCTCATACAAACAGTCAACACTATGAGAAAGGAGCTCCAACATTAAACTCAACAGGCATTTTGCTACCAACTTCAATGAGAAACCTTTGCCATTCAGGTTACGGAAGTGAGGAGGAGACTCTCAGAAACAAGCGCGTACATCAGAGGGGTAACACTCACTCTTTTGGCCGTAAGGAGCTCGTAAGGAGCTCGGCAGGCAAGAGAAGTCTTGGCCGTGTCCCGCTGCAGAGGAGTGCCATATAACTGGCACAAGACAGAGCAAGAGCAAACAAACCTTTCAGACACGCCGAGCTGTTCACCACAGTCCCTGTCCCAGAGAGACGGAGCAGAACTGTCTCTAATTTTTTTTTAAATCAGTTTTTCCCCATGCTCTTTCAGATGTCTGGATCTAAGCGAGCTGATTAGAGAAGGCTGAACAGAAGCACTAAGTTATTTTGACGCAGTGATGTTGGAACAACTGCTAAAGAAATGCAAGAAGGCAGCTCTGCTGCGTTGGTGCCAAGCTACTCTTCTGTATGTGAAGCACTGCACCTGATCTGACTTAATTACTGAACTTCTTCAACAAATTCTGCCTCGTGTCAGATGAAAAAGTATTTAAGGTTTTAACTATCTTAAACAACTTTTCCAAATATCGTGCCTTGTTTTTCTGGACCGGTTCATACAATCCTAAATTGAAAGAGATTAGGAATTAAATTTATGCAGGGCGAGAATCACAAGTTTTGTTTTGTGAACTTAGCTCAATAAAGTGAAATAGAAAGGATAAACTACTTAAAGATGCACTAATTGAGAGAAAAACTGGAGAATGCAGGGGGAGATGGCGAAGGTATATTCCTCCTACTGATGCTATTACTCCCAATGAAGCCAGAAAGACACAATCTGAGGGGAACACGGACGGACATGGCACTGATTCTGCCCTTAAACACTCACGAAGAGCTTGAACTTTTCTTACAAGCTTAGTTCTTGGGTGTTTACGTAAATGATATCTCCACTGATTTTAATGATGAGCAGACCAATTAATTTCAAAGGACACGTGAATATTCTGCTAGAGAAAAAGAAAACCCAACAGCAAATACAGATTAACTTAATAAAAACATTATGGGCTTTCATAAACATAGCATCAACCTCTCCCATACTCTCATCTTGCACCCGAAAAAACAAACCTGCTCCTAGTAAATGTTGTTTGGCAGAAGTACATCTACATGAGCAGATGTGTCTGCATTAGTACTTTGGTTCCCAAAGCGTGCGCCTCCAGACATCCCAGCTGCTCTCATTTACTGTGCTTTGATGCACACCACGGAGAAGACCTGGAGCATACAAGTGAAACTGGAAGATGTACTCCAGGACTCGCCCAACGCACTCCATCTCCTAATGGCCTTTCAGTCCACTGGAGCAGATCAGAGCTAGGAGGATGGAAAAGCCCTCGAGTCCATCCGTTGCACACACTGGGGTTTTGATGCTCTTCTTCTACAGACCTGCTTCGCTTGTGCCTCCTTACTTGGCAAAACAGACATTGCCAACCACATGGGGAAGAAACTGTGTGTGCATCTGTGCAAGAGGGAATGTTCGCACACAAGCACATAATACAAAAATTTGAAATATTTTATTCTTGTCTTGTTTTATCACCTCATACACTGCAAAGGAAATAGTATAATTATTATAATATCTAACTGCACTTTCATATTATAGAGTAAAATGCTGATTCTGGAAATAGCTCAGTCCACATCATAGGTAGACATTCGGCCATGTCTACATTATAAAGAAATTGCACAAGAGGATGGATCTCTCGACTGATGCAGTTAGTGTAAATAAACGTGTACTACAAGCAGATCAGGGACTTGACTTCAAACTAGATTTATTACGATTCCCTAGACCCTACGCATGTGTTTCAAAGCTATCCAAAGGCCAGTCATCGGTTTGCACCCTTACAGATGGCTTAACATATATTTTGTTAGACTCACGGAGAGGAGTTTCATTTTCTCCAAAAGGAATCTAGTTCACCTGTCCTAGCACCGCCGTGCGTATCACACCAACGCGTGGTAACAGGGGAAAGGCGATTCACTTCAAAACTACAGTATCTCTCGGAAATTAATTATAATGCAGGCGCTGGCAAATATAATTTCACAGAACTTAAGCCACCTCACTGCAGCTCCCACAGCTCAAACGGGCAACCCCAACTTCTCCCAAGGTTGTATAGGCCAGCTGTCCTCATTCCTGCCCTTAACCGTAAGCAACGGAAGGTGATTCAAATTAGCTGAGCCTAGGAGGAAAGCAAGCTAAGCTGAATCGATTTACTCATCATTTCTCAGGCTAAAAGCATGCTCAGATAACACAGGGTAACATTTCTAAGCCAAGGTAATGCGATCGTTCTTACACCCCCATGATTGACTTAAACAGTCTCCAATTATTGCTATAGGAGGCATAAGTAGCTCTCTTCTGATTCCCACTCATTGGTATGGATCAGGGAAGGCCATGTGGAGACAGCTAGAAATTTGAGCAATCTTCAGGCTATTCAACAGGTCACATACACATAAAGTATCCAAAGGCACGTATATATTAAACACTAACATCAGAATAAACATGTAATTCAGTCACCACCGCCCAGTTAAAGCAGACCATACAAGATATCTCATTTATGGTATATTTTATTAGTGGAAAAGCAAAACATGACCCTAAGCTGTCACTTACTGACAACTTGTAATATGTTGTTACAAACACTGAAAATGAGCAAGATAGAGTCTTTGCTTCAGGAAGATAAGATGGGAACCATTCATGCCTTGGTACATGTCTTGGTCTCAACACATAAGACTTAAAAAGTCTGATGATAAACAAATGTTTCCAAGACTAACAATAAAAGTTTGACAGTTGGAGGACTGAGTGTATGGGATTAATTTCATTTACCTCTGAAATGCAGGCAACATTAAAGGAAACAGAAAAACGACTGCATACATTAGGAAATTAAATATAACAGTGAAAACTAACATTTAATATAGCTTAAGCAAGGAAAACGTACACTACATAAGCAAGAATCTTTCCGAAAAACCCACTTTTTGTTCACATGAAGAGAGTCAGGACTGCTATGTTAAAGTGCTAGAAAGGCTCATGATCCCTGCCTGCCTAGCGATTTGAACATATTAAACTATTATGCTAACATGCTTAATACAGTGTAATGAAGCCAGCTCTCTTCTGATATCTGACACCTTTAAACAATTAATATATTTCAGTACAAGCTGTATTTCCAGGTAGCAAGTGGATGTAAGTATAAAATAATCAAGAGAAGTTTTTCCTATCAGTTGAGCGATTGTAACCTTAAAAGACAGTAATGTTATTGCATAAGAACTGCTCAGCTTTCCCCTGAAAGATGCTGGTCTTTAAATACTTCAAAAAGTTGCTTTTTCAGGCTTCGAGTGGCACTAAGTATTTTTTAAGATGTTACCTCCTCACTGAATGTCTCGTTAAATGGCTTTTTGGAACAAGATACCTGCTTTCCAGCCATTTAGCTTTTCTACACGCTCCGAACATCAGCTTGATGAACGGGGCGTACGGGTGCCTGACTCCTTACAGCTGATCTTCTCCCATGCGCACACGCAGACCAGCAAGCACATGAGTGTGTATGCATAGGTAGCACTGAATTACCATACATATGTTTATTAAGAGTATTAGATTATTATTGTCAGCTGGAGAGACTGCTCTTGTGGGAGACGAGCTAGAGAAAGCAGAAGGGAAACTGTTCAAGAAAGCTTCAGGTTTGACAGTTAGGAGGAGTCAGAAGCTTCACAATCTTGTTTTACACATTCCTCTATGCCTTTCAGAAAACACAAAGTTTAAGCAGTATTAAATTTTCAGTACACACTTTTTTAATGTCTTCTTGACTTTTTGACTTTATGTAGCTCACAAGTACAACAGAAGGAGCAATTCCCAACGTACTTGTTACATACCTGAGCAAAGCTACATGCTGCCACAGGTTCTTGAGATCTGCTCAAGAAATGACCAGAGAGTCACAGACTTCCCTGGGAAGTCCATCTTTCTGCCAGTATGAATGCTGCCCTCTTCCAGCTACCAGCAGTTGAAACACCTCAGCATTTCTAGCAATGCTATTGAAGCAATCCACATGCTTTGTTACCAGCCAAATCCTCCTCCGCTTCCTCGCCCACCCCCCATTTCTTCAAAATCACTTTTTCATTACTTTTTCACATCTTTTTTGTCATGAACAACAGCTCAGGTCTTTATCTTACAGACCTGAAGGTAAATTCACATCAGATTAAGTGTTCATCATCATGATGGACAGTTTACAAGAACAGATTTCGGTTTTGCCATTGTCTCCTTGTCCAAGAAAAATCCAAAAACATCACTGCAAGAAAATTTTACAAGAGATCTCTTCATTTTCATGTGATCGCACCCTGCTTACTCAAGTCTACCTAAATACAGCCCTCACCATGCTGTTCATATAATGAAAGGAACGGTGACCCTCAAAATACATTTTATATATGTATATTTATATGTGAGCACACACACACTCATCCTGGCGTCCCAGTTGTGCGCTTTTAGCAGAAGAAATAATAGTAATAACCATGCACTCATTTAGAAATACAAACTTCTGAGTTCTGTCTAGTCAGGCTTTATGAGGATTCTTCTCACTTGTAACTGCTCACAAGAACAAACGTGGAGTACTACAAGCAGAGAAATAGAGCAGCATAAACCAGTTTTACCATTCTCTCATTTGCAATATCTAAACACAAAAATTGTCATGTTTTTCCAATCAGCTAAATGCCAGCTGCAACAATATCATTAAATCTGTACCAGATCTAACAAATTAACGAGCAAAGCAATTAAGACTGTATTAGAGACCTTACTCTTACAACATAATCAAAAATGCTTCTTTACTTCTAACAAAGAAAAAAAAAAGTCAAAACAAAAGCTCAGAGCTTGAATTCTCATCTTCTGATTGACCAAAGGCAGTTAATCTAGTTCTAAAATGGCATTTAGTTTTGAGAAATAACTTGCAGAGATTTGGGATATGAAATGGAACAAAGCACAAAAAATACAAAAAAAGAAAGAAAGCAGCATTAGGGAGGTATAGGCAGAAAGGAAAAATATGCAAAAAAAGAGCATGTGAGAAAGAAAAGCAGGAGCACGGAAGAGAGAGACATTAAAAAGGACAGAGACTGTAAGAGAGAATTGCATTTAGCAGATCACCTTTTCAATTACAAGTAATGTAGTCGTAGGCAGCCCTTACCATTCCAAATGATGGATATAAAAGAAATGGAACAAGGGAATAGGAAAAGGCAGCAAGAAACATGAAACACTAAAGTTTACTGTATGGTTTAAAAAAAAATAAGTGTTGGGCGATGTCAAGGAAAGTAATCACTAAATCTGTTTATTTTCTTCAAATATTTCTCAAATCCAGAGCTTTGTCATGAAAATGATTGCTCACCAGACAATCCTGGCATCCCAGGATTTTATTTCATTTTTTTAAGTGTTCAAGCATGCATATTAACTTGTCAGCATTGTATTTGAAAGCTTTATGATGTTTTCTTTCTTTCCTTTCACTGCCAAGCTCGGTACACTAACCAGAGTGCAAGCAAGGTAGCCGTGCCACCCCAGCTGGCAGGTTAGCACCGTGCTCCAGGCACCCCGCTCCCCCAGCACAGAGGAGGAGGGGAGAGAAGAAAACAGCATGGTTGCCCCAAAGCAAAATAACATAAAACCCCAGCAAATTATGTCCTGTACTTCTCCGCAGCGATGAAGGGTGGAAGAGAACAATCAGACAGATGTAAGAGCTAATCCTGTTATGAAACAGTTGACAGTAACAGTAGTTCTGCAGTCTGGCAGTCTATGGCATCACTAGGAAATGGATGTTGCAAAGGCAGTGTGCTTCCTTAGATTAAATAAGCGTACATCTTGATGGCTCTCATGTTTTGTTACCAGTAAAAATTAACTTAAGGGTATTGGTAACTAGCACTTGTCTGCTGTGAAGCTCAACTTTATTCAATTTATGTCTGCCTTTTAAAAATTCAGTCTATAAAAAATGATGGAAGAACCTGAAGTCATGGTAGATGGTAAGTGATGAGAATACCAATCCAGTCAGAATGATAAAATTGAGAAAATTAAATTGTACAAGTGTCTAAGAATCAACAGTGAGATCTAAGTTCAACACAAGGCAGGTATTTGCAAATATTTGCAGTGAAAGGAGCAAATTTGACAACATTTTTAAAAAAAAAAAACCCTCAGTGGATTCAGATCATCCCACTAATCAGAAAAAGCATGTAAGGAGAGTCAGCTGAAGTGGACTGAGGGGTCAAAGAGCCACCACAGAGAACGGACGTACCCACTGAGGTGAGGTTTGCACAGAGCAGGACGACAGCAAAATGAGTTAGTGCTAACCAAGCGGGGTAGATTTTCCACAGATGGGGGGGAAATATGAGGCAAAGATTAAATGACAAAGAGGTCAGAAATAAAACTTATGCCTCCAACTGTCCAGAAATACTTCATATTTATTTCTGCTCTTTCACAAGGGAAAGAACAAATGTATACACACACATATACAAGTTTGAGCAATTAATACTGCAGAAGGAGATAAATCTGTCAGCTCCTGGCAAGGATCACATTATTCTTACAAAATACAAATAAGTCTCTTACAAGTGTTATAATCAGGGATTTATTGAAGCACCTTCCCGAGAAGCTGAAAATTTTATCTGATACATCGAAGGCAATGGAGAAGTCACAGCACAACTACAAACTCCAGAAAATTAAAAACTCTGACCATAGCCAAATGCTGCATTTGTGGCAAGGAATTTGAGGAGTGGAGGAGGGAATTGGGGAAGCGATAAGAATAGGATGAAGTGAGCAGTTCCAATGATGTTAGTGAGACTATGTATAGAATAAGCACATGTCACTATAAATACAGACTGCACGATCCACCCCCAAATATCTGTAACATCAAGGAACCGCTAGCAACATCCATGGAATTCTTCTGATTTCACCTTTTATATGGACTACTGGGAACCATTTTGATAGATCCATATTTAAAAGCTGGAGCAAGCTAAAAAAAAAAAGCCACAGCATGATCAAGACTAGAGGAATTGATGTATGAAGAAAGAGGAAAATCGCGAAGTGTGCCAAGCTTGGAAAAGATGCAAGTAATGAGGATTCTTACAGCTTATAAATATCTGAGGGATGTAGCCATCGAGGAGGGACAGTAATTAGTCAGGACAAAACGGGCTTAACTTCAAATAATACGGAGGAAACACAGTTGCAAAATAATAATAGCATCAGGAAATGCTTCATGACAGAAAAGTGCAGCAACAGTTATTTTAAAGCATAGAGCATCCTATATAGATGTGCACATTAGATCATCTTACATGGAGCACAGTCATAAGCTACACCTCCAGGAAAGTCTAGTCATGATCCTACTAGATGGCTGCTAGCACGAGGGTCAACCAAAGAGCCTTTTACCATTCTTTTTTTCATGTGAATGATGATGCCTTCTTTTCTGAACCAAACTGCACAACAGGTTTGTATGGAAGTATAACTATATTGAGTACTTACAGCTATTCATTTAAATGAAAATTTTGGAGTGACTACAGCTAATAAACATGCTATTGCTAAACCTCTGAAGTGGTGTTATGATTCTGATAGACCATATGGTTTCAGTGTATTTAAACTGCAATGAGCTCCTTGGAGCCATTTTGTATGTCAGCTGTGACTGAGGAGGTGTACCGGGGGCACGCGGCAAGCTTGGCTGGCGGGGGGCTGCGGGGGGACTTGTGGTGGACCCCGCGCCCATCGTGGTCGGTCCCGACACCGCTGTGAGCCACCCGCCCCCACCCAAGCTTCACCACTGCCAAATTTAAGGAAGCGTCTCCTCAGTTTACGTCGTCTTTCCCAACTCCAATACCCAAATCAGTAATCAAAAGTTGGTGTTAACTGGCAATGAATTAAATAAAGCAAAATTCCCCGTGTTGAGACTGTTTTGCCAGCAGCAGGAGCAGATGCTATTCTTGAGGTCAGTATTTAATTTACTAAAACCCCATTCACTCGCTAACAGCATTGAGCTCGATCAAGACCTTCTGTGTCATCAGGAAAGTCACAGCTGCTCTAAGAGTCCCCCACAAGTAAACAAGAACTATTACCAAATAATACACAATGTCACTGACTTCTTGCTACATCGGTCCTATTCTTTAGAGGGATGACAGGCAGAACCTCTGACGAAGAGGGGCACTAAGTATTTCTTCTTTATAGGCCACTAAATAATATTTTTACTTCTTTTCCCTCTGTTCCTATAGAGTTATGTCATGAGACAGCAGAAGTACAGTCACATTAACCCTATTGTAATCCTGCCATTGGGTTGAAAATGTGGCCTATTAGTAATTAATCTTAGAACTGGAGGTAATACAGCGCTCTCCACTTCACCAATAGAACTGCTCATCCTGCATTTATAGCTCGTACAAGGACCCTTTACAGGGGAGAGAGAACCAGGGGAATGTGTTAGCTACTGCGAAAATGAGATGGAAGCTTCTGACTTTGTAACCTGTAATTCACCAAAAGCTTTTTCTTCATTTTTTCTGCAGTTAAACACATACTTTAAGAGACAAAAGGTCCATTTTTTTTCCTCTCGATGCACACATGTGAAACTCATTAATGTTAATTGGATTTATGAATGCCTGTTGAAAAGAGAAGAAACCGTAAAGATTTCACATTTGCAGGGAAACAATCAAAGGAACAATTTCTTGTGCGTCTGGCTGATGAAGAGATGAGGAAATAATGGATGAGTCACTTTACATTATGATTCAAAATTCTTAAAATAGAAGAGATAAAAACACTGATTTCTGTACGGGTCATATTCACGTAAGGGACTCTTTCCAAGAATCCAATTTGAACCTTCAAGTGTAGTCCTGCTTCTAATTACCTAACTCCAAGAATAAATCATGGTCTCTGAATTATAATTATACAGATTTGTTGCTGTAATTCAATTTGGCAGGTGTAAAATACAAGTGTAATTTCCTCTACCCTCCCCGTAGTCTTCAAAGAGACACTGAACTTGAGCCATTTGATAATTTATTCCATATTGTAGCTTTCACATTTACTATGCATCAAACTTCTGACAGATTTTTTTAGAAGGCGATCACAGACGGCTCCGGTTACTCTACTAACCGATTTGAAAATAAATCCAACATTCATCTCTTGACGACGACATGGTCAGCACCAGCCACTACCTGGCCTGCAGCACCCAGAGCACTTCAAAGCAAGCTCAAAACGTCTGCTGTGACGGGGACGGGGGAGAACAGACAGAGTCTTCACGTAGATAGACTTGCTCTGTGGGGACTTCTCCAAGGCTGGTCTTCTGCTCAGTCCCATTCAATTAATTGCAAACTGTTTGTTTGTATCAAATAGCCCCCTCTCACAGAAGAGAGAGATTCAGCCACTCCTAAAGAGCTCTGGCACTGCCTTCCCTCAGAATCATATCCGCTCTATGTAAAACATGAACTATAAAAAATGAATATGATGCCACACCACTATGTTAAACAATCGGTCTGAATGTACAGAATACATATTAAAAATATAACATATAAAAATATTTTATGTAAGATTATATAGAAATATTATATAAAATATAATATCAATAAGAATATAATATAAACTAAGTTTATAAATATATAAAAACCAAACAAAATCAGCCCACAAGTACACCATACCCACTGTATGAAAAGATGCAAAATACCTGACCAATTTCCTGGAAATACTCAAACTATGGAAGTATACACTGTCCATCCCACAGTGCAAGAGCTCTGTGGGCTGAAGAAGATAAGCTTTATGGCTTTTTCCTTATTTTTCCCTCTTTGCAACAATCTGCATCTCCAGTAATGCAGGAGTGCAGCATACAATGCCTTTAGAAAATGCTCAACTTGAGGTTTTTCTTGCCTCTGCATAATGCTGTTCTAATGACAACAAATCAATTCCTCTATCGGTAGTGCTCCTGAGTACCTTTTAAAAGCCTTTCCAAAATTAAGATTATATGCTCCAGCAATTTTTAATATGAAAAAGTGTAATCAATAAAATACTGCTGATAACGCATGTGATTTGTCGGGAGTGAGAGCTAAATATGAATTAGTTTTGGACAAGCTCCGAGTCCATCATCTTTCTTAATTACAAATGGGGTCACTCTCTATGAATTGCATGACTCAGCTGAGGAATCCCTAAAAAGAAATCGTAAGTGGATTCAATAGTTGCATTTGATTTATTCGTTACTCAGAGCTGAAAGAAGCACTGTATTTTGGACCTCTGACAGATTAGGAGATGCCCAGAGAAAGTCAGTGGAGACACCACTCCCGCCAGCCACCCATCATCGAGGACCAGGTGAGCCATGAGCACCCAGTGGTCCCGACAGGCTGCGAGCAGGACGTGACAGTGACGTGCCTCGCTCCACAAGGAACATCATTACAGAAGATTAAAGTAAAAGCCACTCTCCTACAGATGGAACATGGAATCGTAACAGTGGCTGAGGATGGAAGGGGCATTTAATCCTATGCCTTGCCTAAAGCACGGCCAAGTAGATGAAGGCTGCTCAGTCAAGTTTTGAGCATCTGCAAGGATGGAGATCCCGCAAGTCTCTCTGGCAACCTCTTCCAGTGTTTGACCACCTCAAAATTTTTCTTTTTCTTTGTACCTGATCAGAATTTCCAATCTCTTAACTTGAGCTTGTTGCCTGCCATCACGCACCTCCAAGAGGAGTCTGATTGACAAAAACTTCTCCACATCTGTCCGGCTTCTCAATGCAAGAACCTGAACGAACAAGGCAGATACTGCCACTGCCACCACGAATATGCTGACAGCGATAGGCAAACCTTCATCATGGTCTTTCTCCAGTTCCATCTTATCATTAGTCACTGTAATTGCTTGGTATCACTTGGTAACTCTTCCCTTTCTCTGTATGAAATAGCATGGGTGTTTTTGTTTCCTTCGCACACCTAGCTGCACACTGCAAAACTCCGCTTTTCTTCTTTACTTCTCAGTAATTTATAAAGCAGGTCCGCTCTGGGCACACTATGACCACCCGCAGTTGCCAGCAAAATGCTACAGCTACCAGGTTTCACTAGACTTTTTCAAATTACCTTGCCACACTTCCATACCCACGAGCACTCAAAGGTGTTTCATAAAGAAACTCTCAAGTATTTTTGACATCCTGTTGGTAGCAAGCTCTTCTCTCTGCTCAACAGGCCATTAGTATTACAACTCTATAAACCTTTGGAAAACTGTTTTAATCTTCTTCTAAATCCTTAATTCTACCTGCTAGTTCACGCACATTCGCTTATTCGCCAAACAGGTGTCAGATGATTTAGTGGCTCATTTACACAGCAGAAGGACAAGCAAATATTATCTTCACCATTCTCCCTTGTGAAAGAATATTTTCCTTAAAACTAACAGAAAATCAACATTACTATTAGAAATACCAATGCAAAGAACCAAAAAAACCCAAATCTATTCAACAGTATATTCCACTGCTAACCTCAGAGTATTCTAAAGCATCACCTAACTATAATTTAAGAATGTATCATTAAGTAAGCAGCATAAAAGGTATTTTGCTTTAGAAAAATTGTCTATTAACAACCCTGTTTTATTTGGATAAACAGTTGTTTACTGTTCATGTAAAAGAGCATAATGTTCTTTACGTAATTACAGCACGTTTCCAGAGTCTCACTTTTAAGCAAACCTAAACTTCGTATCACTTTTTTTGACAATAAAGAATATTTTATGAAAATACAATACTTCAAAAAAAAGAACTAGAACTTCAGTCTTGTGTGCTATGCTGCAAGTACATAAGAAGCCCAAGATCTCTGGTATAATGTTATTTGTACCACTTTTCCTTTGTCATTTTTTTAAATTCAGAAACCAAAGCAAGTGAGTGCTTAACATCTAGATAAAGATCTTCCTGTGCTATTAAAAATGGGGAAGAGGTTTTGCATTAATGGAGTGGGTAAGTCATTCTTGCTGTCTCCTATGAGCTTCTTTGTTTTCCTCAGTATTAACATTTAGGGGTATAAAAACAAGTTATCCAAACACATTTGAAAAATACTAAGACAAAATAAATAAAAGCCTCAACGTAAAAGTTACCTTTGCTGATTAATTCAAGTCTGTTGGTCCAGAGAAGCTTGCTACCGTAGCCACAAATACACTTTGAAAACCCCTGCCTTTCCAAAGGCTGTAACAGCCGATGACACGTTCACGCCTTGCCCACGGGGAGTGGAGAGCCAGAGTGCTGTCCCGCGGCTGGTACCCAGGTGCTGCTCGGATCGCTTCCCCATCCTCCCTGTCCGCACCTCTCAGGCACCCCTCTTCGCCACCCCCCACCCCTGCTCGGCACGGCCAGCAATTAAGCGAGGAGTTAAGCAGAAGTGACAGGACATGACATGGGAAGACTGCACGCCTTTTTTTCCCAGCACAGAAAAACAGCGTTGCTGAAAAGGGCAGAAAGCAAACCTGCAAATTGGGAACAGCCTAAGACCTACGTGCCGAGCCTGGGACAGGCAGGTTTAAGGACCAGCAAGGCTTTAAGCGAACATCTTTGTCCATGCTATTCTCTCTTACAATAAAGCCAACTCCTTCCAACAGAGCAAGACCAAACATCTTACACAATTAAACATCTTTAAGCAAACTTCCCTAAGTAATTATATGTTTCAATAGTGACCAGTTTAAACAAAATAAAATAAAGCATTTTGCTGTACAGATTTAGGCTCAGGTTGTTTCATGGACTGCTCAGCCGGACCCCTGCACGCATCATAACCCTATCAGACTCAAGAGCGTCCCCAAGTTTTAACTCCAGACATTTTATCAAAATCCATTTTATGAAGTAGTAGCTGATACACTATTCTCTAATGGGTATTATGGTCTCCTGTTAAAAAGACTTTCAGCAGAAATTAAATACTTGGAAACTGCAGCTATTTAAACAGATACCCTAAAAGAACAATTACATTTGGTCATGTAAATCAAGTTGTAAGTGTATTTATTAAAACAAAATCCACAAACTTTACGGACACTTACACACAGAAAAGACTTACCTTTTTTTTTGTTTAAATTACAGTCTCACAGGTCTCGGATACATTGATTTGTATTTGCTGTGGAAGTATGTTACCAGTAAGCTAGAAAGGAAGCAGTTTTCCTAGTCCAGAAACTTATTTCTGTAAGGTGAAGAGGCAAATTCTACCAGACATTTTGCGCTACAAAGTTTTAAAGAAAACGACTGGACCAAGACTTGGCCAATGTAAGTAATACGGCTATACACTAGCTGTGAGAAATATAGCAACGTGAATATTTGAGCTGAGCTGGGTCCCAGAGGAAGTAGCCTGATCACTTTCTATTGGGGGAAAGGATTCTCTCTAAAAATACCATTTTCACACACAAAAAAATCATTTTAAAGAAATGCAAATCAGCATGGTCAGACAAAAAGCCTGACGAGTCCTAAATCATTTGTACAAACCAAGAATATCGATGAGTTACTAAAGAAAAAAAAAAAAAGGAAAAAAACCTCTCTCAGTTCCTCAAACCAAATCTAAACATTTTCCAAAACCAGTTTCAAGAATTTTAAGTCAAAACCCTATTACTTATCATACGCAATTAGGAGAGCAATGCCAGGCGGCAGATCTGGAGATTACTTTCAAGACCTTATTTGAGGATTTGCTCTTAGAGCAGTGGGGGAAGAAATTGCATTTCCTTTCTTACACTATCTGTATAACTACCACCATTTAAAATTCCATATTGAAAATATTTGGAAGTTGACTACCTAAACTAATTTAAAAAAAATTGTGTTTGCACGCAACTTGGATAGTTCAGAACAAACATCCTCTGCCAAGGGAAAGATGAAACCCTCTGCCCAATCTGTACCCCTGCCATGGCTAGTCCTCAGAGGAAGGGAATCGTAAATGTATTTTAATAAAATAAATTAATTACACTACGAGTTTAAAATTCCAGTTTCCTGACGGCTTCGGGCAGTTTCTTATCTCTACTGAAAAAACAAGGTTAAACATGACAAATATTGTGCTTCCTTGTGAGTAAATGTTGTTTTGTTTACTTTGGGGGTTTTTAAACAACGTTAAGTCACAGCTCATCATATAACAGTCTCTCAAGAATGCTGGAGGAAAAGCATTTTTTCTGCCTCCAAAAAATGCGTGGAAAAATAAAAGGATCTGACTAGTATTTGTTTATAAGGGATTGGCCAGATACAGCTAAATTAGGAGGGCTCACTCCCTCTCCCGTGTTTACATTTGAATCACAAGTGAGCAAACAAAAAACAACTCACTTCCCACTGCCACCATGCAGTGTTAAAGAATCTATGCTATAAATAAGGCCACCATCATTATTAACTGTATTAAGATATTAAATCATAGAAAATGCTCTGGATTGATTTTGTGGGCTTATCTTAGCCCATCCCTACATCTCAAGATGCATCTATTCAATAGCTTTGATTTTTGCAGAGATTAATTGTTCCTGTTGGCACGCCTAAGTGGCATTCAAAAGAGGAAATACTGTAATTGTCACCAGTTAGGGGCATCCAAGATCTTGCAGCTACTTAGTCAAGTCCTACTCGAAAACCCAATGTGCTAAACTAAAAGGCTACTACTACTCAGTGTCCTCTAGATGTGCTCCTCACAGTTCGCTGGTTTTTTCAACAGTGAATCCCTGCCGATAGGAAGGTCAGAAAACCCGCGTGTTCCCAGAGCCTACACGAAAGGTGAGACTTTTAGAATTGCAACCTGAATGAATCCAGAAATATGTGTGGTTTTGAAAATACAGAGGCCAACTTGCTGTTTTCCAGTTAGCATATTTGAGCAACGCGTTAAAATTAATGTTACGTATCTCTGAGCTAAGAGATTCCTATGGATATTTGCATCAGAAAATATTCAAGGCAAAGGCTCTCCTCAGACTTACTCTTTAAGGCCTGGATCCGAAAAAACTAAACAAGTGTACTAATTTAACCATGGTAATAGCTAATTACACTCAACAGAATACCGATGTGTTTGAAGCTTACCATGCATTTAATAAGCTTTTACGGTACAAAAGTCTGCCTCAGAGGTAGCTCTGAATCAGAAGCTGTCCCAGTTTAAATCTGCTGCATGTTGGACTCCGGCTCCTACTATTTTTTGGACTAGACGATGCACTCATACGGAGTCTGATGGACACGAGTGTGCCATGTCTCACTGCGCGAGACTTGCGACCTCTCAGAGTTGCTTTGGAAAAGCACTTAAATTATGATAGCTCCTGCTTGCTCACCTCACCGAAACGACCCTGTTGATGATGCTCTGAATCAGTACTATTACCGATAGCCTTATCAAAAAAAACCAAGGAGTCGCTTGCAAATGAACGCTAGAACTAGAATACAGATATGATTTTATTGTTAATTCCATTTTACCAAATTGTTTTGTTGTCTTCTGAGTGGTTGGTTTTCAATCACAATTTAAGTATCTAATTAACTATTCAAATTACATTAGGTAGAATTTATTTTGCCATTTTAATATTTTAATGAGTTAGGGCTGGTCAGCTTCTCTCACAGAAAAGATGTGAACATTTTCAAGTTCCAAACACAGGTCATGAGCACGCTGAAACGCCAAAGACATTAGCAGATCCATGGGGGACAAACCACTAGTGAAAGACACAGGTGATTTTTCTCCCTTAAACAATGTAACTCTAGCCTAACAGCTCTACCCTACAAAATCTGCAAGGCTAAAGATGAAAAACAATACATTACAATATTTTTATTAAATTCTGCATGTATAAGATATAATTACCCTCAGCTACTGGCAATATGCAATATGGCAAACAGAACCGCAGGACCTGTTTTCACTGGTATTTAAAATAAACCTATGGTAAGTATTGTATTAGACGGCTTGAAATCAGCAGACATTTCCACCTGATCACACAGAAGTACAACAGCTTCAGTATTCTTCAGTATTCACAAAAATGCTTTTACACGTAGTTTACTGCTTTCTTACTGTAGTAGGGTGCGGACATTTGTAATAGAAATTATCATAAAATAGACTTTTATGTCCACCACAACATATTTACTTTAGTTGATCTGGAAATACAAAAATATTCTACAAAATGTAAAAGAACTAAAGACAACAGACAGCCTGAAAAACAGACGGCATTTTTAGAAGACACTAGCATATCAATATCTGAACTCCATGGAGTTTTTATAAAAGCAGAACTAAGCCCTAGGACTTTTAAAAGAAGTTACAAGTATTTTTTTATATATATATATACACACACACACAGAGGTATATAAATAAAAATTCAAAGCAGTTTTGTTCAATAAACCTAAGAGGCAAGATAGCTGATGGTACGAACTATTGGATTAATAAAAGATGGTCTAAATGGACATCCAACGGCTTTTTAGACAGACCTGTACCTACGCTGTATTTTAAAGGTGAACATGCACTCCCTGCACCCATGTCCAGGCTGACTGGGAGGCACAAAGCTGTACTGCATGGTAGCCACCTGAAGTTCATGTGATCTTCCTCCCCACAAGGCTTACCACGTTGAGTTCAGAGTCTGATTCCAGTTTGAGATAATTTGTGCCTACCTCCCTTGGAGCTGGGTACCGCTATTTCAATTCTACCCCTGAAGTCCCTCGTGTACGTATTTATAACCAAAGTATAAACCTATATATATATATATGCATATATAGAGGTTACTGTTATACACAGTAATAGATTTCTGTGTTCAGTACATTTGAAACTATGGTCCTTTAACCAACCACTTACTAGGAAACTTTTGATCTTACCCACTTTCTATCAGTATCAACAAGACACTTAAAATTAGAATTACAGTAGCAATTTATACCATCTAAAGGTCTAAACTTTTCACTGACCTCCTTGGGCAAGTACCAGGACCTTACTCATTCTGATAACCACCAGAGAAAACGTATTTGTCCAATTAAAAGAAGTGAACGAGCCCTACACGGCCAGTTCTCCATCACTGTAAATCTCGATGAAACAGATACAGAGCCATTTACACGAGTGGAATATTGAAGGGTGAAAGAGCAGATGTTCAGTCACTACCCATGTACCAGCTACTCAGAAGACCAAGCAGAGTCAGTTCCCTTGCTGCCCAACCAGGAATCATACATGTAACTAGGATAATGCCTTAAAATAGTTCAGTTTATATTCTGAAAGACATTTTAAGGATTTAGCAAATCACCTGTGCTTGTGACTCCAAACAACTGATTTCTCCCTCCAGAGAGTTATTCTTTCGTACAAGTTCCAATACTTTCTGAGATTATAAGCTGCAAGACAGCAGCTACAGTAAGGAAGATGAATTTGACATCAGTAACTTAAGGCACAAAAATAGAACACAGCAAGTGCATGAAAACTTCAGGAGATCCTTGGACAAAAGGAAGAGTTTGTAGCAAACAAATTTCTATAAACTGCTACTGCTAAAAAGAACAGTCTTGGGAAAAACTTCGAAGTTCAAAACTTCAAAAACTTCACCAATAAATGGCCAAACAATCAGGCCTATATTCATTCATTAAAACACCAAGGTGTAAGCACTATTACATAAAAACGCAGAAAGAGCATCAGAAATTTGCAACATCATGGCGTATTACTGACCCTCATGGTAAGTTTTGAGTTTCTTCAAAAATCATCTGCCACACCAAGACCAGACAGCAGTCACTTCACTCGGACAGCACTCCACCAAAAAAGCAGCCACGCACCCTTTCCAAAGAGCTGCCACGGAGCACTCCAGTAGTAGATTAGCTATCGTTATGAGATTGTATGTATTTGAAGAGTATTTCAAACCGTAGAAACTGCAGTGGGAGAGGATAAAGCCTTATCCAACAGCCCAGATACCACCAAAGTGCTGCATTTTCTGAAGGAATGTTAAGAGTTTGGATGCTATTCTTCCAGACGTGCCGATTCAAATTTATCTTCCTGATAAGGAGCAGCAGATTGCAAGTGGGTAAGTGGGCCCTACCCACACTGAGCAGTTACCCCGGGGGGCCTGGGGGAGCACATGCGTGCAAAGCTGTGCCATCAAACACCCAGAACTGGACGTAAATACGCATTCCTTCATTTTCCCCTGCCGTCTCACTAAAGGTTCATTCACAAGCATTTTTTTCTTATTCTATTTAATTTTTAAAAGTGTGCTTTTACAGTAGCCTCTTTTCTCAGTTTGCCTAAATCTACCCTTTGCTTTGTTCCCCTTGTGCCTTTCACTTCTCTCCAAGCTCAGGTTTTCCCCATACGTCTTCCCTTGAGGAACAGAACTGTAGCCTTCCCTTCCTTCTCCTACGTCATATTTTCATCCACTTCTTCCCACCTCCTAAATAACTCCATCTCAAAGCCCTGCCATCGGTGGCACTGCAGATAAATATGACTTAGATTCCCATGCCTGGGAACTAGGCTATAGAAACACTGTTTTTCCACCTTTTTACCAAAAAGTAACTCTCTGATCCTCTTCACCTAGAAAGACTTTTCTTTTAAACCACTCAAAGTAGGAAGGACGTAGCTTTGTGCTTCATGCTCCCTATTAGCTGAGCAGGGGTTTGTAGCTCTTTCTTCCTGTTACCTTCTGGGAGCTTTGAACCAGAACTTTGTAAAGTTTTAAATTACTTTAATTCTGCATGAAACAGGACACTGGCAGAGGATGAACACATAAGGATCACCTGCAGGGACAGTCAAGAAGAAGTGTTTCTCAGTGACCTCTCTTGGAGGGTAGGGCAAAAAAAGATGATTCACAGGTGAATACCAGGTCAGCCAAAAGCTATAAGGACCTTCCTCCCCTGAAACCTAACCAGCTCTGGGTTTGCAGACAGGCTAACGTGAAACCATCGTGAAACCACAACTTCATCATTTGATTAGGGCCAGCACTTTCCTACTCGCTGTGAAATTCTACTGTAGCACGTATAGCCGCCTTTCTTTCTACAGTACGGTGGCAGAACTCTTCCAAGAGAAGCAAAGCTTAACAAATACCATGAGTTTTGCACAGAAGCAATTCCACGCTGTACAAGCAGAGGCTGTTTTCAGGTTCTCCTCAGTTTACAAGGAAGCAGTGATTTTAGAAAGCTTGGAGCATAGATGAAGACAGACTGAATGCTTTACAGCAAAAATGGAAGATATGTCTGAGTCAGGGTGGCTCCAAAATATTTCTGGTTTTTAGATTTACAGATTGCTGTTTCTCCTAGTCTTATTCTAGGATGGAAGACCCCAAGAGCATATTAAAAGGCTGCATTCTTACCAGAACTTCTAAAGACATATTCTAGTTTGCATTAATAAAGATTTTCATCTTTAAGTCTGAAAGCCTATTTACAGTGAAAGCGACTGATCCTCTGAAATGATGTAACATTTGATTTTCCCATAAAGCTGTCTGAAATGTACTTTAGTGCCTCAGAACTACTAGTCTGAACTATCTAAGCACCCTACATCACAACCCAATGGTATCTTTACTTCCTTTAAATTAAAATACACTCAAACGTAAATAAAAGTCTTGACGTCTGCATATATACCATCTATCTTATAGTGAAGGACCTCATTTTGCTGTCCACAGAGCCAATATCAAGAACTCTCCCTTTTTCACCCAGTGAAAACTTTGACAGTTACGCTGCTGACTGCCCACAACAAAAGCTCTTAAAGGTAAGGTTTCTTGTGGCAAATCCACAACCAACCCTATCTTTTCTCCCCTCACATCTGTTCTATCTCACTGAAGAGCAGGGTTGAGTTAAATTTCTTTCCAGAGTAAGAGTGCTTCAAAGCCTATGCAAGATGTTTATTTGAATTTTAAGTTAACACCAGTCTTCCCAAACATATTTTGGTCACTAGTGTTTTTACCAGTAAATAAATCAATCAGGAATGTTGAGAATACAGAGCTGGTTTTTTGCCAAGGGAAAAAAAATTAAAAAGCAAGAATAAAATGCTATTGAAGCAGAATCAGTTGCAAGACAATCGCAAGATAATACACAGTCCAAAAGTTACATCATAGTATTCTTAGTCTTGCCAAATACATCTTTACTGAAATTGTTCAGTAGAAAGAAGGTGATTTATCGTGCAATTATTTAAAGCGTACCAAATATTTTTACAGTAGGTCTTGGCTTTGCAACTCTAACAGTGAAATATTACACGCATATTGCCATCTCATGGATACTACAAATACTTGTTTAAAATTCCAAGAATGTAATCTCTAACAGAAAAATATACAGAATCCACCACAAGTAAAATTGCGGTGAGATTTACAACCCGAAAGCAGGAACTTTACATTTGAAACAGTCCAAAAATCTGCCTCGGATTCTCTCGTAGTAGTTACTATTTTTATGACTTGGCTCAGACTTGCTTTAATCTCTTTATTTAGGAAGAAATTGCAAGCTTGCCAACTCTAGCAAATGTTAAGTACTTTAGTAAATTCCCCATCAATATAGGTCGTGCATTCGAGGGAACAAGAAGCGGTGAGTAAGCCCTGCTCCATCTTCTCCGAAGAGGATTTCGGAGTAAGACGGTGATGGGAGAGAGCGATAAACAACGCGGCTAAGCCCCTCTTTCAGCTCCATCCCGCTCTCCAGACATCTGCCCGCACTTTTGTTGTGCTGTGACTGAGATGCGACGTGATGCAGCTCACCCAGGCTGCTGTTACCCTACATCCCGTTTATCTGAACAGGCAGGACAGCACATGCATTGCCAATACTATCGCGTCATAACTCTTCCATTAAAGTTCAGTAACAGTAGCGAAGCGAGTCCAAACAAGTCAGCAAAAACCATAGGAAACCCAATAGAGGTAAGGATATCAAAGTATGACATGTATACATAGAAACAGCTTTAATAACCTACGCAAACTTCCAGAGTATCTGGCCAAATTGCCTAAACCCATCAATTCCTTCCAAACCCAGAGTTTTGCTTTCAAGAATAAACTTCGCAGCTGACAAACAAAAACGCGCATCGTTTCTGAAGCTATTCTCGAACAGGTGAATCCCGCTACCCGAAGCGATCAGCCCTCAGGTAACAAGTTTCTGCTCCTTTCTCCACGTTATAAACCGGGACCTGCAGCCGCCCCGGCACCAGGGTGGTGGCACCCAGACGGAGCCCTCCCGCCGAGGGACGCCCCTCGGCCGCCGCCTCCCCCAGACCCCGCGCTGAGGGCAGCGGGGCCCCGGCCCTGCGGCTTCCCGCCGAGAAGGGTCTCCGGGCTCTCCCCTCACAGCCTCGCCGCAGCCAGCCTCCGCGTCGGCAGCCCGGAAAGGACAGGCGAGCGCCTGCCCCGGGGAACACGGAGAGCCAGGGACAGCCCCCCGGCAAGAGGGGAGCCAGGGACAGCCCCCGGCAAGGAGGGGAGCCCGGCAGGCGGGAGCCGAGGGCACCGCGTCCCCGCGGCGGCCAAGGCACCATCGCCCGCGCGGAAGACCGGCCAGCACCCCGGCTGCCTGCATCGCTGGCAGCGCTCAGGCAGCGGCTTCCAGTCAGCCGGAGACGCTGCCGCGAAGAGGAGGGAAGGAGCGAGGGGGGGAGGCAAGAGAAGAAGCCATTACCAGAGTTTTGTTCCCGTTCTTGCTGAGGGGGCCTCGGAAAACTCCCTTGATGTTGCGAAAGTGCCCGTTGCTGAGGTGCGCGGAGCTGATGACAATGTAGTAGCACTCCATGGGGCCAGGGATGGGGCCGGGGCCGCCTCCCGCCAGCGGCGGGGCGCTCAGGCCGGCCTCGGCTCGGTGGGAGGGCCGGGCCCCGCGGCATGTGCGGCGCCGCCGGCCGGCTGAGGGGCGGGCTGGGGGGGGGGCGCAGCCCCTCAGGCTCGGCGCGGCGCTGGCTGCCGGGGGAGGAGCGGCGGCACGGCCGCGGCGGAGCCGTCTGAGCTGCCGCCTCTGGCAGGCATAGTATTATAGCGAGCAGCCTTGCCGGTCGGCTGCACTAAGCCAATGGCAGGGAGCCACTGGGCTGATACCGAGAGCCGTCAGAGGAGGACATCTGTCACACGCCGCCTTCACCGCCACCCACAGCCCCCACGCCCCGCTGCCCCCGCCGCGGACGGGCCGGCACCCCCCGCCGGGGCGGCGGCAGGTACGGGGGGAAGGGAGGGGCGGGGCGGGCAGACCCCTCACCCCAACCGCAGCGAGCGCCGGGGCCCCGCGGGTGCGGTGTGGCCCCCGCGGGGGGGGTGTGCCCCCCCGCAGGGGCTCCCCTCGTCCATTTGGGGCTCCTCCGGGATCGGGGGGCAGGGAGACATGCCCGGGATGCGCCGCCCCAGCCCGAAGCCGCCGCCGCTCCTCCGAGCGACCCCGCGCCCTGCCACCGCCCCCTATTTTATTATATACACATTTTCATGCCTAACTCGGCAGGCGCCTCAACCTTTGCAGGGCGGAGCCGCCCCCGCGGCCGGGTCGGTGCCGGCCGGGCTCGTCGGCAGGCTCTTGGCGGGATCGATCGCCGCCCCCGCCCGCCGCCTTCGGCCCTTCTGGCCGGTGTCGGCGTACCGGGGTGGAGCCGGTCCGTTCCCGCCCTCGGCCGGGCCGCAGCCGGCGAGCGGCCCTTCCTCCCGCCCGGCAGTCCCGACAGTGAGGGGCGTGCTGGCGAAACTTCGGGGTCAGGGCCTGTTTCGGCGAGGAGCGGCGGGGAAACGCTACGGCTGCCGCCCCCCGGGGTGCCCGCCGCCGCTGACCGGCCCTCCCGCGGCTACTCACGGCTCTGCCCGCCCGGCCCGGCAGGGCCCCGGCGGCTGCGGGGAAAAGGAGGATAGCCATGGCTCGCTGCAGGCTCTGGCGCTGCCTCTGCCAGCCCCAGCCTCAACGCACGTACAATGTACTCGCTCCGCTTTATAAAGCCCCTAGCAAACTGTGGATTAAAAACCATGAGGTACATCAGCGTGAGGTAACACACACCATGCTCCTTCACCATCACAAGCGTTTCTTTCTTTTCCTAGCTCACAAATCGGAACTCGCTGCCAGAACCAGAATTTGTCACAGTAGAAGACGTGTTTAATAAAGATACCTAAGTCCTTATTTTTCCCCTAAGAGATCTATGATACGCAGCTTTATCACGTAAGACTTGAAACACTCTTAGCTGGCTCATCTTCCAGCCTGCTTTACTCTTTATTTGGAATGCAAAAATCAAGATTTATGGGGTGAAATTCCAGTGCCAAAAGAGGGAACACCTTAGAAAATAAGCCCAGAACCATGATGTAACAGCTGGAAATGTCTCTTAGTCAGCATTTACCACTGGCAACATAATACCACCATCCTATCATCTTCTCCCCCAAAACAAAGGAAATGCTTCCAGGAAATTGGGGGGGGGGCACAAACATTTTCCTGGCAGAAATTCCTGTCTTTGCAGTTTGTACCCATGATGAAGGAAGCCCCGATTTATGAGACGTGCCTTCCTCCGATAAGCATTTTCTATCGTTACTTCCCTTCGTACACAGTGAACGGTAAATTCTGACAGCTGTCACTCATCCTTCAGCATTTTCAGTACTTATGAAAGAATCATGGAAATGACCAAAGTGGAAAGTTTTGACAGCTGAGGGATCAGAATTTGCTGCTTCTTGTTACAGCCAAAACAGAGGGTAAAAATGTACACGCACATAGTAACACTATTTTGCTGCTTATGAATACATACGTGTACATCCAGAAATAACCAGCTAGTTTATTACAGTGTAAAAATGAAGCCGATATCATAAATATTTGATAGATTTTAAGAACACGGCACATTTAAGGCCTGGTTCCAGTTTCAGACAGGATCACGGGTGCGATTCTCTAAATGTCCTAAGTTTAGGTAGGATAGAGTCATGAAAAGACAGAGAAAGAATAACAAAAATATGAAAAAAGGAAATAAAATTATGCAGTTCCTTTCTGGGAATAAATATATTCCAACTTGGACTAGAACAACAACTTTTTTCACCTTCTAAATGACAGGACCCTTCTGCCTGGGAGTGCAACTCCTCGCAGACAGTCTACTCCACGCATCCACCATTTCAAAGAACGAGAACATTTTTCTCTGAAATATTTGCACTGACCGTTTCATTACACCTCGCTGACCTGTTTAATTACACTTACTGCATTCATACACGGGCACTTTCAGGGTTGTACGGCTGCTCTCTGGCCTTTCAGAGGCGTGCAGGCACTGCTTGCACGCTCCTGGTAGAGTACAAGGACACGGGAAATGTCTTCTTGTAGCAACAGAGAAATAATCTACTCCCGAAGCTCAAGCTTGAGAGGATCAACGTGCTTTGTAACAAATGAGAGTATTTTAAACACCTTTAAAAGCTGCTATAGCTTCTGCTAATGAAGATTGTTGTCCTCCTCTATGAAAGAAGAAAAAAAACCCCACAACTAAAGACCACTTGATTCCTCCAAAACACTCTATAAAGAAATGACAAGTTGTACTAAATAGCAGCTAATAAGCAAAATGTACATTTTCTACTCCTACTTATTCTGGTTGGCCTCTTTTTTTTTTTTTTGGCTGCTTCTCCAATACTTTGCTATCTCCGGTTTTCCTTGTGTGTCTTCCTTTAATCCTTCACTGTACTTTTCCTGCCTCATTCTGTTTCTCTATTGTGATCACATAGGCTCAAGATGCTTCTTCCTCCCCAAATAGTGGTGGTGTTTTTTTTAAATCTTAATAAATTGCTAATTTCATCAGTCCCTAACCCCATGGCTCCTACATACCATCACTCTCACCTATTTCTGTCTCTGTCCCGTTCCCCTGGGTAAGTATCTGGGTTTTGAGCTGTGTATACTGCTATTTATTCAACACTCTGCCATATAATAATAATCAGTGCTGCTGATTTACTTATTCTCCCTGATTCTTCCTATTTGGAAAAATCTTCAAGGAGTTGTTCCTGTATAAAACTGCAAATATAGACTCAAGAAACAGGCTATGGATTTGAGAGACTTTCTGGAAAATCTGTGAACTAGAAGCCGGTGAACAAATTATGCTAATTCACATACATCGTATTGTACTGGTTTTCTGCCTATGACAATACTCAGTATTCTGCATTTTAATATTTAACAATATTCATTCATTCAAGAAATAGTCCTGGCATAATCCAGAAAAAAAAATTCAACAGTATAAACAATCCCCATTTGTTTAACAGCCTTTAAAGCATGGCACAGAGTATGTGTTACCAAGTGAATATATCCTGAGAAATCATTCACTCAACTGCTGAAACATATCCATCAAGGACAGACGGAAATATCTGTGCTGTAAGTCACAAGAAACTGAATTCAGCTCCCATAGCAATTCTTATTGAATTCAATAAAATTCAGTTTATCCTAAGAATATCTCCCTGTAAGTAATCTGCTGTCTGAGACACACCTTTTTACCCTTTTTATTGCTCTTTTTTTTTTTTTTTCCTTTTCACTTAGCCTTGGATGTTTTTCCCCGTTTCAGATGTCTGCCATCCTTGCATTAAGCGGAAGGAAAAATAGGAGTATCCTGTGTACCTTTTAAAGGCCATTATGGTGTAATGCATATTAGACACCATATTAGAAATGCATTCATTCATCAGCTATGGGGGTGGTGAAGCTAGAAGAAAGGAAACTGGGATGCTGTGGTAGCCTCACAGCACAGTTCCTCAGCACATCCTTCACCGTACGTGAAGAGTATCAGAGGGGGTTCCCTATTTCAACGCATGAGCTAAGTGGAGCGCTGGCATCACAAAAGCTAAGGAAAGGCAATACTGACTTATAGCCCCGCAGCATGCAGTCAAACCGCGGGCTGTACCCTGCAGCCCTCAAAAGTCACAGGGAAAGGACCACGAACGCTTAAACTAATGTTTCTGCTTGACTCCCAAAAGTAGCAACAAAGATTTATTAAAACACCCTGGTGGGTTTTTTTTCTTTTCTTTGCTCCTTCAGCCCTCCAAAGCATGTAATTTTATACCACAGCTCTGGCAAAACAGCTCCAGGAAGCAGCACTCTGGCGAGAATTGTCCCATCCCTCTTTTCACATATCCACAGCATCTCCATCTAGCCCTGAACAAATTAGTGTGAGTAAGAGACGCAAGCGCTTTTCTGCCCCTTCTCTTCCAAATTACCAATACTACCACTGTCTGCTTTAGGATACTACTGGGAAAAAAACCTTTCTGTTGTTATTGAATCAAATACACTATTCTCTGTATCTTCCCTTCTTAATGTTTATGCCACAGAATTTCCCCAACAGCTCATGCACATTCCTTTTTTTCTTCCCTAATCTCTCCCTAACAAAAAAAGAAGAAAAAAATTGCAAATGATACTCTTGAGTATGAGGTGACATCAACAAGTAACTGATGTACCACAAAAGCATTAAATAGCAGGAGACTTTTACAAGGTCCAGCCAAGGTAAAAGAACCCTCTGCAAAAGCAACTGCTGCCCGTTTCAGACGCTGAAAACGCAATTCACTCTGCTATGTTAAACGCCGTCTCACAAGCAAATCCTCCATCACGCACACTTGAAGAGTGGCTCTACGTGAAAAGCAAATGGAGCCAGCGACTGCTAAATGAATCCTGAGAACAATCAGGGATGGAATTAGAGTTTCCCAGCACCCACTCAACCCAAACATCCAAGTCAAAACCAAAGAGAATAAATGAAATCAAATTATGAAAAATCATATGACAAAAATTGAGTCATATGATCTCACCAGTGTCAATACCTCCATTTTTCACAACTGACTGCTATATGAAATCCTCTTCAGCTTCACTTCTGTAACAATCCAGCACAACAGTGCAAGGAACAATCTTTCAGGGACAGCATGGAAAAACTCAGTAAAAAAATATACCCCTCCATACATCCAAAAGGAAGTGCAGAAGGACCACAGAATGGGTGCACTTCCGCAGCGCCACCAGCCAAAACTCCCTAAAATCCAGCAGGCAGGTTACATAGCTAGCACAGAATTAAAGCCAACGAGACGTTAACTCCATAAGCAATATCCAAAGAGGTTTCAAGCAGCCCTTCAGGGTCTTGTACTTTTCTGGAAAGGGAGTTGACTGCATAATGAGCACCAAGTTTTAATTTTCACCAATTAAAATTTTTCACTTAATTTTCACCAGCTAAAACTTACTTTGTTAAAGAATACAACACTTCAAAGATCCTTAAGAAATGAAAGGCTTTTAACCAAAATAAATGAGGCATCAAGAGAAAACCTGGTAAAAAAAGCAAGTTAGTGATTAAATAGGAAAACAGTACATTTTGAGATCTAGGAGAGCAGATGGGTTGTGGCCATTTATCAGAAGCAGATTACTTTCCTTGCCAACATCCACACAACTTTTTCCAGAGTTAAAAGATGAGGAGTCTAAAGAACTGATCAAAAGTCTTCCACAGTCAATAGGAAGCTTCACCTTTAGCGAGCTTGGGCTTATTTACTGAAGTAAGCAGGTATTTCCATAGGAAGAAGTCCTGAAGTTCCCATCGGGACCTGGCATTAACTCCAAGCTTTTCCACTGGGTGGTGGTAATGAGATCAAGAAGTTGAGGAGAACTGATAACAGAACAACTCAGAAGAGAGAAGAACACAACCAGTGTTCATGTATTCATTCATGTATTCATTCATTCTGTCTCCCTCTATGTATGCATACGTATTTTTCTGTGCGTGAACATGTATACCTACCTATGTGTACATACGCAACACTGGAAATTTATATATTTTATATATATGCCACAGTAATGAAAGGATGAATAAAATGGTTTCTAAAAATCTTTCAAGAGATGAAACAAAACATTTTAAAAAATTTTTTTAAGTGCTAGCCTCTAATCTTAAACACTGCTTCATAAGCATTCAGTTCAACAAGGTAATTTTCTCAATGTAAAAGAGAGCTGGGGTGATGCTGATGACAGGTCAGAAAGTAGCGCTACATTATTCCTGAATGAGCCAATGAGAGACCCACTGGGGAAAAAAACTCCAGTGGTTAATATTTTAATACATTTCATTGTGTTCAATATATGACACACTATTATGGCTTCCTTTTTCATGTGATCTGTAATAGTCACAGAAAAGAAGGGAAATGAAATTAAAAATGATGTGTTTACTTCCCTAATATTACACATTTCAGTGAGATCCAATTTTTAGAATGGGAACGTTTGGCAGCATCTGAGAATCAACCCCCTTTGCAATATTTATGGTTACAACCTCCCAATTTAAGACACCATAAATCACATCAGGCATTAATTGGTTCACTTTCACAGGGCGCTTGTTCTAACAATACCAGAACACAGCAGAATATAAAGTACATGCTGGGGAAGGATATTTCTAATATTGTATAAGATGACAGATTGCCATGTACAATTTAGATCGTACCCCTTTACACCACAGCTTATATAAGGAGCAGGTAATAGCTACATACGTATATAATCAAAGAGTTTGTTTTAAACCTTCAGCAGGAGTGAGGTTGGTGATAACTAAGGCAGTCCTAGCTCTACCCCGTGGACCCTGCGCATTAGAGCGCACGACGCGCGTTGTCAGCAGCACTGCAAGGCTTGCGTGGGAAAACGAAGCAAGATCCAGAGGCTGTCAGAGCCTCACGTCTACATTGGTTTACTGTTCTGCACCGAAGCTTCATCTCCCGATTTTATCGGAATAGACTTTTCTGGTTAATTTACCTTTTTTACCGTACAGCTCAAAATGGCTGTACAACTCCTTGCAGGAATATGTGTGAGCTGCATGATACATCATCATCATAATTTTAAAACCTCACAATTTTTATAACGTACGATTTAAATACAGGTAGATATGTGCAGTACGGTAATAGTCTTGAAGGACTCATTATGGTCCTCCTGAGTGGTGCTTAACACCATCAACTTACTGTGTGAAAGGCCCTGTTTAGTCATTAGAACAGTTATATTTTTTTCCTAAATAACTAATGAGTTACCAATCTGTCTGCTGTAGCGAAAGAATATAATTGCAAATAGGCATGTTAAAAATACTCTCAAAAGAGTTTAATTCAACTTTCAAAATACTAATAACTTCTGTGCTTAATTAAAGATAGCCATATCAAAATAGCCCTGAGCATATTATAGATTACTAGCCTGAAAAAATTTCATTATAAGAAACAAAGTCAGTATTGTTCTAAAAATAGATTTCCAAAGCCCAGCATATCATTTTTGGCATTTTGACAATTAAAAAATGTCTACATAATTCATTTAATTAAGTAAAAACTTACTCATTAGCTCAAGCTATATAAATCATGCTAAGTTTTATCTAAATGTACATTTTCTTGGGTATCTGTAAAACCTGTGTAATCAGAAGACAAGGCAGAATACTATTAATAGCAATATCAAGACAACTGCCATGGGTAAGCTGAAAATCTGTGCCCAAGCAGCAACACGAGCAGTTGTTTTTTCATCCAATTTTTGAGTTGCCTTGGAGTTATATTGCTTTTGTATTGCTGAACCCTGAATTAACAGTTCTTCTTGTCTCCACGATGGGAGGATGAAGTATTGTTACTTTTAATGACTACACATTAATTTAATTAAAATAGTAAGAATTCTGACCTCATTTATTGATTATTTGAGTGGAAAAAGGTTTAGGTAGTTTCAAGATTTTTCTGCCCTACAGCTATGTTCACATGGCCCTTTAGACCAGCAGTTCCTGGTGGTAAGTAGATGGGTAGGGCCACCAAAAATAAACCTTCTCCAGTTTTAAGAGACCATCTTCCACTTCCTTCTTTGCATAATTGTGACACAGTGTATGCATATATATATAGTTAGGAGCTTAATTTTCCACTTTCATTATTGCTATGTACACTCCAATGTAACTTGACATACTTCTGTAACTGTGTATTAAGCTTTCTCCACACAAAACTGAATTTAACACAGGATATCTATATCTACACGCAAAATAATGCATATTTGCTTTTACAGAATTCCAACATTGACACCTCCTAAATATATTAAATTACCCTTGAACTAACCTTAACGTTGGCATTCCCATTAGAACCAATGACCCTAATGCATTTGAAATGCAAAAAGTAAGAGGAAAAGAAAGTATAAAATATTGTAAAAGTCAAAACAAAAATAAGACTCAACTATTCCCTGGGAACCAGTATGCTGTATACTTTTTACAGGAAAATGCATTTACTGTAAAACAAAAACATTAAAACAAAACAAAACATGCAGAAGAAAAAAGAAAAAGACCATCTGCACTCAAATTCTCACAACTCTAGAAGAAATAAGATATGTTTAAACCTGCTGATCTGGGGCTAGTTCGAAATCAAGAAAACAAAAAACCCAACAAAGAAGCCCCAACCCTACTTCTTTTGAAGCAGATCTTGAGATTTGTACCTTGTATTTATTAAGCCTGTAGACTCAGCCACCGCCAGTGTGGTCCCTCTGTCCCAGCTGTCTAAACTTGCCACTTTTAAATGTCTTCACTGCTACGCTTTCGTCAGCTTGAAATCCCCATCAATTATGTGACCTAACACTGAAATCAAGTGATCTTCAAGCTTTTCTCTTCCTCTTTACAAATACTCATGCACGACTGCAAGACACTGAAGTCCCTACATCCCTGTAGCTTCTGCTGGTAAAGCTTTATTGTCATTAATTCTCGAACATAAATTGATTCCTTGAGCTTCCTAGTCATTTTTGTACATTTTCTCTAAATTCCCTCCGCTCACTTTCCAGAGCAGAAAATTCTCTTATAAAAGTGTATTTATATCCAAATGACCAAAAGTGTAATCTACTTGCAGGCAGATTATATTTAAAGATCATCTCTTAAAGACGGCAATTTAAGTTCTTCGGCTGGATATTCATCTCCATTATGCCCTCCATTACGTATGTTCTTTTCAGAAAGCAAAACATGGATTAGCTTCGTAATAACACCATAAAGGTTGAAAAGCAGGACCTGTAACAAAATTGTCTCGTTGAGAGGCTTCAAGAATAAAAATAACGTTCAGGCAATGGCCACTGCAAAACGAGACTGACTATAAACACGCGGGGCAGACGCCTACCTCTACGTCGCTGCGCCTTGGTAGTCTCCTTCATCCTCCCTGCTCTACAGCTGTAGAGGTTCTGCGGCAAGCACTGGCGCCGAGACTGCAGCCTGCCGCGCGCTCTCCCTTCGGGGCTGGCGAGCCCGTCCTGTCTTTCACACCGCCATCGCAGACTCCCCACATCCGCAATTTGCTTTCCTCGTTGCTTAATTTTCAGGACAGGCAATTCTTTGACTGTAACTGATGCTTCATTTTGCAAAATATGTTTTCCTATAATTTCTCATCTGCAGTTTACTCACCCTGCGTATGAGGAAGTAAGGAGAAAGTTGAGAGGAAACCAAAACTATTTGTATTAATTTATTAGCAGGAAGCCAATTTTTGCTCAATATTGCAGCCGTGTATTTTGGATTTAACAGAACATTCCTCGAACTGAAGCCTAGCAGCAAAGTAAGTGGATTTTGGACAAAGCATTTTCTGACCTCAGGAAAACAGCAGCAGGAAACCAACTCCAGTGGTCAAAATTGGATCATAATGATGAAAAACCCTGAGTGTTTCTGGTCTCTAAACTGCTACTCTACAGAGTGATAAGAGACATCATATAGAACCTTATCAGGATTTAATTTCCTAGCAGAAATGAGGAAGGAATGTGCAAACCCCCTCTTATGTGATCTAACGTTAGATTGCAGTACACAATAAAAATATCTTAACAACGGGCATATACCTAAGGAAGATAAAATTCCATCTTTTCTTCCTGAAGAAGCTTCCTACATACAAATCCATTTAAAAATAGCGTATTTCTGGTTTGCTGTGCATGACTGTCTTCTTCAGGAAATGTTTTTTGGCAAAATCTGCTCACAGTTACTGTATCTTTTCAGTGCTTCTGTAATGGTATCTCGTAGAACGCTCTTAGTATACGAGATTTATGAATGAAACATGTCAAAGTGTACATAGTACAAAAACATCATTGATAAATTTCTTTGTAATTTAATTCTTAACTGTAGTCTAACTGTATCATAAAGGGTCTATACTACAGGCCACCACCGCTATACGAAATATCTCTGTTTTGTATGTATTTGTACATGCATCTTCTCCGTGTCATTCTGCATCTCCTCACTGACTCTTGCATCCTAAGTTATATGTTAAAATTCCCCCACATTTTATTACATTTCTAAGCTCTACCAACTACAAGGTTATTTCCAGATCAACTCAGATTTTGAAAGGGCTCACTGTGAGTAAATTTTACCACAAATTTTATGCTTCTCATATTGCGATATATTTACTGCAGGGACAATACAAAATATGTTTACAAATGATGCAGGCATGTTCAGCATCCGTGCATGGCCTCTGGGAAGAGTGGAGACAAGCAGCGCTCTGAATTTGCGAGTACTTCCTCCGCATTATTAAGATGAGCGGCTGTAGGAAATGAGGGCTCCCTCCCTCAGCTTCATCGTTTTTTCTGTCCTGCAGATTTTGCAGTTTCACTTCCTAGGGTTTCTAATCTAATTCTGAGATTAAAATCTAAAATAATCGTTACAACAGCCAGAATGGAATTATTTACTACTGTACTGTACTGTAACGTGTGCTGTTCTCATTTTACAGCACTACTAGTACCTATAATAGGAATAGTTTTCTACGGTCATTTTATATTTTCGTTAGGTAAATTAAAAAATGCTAATTATTAATAAAATGCAGTAACATATGTATTCCTGAACACACCAAGGCTGTGTCCATCCTGTTTTAACAATTTCCGAGTCCTACCTGCCATGCTTCCAAAAAAAAAAAAAAAAAAAAAATTTCACAAAAAGCATTTATAGTATATAATCATCAGATCGCTTCCTAAAAGTGGCTCAGAGAAGGGTTGGTTGGTTTTTATTTTTCCTCTGCACATCTACTGGATGATGAAGCAGATCGCCTTCCCACATTTATCTCCAGTACGTCTCCTGCGTCAGCCCGTTATGTGACTCTGCAAAGCGTAGTATATATCTTGGTTGTGTGCCAAGTCTGCTCGGGAAGCCAGACTTTCAACCAGCTCTTCATGCCACAACCAAAATCATCCGACCGATACGCAGCAGACTATACTGTTAAATACATCTTGGTGTGAAAAAGCTTCAGCTAAGGAAGTTTCAGCAAAGCCTGACCTTTCCCTGGACATACTTCAAGACTTACCGTAACGTTCTGTTCCAATAATAGAAACTCCCCAAATGAATAAGCAAATATTTAAATTTTACAGATATCACCCTAAGGAAAATTTTAAGTTAAACATAAATGGCACGATTACCTAATGGGCATAAGCAAAATGTTAGGAAAGCGGAGTGTTTGCATAAAACAGCTACAATTAATTTTTCATTTAATTTTTTTCTCAAATATAACATGCTTCTGGAGAGCATACTTAGTGAACATACTCGTGGTTCCAGGCCCACACAGTATTTTAATTCCATAAGGTGCGTGGGAGGCTTTTTTAAATCCACATAATTTTGTGGTGGTGGTGGTTTTTTTTTTTTTAACATGTTAAATTATTATCATCAGATGGAGGGGAAATTAAACATTCTGAATGTGTTAAAAGCCTCAGTCGTCTTGACTCCTATTACCAACTGCTAACTACTGCTAAAACTCATCCGTTTTTGGAACATGAACAACCTTGATAACATCAGATGAAGACAAAATAAAAATAGAGCTTTGGCAAAGCCTGTGAACTGAGTTCCGGTGTTTCAGAACACCGTGTGAAGCTCTTGATTGCCTTCGCAGATGTAACTCACTACATTAATATTGTAGCTAACTCACTTCCTAACTTTCCTAAGAGCAGCCAGAACTACGGTCATGCTGGAAAAAAGGGGAACTAAATAAAATCCAGGCGATGTAAACAGCTGGGATTTGTTTTTTCCTGATGGATAACGAGGAAGACTAAGCTGACAGGAAAGGTTTTGTGAAAATTATTCCTGAACAGCCTTATATCTAGTTTTCCTTTCTTTTTGGCACATTATATACGTTAAGTTTCCTCCTCTTTCCTTTTCCTGAGAGAGGAGGGTAAAAGCAATCTTCTTCATTGCCTTAATTATTTGGCTTTTAAGATGACTGGAATTAAAAAACATCCTGTATGTTTTCTTTCTTCATATAGTCCTTATTTTGACATATAGTCCTGTATATAGCATTTGGATTTTATCACTATTCAGACATGCGGTAATAAAGATGCTTAATGAGCAGCAAGCTCGGTTTTTGCTGTCTGGGTCCTGTTGACACGACATGACCGTGCATCTGACGCATCGAGAAGAGGTCCCTGGGGCACAGCCCTACGCAGCAGGGGAAATTCTGGGCTGTAGAATAGGACGGCGCTGTCTTCACCCTGCACGTCTCTGCAGGACGTGTTGATACATACAAGGTGGCAACCGCGTTTTCTGCAATCCCTCCAGCGGTATTCAGAGCAAACGTGTCCTGCGCAGACCTTCAGTAGGACGACGCGACTCCCATCACCTTCTCGTCACAAAGCGCACGGCTGAAAAACTCCGCTTCGCAAGTAGGCCTGGCTGAGCTCGCAAGCCCCCCGCTCCAGGTATTCCGGCTCCTGTCCTCAGCGCCCGCATCCGTCTGTCTGCTTGCCCGGCGGCAACGCGCTGATAAAGCCTCTGCCAGCCCACGAGCTCATAGGGGTGCTCCAATGAGGAGCATGCCGGTGCTCTATGGCATCGCACCAAGGTGCAGTGTCACAGGGGTGATGTCATGACACGGCAGATTATTACATACGCGATACGTACATGACCGCTTTTTCCCCTTTCACAGATGAAGAGCTGCCGGAGGTCAGGCAAACGAACGGGGAAGGCAGCAGGAGGTCCTTGTGTTTCCAGACCACGCTGGGCGGT
Source organism: Calonectris borealis (assembly GCF_964195595.1). Lineage (NCBI taxonomy): Eukaryota > Metazoa > Chordata > Aves > Procellariiformes > Procellariidae > Calonectris > Calonectris borealis. The sequence goes on from NC_134317.1 coordinate 37,978,333, forward strand.
GGGAGAGGAGACGTCCCTGGGAGGAGCGATGCTGGGAGAGCGCTGCGGGCTCCAGCCAGCGAGCGGCACCGCCCGAAGCAGCGCAAGCATCCCCGTCGTCCACCAAGGGGGTCCCTCCTGCCCCCCAGGCTCCAGCTGAAGAACAACTGCACAGATGGCTGGCTCTTCTGTGGCTGCCACAGCCTGACAGCAGGCACGCGACGTCTCGGCCCGCCCAAGCTCCTCAGCTGCGTTCTTGTGTATAAACATGTTAAAAACAGTGAACATCAGCAACGTCAGTGACAACATCAGCGAGAAGCAGATGTAGAGTTATATGTAGAGAAGAGTAATTTATGCTGATGCAGGTACAATAAAAACCATTCCGGTATGTCTTACGTAAAATCCTTTACGAGCCAAAGTCCTACCAGGTCTGGAAAAGCACGTACGTGGTGTCAGCAGAGGGTCCATCACTCAGATGTGGTGCTTCACAGGGTGAAGCAGCAGCCACGATCTGCCATTCTGCTTTCTGCTGCTGTGGAAAACAGGGCAGGGATCCATCACGGCATTTGTTATCCCTTCCTCCTTCCTCTTTGACTATTTTTGATTATTTTTACTGATTTGTCCTCTCTCCACGGGTACGGGCGTACGGGTGCCATTCTGCTGATGAAGGGAGCTCTGCAGCTGCTCTCTGTGGCGACTGAACGGGCAGCTAGTGCAGGACAGAGAACCCAAGTGGCTGGGGCTCCATATGGAGAACATATAGGCGTGGGTACTGGTGCGTGCATGCAGCAGATCAGCTGGGACAACGCGCCCAGCGCGCGGTTACAGTCAATACGTGCTACAGAGGAGCAAGCACGGATACGACTGGGAAATGCCGCTTGGCCGGAGCCCCCAGGAACTCCGATCAAATGATATGTAAGGGCCCCGCCAGCTAAAACAAGGTGAGAGCGAGGGGCCGTTTTAAAGATCAAAAATGCACCTCAATGCCAATCCGTTCTAGCAGAGGCTCTTGACCAGCAGCACGGTTCTGTTTTCCCTGCCTTTAAATTTCCATGATGCCATGTTGATTTTGCAACACTGAATCTCATACCTTGAGAGCAGTCCCTTAGAGAACAGTTGTTCTAGCTGTAAGTTAGTACAAATACTAACAGAAAGCAAATTCATACCGCAATTTACATATTTCTAAAAACATAATCGTTGCATGATCAATGTTATTTAGGGTACTTTACTAATAGCTTTTATTTGGTAGAGCTTTATGCAAGTCTTTTTGCTACAAGGTGAAAAGAGATAATAGATATTTTTTAAAACCATGGAATACTTTAAACGTTAAGAACCACCAAAGACCCTGGATTAATTCAATTTCAGATTAAAAAAACAAAGTCCTAAATGTCCGGTGATCTCACTGCAGTCATAAATATCTGGAAGTTGTGTAATTATTTAATGCTTTCCTCTGTTTGTAATCCTCTTACAACAGAAGCACATTCTCCAGAGATCATTGGCTTACTGTGTACCTAAGGAAATTACGCTACAGTTGAATTATGGTAAATATATTTCATTCCCCCTAGGAGTGGGTAGTGAAAGTGCTTAAGTTCAAATGAAAGCTAAATTAAAAATAATAAAAAAGTTATTTAATTCCCTAACATATATAGTCAGGTCCTTACACAGCTTTGCAGGAACGTATCCTCACAACCAGTGTAGAAAACAAAGTATATAGAGCATATATGTTTATTTTTGTTATGGATGTTAAATCCATTTTCAAATCCTACCATTAAACAATCATCTTCCATTCAATAGCCATGTATTCGCTGAAGTTCTTTAAATAATAGATTTTAAAACTAAAGTAAAATAAGCAATATGCAGCATCTACTGATATCCATCTGTATCCTATATTACCACACAAAGCATAAGGTACAACTCGGCAACAGTAGAGATCTTTCCATTGGAACTGGGTAAACATAGAGTGCTTCGGCTACAGACTTTACCTTCCCTTTACCAATTTAATTTAATTTCACCATGATTTTGATGTAGTTCCCAGATGCGGGTGGTTTTGTTGTTTTTTTAAATCCTATAAGGTCTAATAGGAACCAAATTTTTCACGTTTCTTTTAAACAACATTTTTTTTTCTTTTACAACATTTTGAGTATTACAGTAGGAATAGTTTTGCTGTTGCTGGTTTTGCCTTCGCTACGTTGCAATTTAATGATCCATAAAGACGTTGAGGCCATACTTCTGGAAGGGGCTCTCACATCCTTAGATGTACACCACTGAGTGGTCCTAATGAAGTCAACAAGACCACCAATCTACACCAGTGGAGGTAAGTCAGTCTTACAACCTCGAAAAGGAGTTTGCTGAAACCGAGATACATAGATGCAAATCTACGGTAATAGACAGAATCGGAAACTGGGGAGCTGAATGGCTTTGCTGACTGCTTTACAATCAAGATTAAATCAGAGGTTGTCTAGGAACAAGGGTATCTGCTTCATTGACAGAGTATGGTACATCAGAAAGCAATTAAGTCAAAGCCTTAGAGTTTATTTTTGTTTAAACTGCCGTCAGTACCAGCCATCGACCAGTAACAGCACTAAAATAGAAAGCAAGCAGTGTCACTGTTGTGCAAGAAAAATGACCCAGCAAAGGTCAGGAAATGCGCTGTAGAGGGAAGACGGCTAGGCACGGGCATCGGTTATTTAGGGATTCTGCCGGGCCTGCCGCCCGCAACAACAAGAACAAATCCGTCCACCGTGTTTTCAGACATGAGCTACCTGCAACAACATCTCAGTAGTTTCAAACTTCGCTAAAGAGTTTAGCTTAATTACTCTGATATTCCTCCTTCTTGGCAGGCAGAGCTAGACAAAGCCTGGCTAAGCACTAACCTTACGGCAAAGGGCTGGCTCCTGGCTCCGTAACAGGGTGTCCAGCGTCCTCGCTTCTCGCTAACAAGAGGGCTTAGAGGTGAAAAGCTCCATCAAGCAGCTGAAATGCTTGAAAGCACCACTGCTGCTATTCAATCTCCTTCCAGTTCAGATACTCTTGCAGGCCACAAACGACGACACGTTATTTCTTGTGGTCCGTGCTGGGACCCTACAAGTCCCTGAAAAGCCTCTTGCTCGAGCGCGCTGCCACAGGCTTGCTGCGTCCTCCTGCTCTTGGACTTAATCAGGACTACAGCGTATGTTTCTACAAGGGAGCCTCCATTATTCAGCTGAGATAAATATATATATACATACATACGTATTTTGTACATACACGATAGATACCTATTGCAGAACTTTCACCCCCAGGGAATGCATAAAATATTAATACTTTTATAATGTATCATTGGATTGTAACATATAATTTTGTAAAGTGTCATACTATGCTTATCATACTAAAAAGTTATAGACAAGAGAATCTGAGGAATATAAAAAGCCTAGTCATTCACTCTCACAGAAGAGCTCTCATTTTATACCACACAACAGATCCAAAATAATACGTGGACGCCTGCAAACATGGGCAGGGAAAGTCCAAAGCACTTTTGATCGGCATGGGGATAAGCTGCTGGCCAAGGAACTCCCTGCTCATGCTGGTAACTTCCCCTGCCATGTTCCCCATGGCTGATTTTCACAAGTAGGAGTAAAACAGAATCATGCAAGCTGTGACACTGCCTAAAAAATAAATCTTTGCGTTCAATTGACAAAATGAGTCAAACAGCAATATCATCAGGACCGCGATGCAGCTCAGTCGCCTTCCCAAAGGGCAGCAGAATCTACTCAAGAACCACACTCAAAGAAAAGCAGTTACTGTTGGCGAAATGTGTGTTTAATGGCAAATAGCGCCAGGTTGTGTGAGCTGGTAGGGCCGCAATGACACACGTTAATGCTGTATCAACTTAAACCCCACGAGGTTCTGGAACAATAGCTCTGGGTGACGAAGGAGTCTTCTTTATACACTACTGAAATCACATGAAAGGAAAAAGGAAAAGGAAAGGCAAATAGGTTACAAACACATCTGAAAAGGAAATTTAATGGGTGAAATTCACTCTTCTTTCTCCTTTCACCACTTCTTGCCAGTTCATTGTTCACCTTTTGCCTACCATAAATGGCCTCGGTCTTTCACACCCTCTGAACAAGCCATTTCTAGCTACCACTTCACTGTGCTTTGTTGAGTTATTTTAATGCAAAACCTCCCTAGTTATCACAAGGCTGTTTTCCATATAAAATTAAACCGATTGGCTAGTCAATACTTAGAAGCAGCAGAACAACTGTGTGAAGAGCAAGGTATTGTTCTGTAGTCCGCTCTTTGTTTTTACTGAACAGGACAGCTTGCACTGCTCTCCCCCAGGGTACTTGCAAACAAGCAAACCCCCTCCTAGATCATCTCCTGATGCTGAAGTACAGGAAGTTTACAAACACTAAACAGACTTCATGGAGAATGGATGAACAATATCCCAGTGGGCATCTAACCAACACACTTCATTCCCAGTTCTCAGTGTTACTGCAATGACTGCTGTTGCAATTATAGGGTTGCAAATGGATTCACAAGCAAACATGGTCACATTTGTGATAAACGGTGCTATTGGGGGTAACATAACATATAAAAAAAGCTAAAATTTAAAAACCATCTTGCCATGTACCTAAGAAGTCATACAATGCTAATGCAGAAAGACATACAACTTTTTCCCCGCTTTTTCCGTTACGCGCTCTTAACGTAATTCTTTCCTCTGTTCCTTCTAACGTACAAACCTATTTCCCAATCACACAGCATCTGCATTTCATCCCTTGCTAACCCACACGTTGCAAAAGAGATTAGAACTTGTGCACACTATGTTTGCATCATGATACTTATATGCCAGAGGTATTTAGGGGAGAATGGAGAGAGCTGAAGGGGCAAATGTGCAGTATTTTCATACACTCTGAATGAAATCACTACTGAGTAGAAAAACTGCTGAAAACACGATCTGACGAAAAACACGAGAAACAAGGAAGGGGGTTAAATGGGTTTTGTTTGTGGCATATCCAGGTGAACACTTTAAAAAAAGGCAGCTGTAAAAGCCAAACCCATACATACAATTTTTCCAGGCAATTCGTTCTCAAATCTGCCTTCATTCTTTTCCAGTAATTTCACAGAAAAAATCATGTGCATCCAGAATGAATAATCAAAAGTTACAAATAGGGTATGGAGTCAGACGAGAGACACTTTTTGCAGGAATGAGTGCCACATCAAGGAGCTGCAGAAGCACTCCAATCAATCAAGTCTCGACTTCTGACTTGGAAACCTGCGACTCAAATCTTTCTCCTTCTTTCAATGTAAAAGAAACTAGGGAAAACAAGGAGGTCTTTTACTGGCAGATTTCCAGCCCTTTTCTCCAGCAGGGAAATCTGAACGACCCTGAAACGCCGTGTAAGAGGTCTGCGTACAGAAAGCTGATGTATCGTTCCGAACGCAGGAAGCCCTGTTGTATAGTTCCCCGGATCAGCCGGTGAGTGCGGATCAGCATATGCTTTTTTTTGTCTCGCCTAACAAGACAGAGTCAGGATTGACAGGCTCAGCCTAAACTTGTCCACTTACAGTGCCCCAGGCCTACGGAGCAACTAAGCTATTAGCTGACTGATGGACAGGAGACTTGTCTGAATCCCGCTTTTCTCCTTGAGGGATTATATATTTTGGTATAGTTGCCCTTTGACTGTATCTTTATTTTCTCCATCTGATCAGGGCTGTCTTTGCTAAAACAGGCATCCTTTCTTTGACTTTCAATAGAATAATATTCAGCAATAATGTATAAAGCGAGGCTTTATAAAGCAATCGCTTCGACTGTACAATCTCTAACATCAGAAGTTATCACAATTTCCTCTTCTCATTCCCTTTCTTCTCGCTACAGAAGTCCAAATTTGCATCTTTTACAAAGAGAGATTCTCCCGCAGGATTATCCGGGAAGAGAGAGAAATTCTCCGCAGAGAGCGTCCTTCGTGCTGGTGACCACTCCACCATCTGCGACTCGCTATTGCCCCACCTCTGCAAGATCTGATTGCCCTTGCTATCAGGGATACCCTACGTTATACAGGAGGCATCCCTTTATTCTGTCACTCTTTGCTTGTCCAGAGTAGACGCCAAGTAACAACAGATACTGCGTGCACCTACAATACCTGAATTTCACGTCTACGCAGTGCTCTGATGCCATCTGGGAGCACTGCTCCTCTGCAAAGCTCTTCAACCCCAATGGAAAATATGGGGGGTTTAGTAATGATCAATAGCTTCTGCTTTTTATTTGCATCAAAAGCACATATACTATATTTCATGTCGAACGTAACAGTTTTTCCTTCTGTTCAGTGAACGGATCATAACAAATCAGCTGTAAACCTTTACAGCCAGCAGATGTAAGTGTGCTTTCTCTCTGATTGAGCTGTATCTGTGTGCCATGAAAGTACAACCTGTTCTCCTCCTGTCTCTCACAAATCTTGAAAATAAAGTGGTATCAGCTGCTTCGGAACAAACAACAACAGCATTCATTTTTTCTCAGACAAATATAACTTGTACGCTGCTGATAATGTTTTCCCACTTTTTTTATCCTATTGTCATCTCTCAGCATAAAAGAACCTCAAATGCGATATGGATAACGTAGGAGAGAAGAAGTATCCATCACCACTTACCAGTGGTAAGGAGCTAAGGAGAAGAGGCTAAGTGATCGAAAGCATCGCAAACCAAGCCACACCTTGGTTAAAGGGGAAAAAAAAAAATCAACCACCTGAAATCCCTTCTCAGACCAAATTCTCTCCATCCCAAGGGTTTCGTCTACCACGTATGCCCACGCACACCCTCAGAAGCCAAAATCGTCTGCTCTTCCCTTTCTGTCGCTGCTTACTGGATTAAAGTCAGCACCATCCTAACAGCTCCCCGCAGCCGGTCTGAATCCAGGACAGGCAGCAGCCAGCACTTGGCAGCATGTTCTGCAGCTGTTAGTGCATCCCGAGAATAGAAGTGGAAGAATGAATCAGCTATTTTAGAGTTATGGTACATCTTGGCCATTAGCAGAATCAAACTACAGGAGATAGCGCTGATTAATGCGTTCCTCCTCTTTCTGCTTCTCAGTCAAGCTTACAAAGATTTTAAATCCTGGCATACCTGGGGTTTCCTACAATACAGTTATCAAAACGCAATTTTAAAAAGTTTTCTCACTCTTCAATGTCAACAGTATTTGTAGAGGACATTATAGCTCAGGGAATAACAGATCTGTGACAGCAAGGACAGCATTCGAGTAACACCCTTCTCATAAGCAGTAACAGTTTACGCTCCTTACTGTGGACGATATAAAGTTGTACCATTGGTATTCAAAAGAGCTTAAAGGAAGGGGGGGCAAAGTGCTTCTTCTCCCTCTCTCAAATAAAAGACAGGAGGTGTCTCTCACTTTAGGGGATCGCTGTGGGTTGCAGCACGACGACTGTTCACCCAGTCCCAACTCCGAAAGTACTAAAATAGCCGTTTATTTGCCCTCCAGCTACGTCACCTGGGAGCTGGCAACACGCTGCAGGCGGTGACCTCTCCTCCTCGTCCCCCAGGCACGGCTGAGGCTTGGGCCCCCCTCGGAGCAGCCGCAGGCCAGGCGGAGCGGCAGGAGGGCAGAGGGGGGAGGCCGCTTTGGTGGCAGGGGATCAGGCGCCAAGCTCCGCTGGCTCCGAGTGTGTCATTAGGATGACTCACGCCGAGGAAGAACGGTGGCTTCTGGTGACTCACACGATGGCTAGTTTAGAGCTTAAGCTCAGTGCTCAATCCTGAGCCTGCAATCCTTTAAATAATCTTATAATATGAAGTTTATTCATATACGGGGCCAGCAGAGCTCCCTGTGCTAAAAATTAATTGGAAATGGATTGTGAAAAGCCACTCACATTAATCACCGTGAGCAGCAAAAAGAAAATACACTTCCTGGGGTGGTTTTTTTTATTTTATCTTCCTGAAGCATATCAGAAGGCCTGCTAACCAAAGTCGGCGCGATTCAGTCAGAACAAGCAAAGGCTTTTCGGAAACCTTGGCAAGCCCACAGCATCCCTGCCTCAGCGGGGTGACAAATACCCCGCCTCAGGCCAGTCAGAAAACAGCCCTTCACGCAACACGTCCCCTCGTCCCCCGCCCCGCCCCACCTTCCTCCCTCCCCGCGACACAGCCAGATGGCTTCCAAAATGTGTGAAATATGACGTTTTAATTATAGATCACCTGCAGGTAGACCAGGAGAGGCCTCTCGGAGGAATAGGGAAGAACGATAAAAACACCCGGCAGGTTGGTTTCTAAGTGCCTGTCTCCTCAGACGGCACGGGGAGAAACAGGACCAAGGAGCAGGCCACACGACAGGCAATCGACGTCGGACTGCTGGCCGGCGCGGCGCTGGCGCCGAGCCCCGGTCTCACGCTCCCGGCACCTCCCTCGCCTCCGACGGCACCCTCCGTCCGCAGGAGAGCATCTCCCGCGTCCCCGCCGAGCCAGCTCGGGCCTCCAGCCGGCCCGCGCCCTCTGCAAGCTTGGCATTTGCTTCGGCGCCTTGCTGGAGTCCACATCGTCCTCCACCGCGACCCGCGACAAGACTGCGGTGCAAAGGACGGCCCGAGAGGCGCGCGCCGCGGCTGACCCCGCAACGATCCCAGTGCACGAGACGCAGCAGCTGCCCACCCACGGGGGCCGCCAGACCGCATCCGATAGAGGTTTGAGCTTTGCAGTGGATCTTTGCTGTCCACTTCTAGGTAAATTGGCGTGATCTTATTATTTCAATCCATACGTTTTTTGATATTACCAGCGAACGGTTTCATTCTTTCTACGACACAGTTATTTCAATTCTTCCCCTTCTGAATTGCTCCCAATCAGTCGGCTTAGTTCCATCAATAACAACCTAATAAACGAACTTTAATCTTGCAGTAATGAATACTACTGGCAGCTTAGTCTGGAGTAGCCTTTAATTAAAGCAATTTAGCCTCAGTACTGGTCACAGCCGAACGATAGCCCGCACCACCGAGGTTTTACGCTTGAGATCCTGTAGCTCCAGCCTTGCGAGCAAGCCACGCGAGCGGAAAGAAACTGCGTTTGTGGACTGAAGTGGGAAACTGCTCCCAGAGCTGTGTGCGTGCCACCTTGCTCCAGATCAAAGTGAAAGAACATCAAGGAGCAGAGCCAGCGTTTGGGGCTGCTCTGTGGAAGATAACGGCATTGGCAGTTCTGCTTTCGAGCAGCAGTGTCGGACCCTTGGCTGTCCACGTCTCTCCTCTCTGTCCTGCCCAATATTCCCTGCAGCTGAGGGGCTTTTTCTTCTCATTATCAGATGAAGCTAACGAGTTTGTTAACATACTTTGTTAATGACTCTGCCAAAGGTCCCTGAAAGATTTCTTTAGCCCTCAGCAGCAAAAATGCTCCCCACTTTTTTTATACACAGTTTGATTTAAACAAATTTTTTTTTTTTTAAAGTGAGATTTGGGCTCAGAAAAGAAAATAGTTTTAAGAAATAGTAAAAGGGAACAAAATGTCTCTGTTCCCTGAATATTTCCCTGGATTTCACCCATTCATCAAAAGAGACGGTGTTTTCAAACAGGTCTGATTTCAAACAGGCTCAAGAATTAAATATTCCCTTTTTTTCTTGCCCTTTTTGAGAGTTCTCTGTGTAACAGACAATGTCACAGTTTATCATTAAGGTCCAAGATTTTTTGCTCCCTCATCTTCAAAGTCATTATTTTCTCTTTTTATATTACCTATTTTAAAAATCTTTAGTATCAACGCTGAAAAAGAAGAGTGCAGATTGCCACGGTGGTCTGGGCAGCCTTCAGCAGCCTAAACAAGTGACTGCTCTAAGACAACTCCAACGCGGCCAGCACAAACGCTCCACAAGCCTGGGAGAAGACCAATGCTGCCATTTTATTAATATCTTCTATAAACGAGGCTTGCCATTAAATCCAGGAAGAAAAACAAGGACTGGTGATATGTGAAAAATGAAAAGACATGAAGTGTTTTTGGGAAAGCAATTTACAATGAAGGTAGAGCTGTTGTAAATGTAAAGTCTCAAGCTAAGTTAAAACGGCAGTTAGACTTAAGATCACGTGGAGAAAAAACTTAATGTTTTCATCAAAGACACACATTCCAAAATTTTCTTGACTGATGGCATATTTAAGCAATGTTAAGTAATCAGACTGTAAAATATTTAAGCAATTAACTTCTTTGAAACATTCCCTAGCCAGAGAAAAGCAATGCTGAGCTGTAATAACAGCTATCATGTTTTTAAACTGATAAATTGAATTAAATACTGTAGACATTAACATTTCATAGAGTAAGATAAGAACAGAAACGTTAACATCCAGATACTCCTATTACCAAAGGAAAGTGCTAAATTTTCAAATCAATATTCCCATGGCAACTTTGTTACTGCCAACAACGAATACGAGACAATGGCACACCAAGTGTGTAAGATATGAGAAAGAGAGTATCTAAATGTTTGCAATTTTGTAATTCACAGAATGCCAGAAAATAATAGCTGCGTCCCTACAGCGAAGAAAACGCGTGCTGTATAACAGCATCCCCTTCGCATCCGTTAGAGTAGACATACCTGGAAAAGGTTACTCAGAGGTTACGGAATAATCGCTTCTATTAGATTTCTAAATTCGAGAAGATAGCTAGCTATCTGGGATTGTCTCGGGTAATCTCACATGACACTAGCGTACGGGCTAGACAATGCATCTCCTCCAATTCTAGGATGCTAGATTACTTAGACCTCTTGCCCTCTTGTTATTCCCACTGACAGAGTCCTGCCTGTGCCTATAGACATTAAAAATGGAAAAATAATGTAACGAGTAACTCGATGCATTACTTAACTTTCTTCACGTGTATGTTTTATGGATCTATAAAATTTGCAAGAACATTTAAGGAACTATTAGAAAATAATAATTCAAATTATGTTATTAACAGGCATTTTCAGAATTTGTCTTTTGGTCTAAGATTTCCATTTCTCCCAGTTTTTTAGTCTAAGGCACGGCCAAGCAGCCAGCAACTTTCTTCTGTGTTAGTGAAAATCTTCTGATCTTCTGCCCGATAATCAAATTAACTTTCTCTTTCCCACATTACTATAAATTCATTTCGCTAGAGACTCAAACATAATTACTTTATGCTGTAAATGCAAAACATCTCAGCAACAAAATCGTTAAGTCAATTCATTGTCTGGGGATAGATGTGTGTATCTACTTCAAAAATTTTAGTACTTCAGCAAACGCGTATGTGGGAAATATCATACAAATTGAAGCATTTGTTCCCTGTCTTTGGGTATCTGCTTACGTCTCTATATACAATTTTTCGGTCCATTCTCAGCCTTAGTTTCCAGATTTCGGGATATTAGTCGAGATCTGCAGGGCTAACAATGACAGCTATTTTCAACAGCTTCCAACTCCTGGCATATTTGGGTTGTTTCACTGCTGGGTACCATTCCTCGGCAAGTCACTACAGAGGTCTGGGTGGTTTCAGTCATGGTGAGGGACCGCTCCAGGAGCATCCTGGCCTCCCTGCCCAAACGCACTCAGCAGCTCCACTGGGTCTTCAGTATCCCACGGGCGATGCCCACGCAGGGCACGGTCCAGAGGCTTAGCGACTCGGGAGGGGCACTCCTTGCCATTTGCAAAGCTATTCTGCAAGCGCGCGGCGTGCGCCCAGCCCTGCCCGCAGCCTAGAGCGTTAACCGGGGCAGGCAAGCAGCCCCCGCGACCTCCAGGGCTCTAGCCATCCTGGCACGCGCTCCACAGCTGGCGCCGAGGTCTACCTCAGCAGCTGCCGGAAGACGACACTCGTGTTCGCCTTGGTGGCCTTACTCTGCGCTTACAATTGCTTTCCTCTGGAAAAAACCCACCACACAGTAGGGATGAAATTTGTACAGGAGTGTTAAGAAAAGCACAAAGATCATTTTAGGCCAACAGACACCTTACGTATATACATTTTGGAATGTGTATATATATATACACACACACATATGTATATATAACGCGTACATATAGCACATATATCCACCTTTTTTTGGCTGGCTTTGGAGAGAAGGGAAGTAAAAGGAATTGGAAGATGGTTCTTCCTTTAGTAAGAGAGCCTTTCCAATAATTTTTGCTCTTTCCTGTAACACTTTAATGCCACTAAGCTTGATGCGCTCCTTTAGAGGTAAGGTAGGTGTAAATTACAGGCACAAAGGAAAAAAGATTCAGAGGATGGTTTTCTTCTGACCCTTGCACGCAGCTAAATATCATGCTATGGGGCTTTTTTCCCAATAACGTAAATAACAGTTTTATGATGAATAATATTTAGTCTTTTTTTCCACTATTAATATTTTTGGTTCTAGATGGCAACACAGAGTTTGGAATAAAAGATTATTCCATAGTAATGGAACACTTCTGGGTCATTACTTGACCCTCAGATGATGGCACAGACAGACTGGACCCCAGAACACCCCCAGGCAGCGGTACCCCTGTTCCCACGCTGCCCTGAACATCCTCAGTGCCTCACTGCTGTGCAGAACTCTCTCTTTCCATTCCTGTTGCTGTGGCACCATGATGCCTATTTCCAAGCAATTGTGATTGAGTTCTTCAAGTGGCAGCTGAAGCAGAGGAGAGGAGAGACACTGTAGCTTACTCAATGTTATCACAATAAAAATTAAACTCCACAGACACAAAAGACCGCCAGCACAACGCAGCCTCGCACGCAGAGGTCTGAAAACGCAGCCAAATCTGCGCCTACGAGCCAGGGCTCCGCTCCCCCACTGCTGCTCAAGAGAAGCAGCCTGGAGAGCAGAGGGCTCATTGCACCTTTTTCAGCACCTGCCCCTTCTGGGGGGGACAGGTTTGCTTTTTTCCCAAAAGGCTTTAGGTCCTCTGGAGCTGCAGCGGTGGTACTGAGAACATGACAATTTTACTGAAGTATTTCCTTATCTTCCACTTCAGAAAGTGGGTTGAATGCGCGGGACAGACTACTAAGGGTTAAAGCTACTGCGGCTAAAGCAGTTTTATAACCAGTAAGTGCTGTATCTTTGGTACAGCACTCGGCACTCCCCGGTTTCTTCCTCTGTCAGGTGCAAGGGGGAGAAAATTTAGCATCAACCTACACTGCTGCAAATTCAATTGCACTTGTAAGAATAGGTGCTGTCCTTCTCACTTTATTTTCTGGGTATCCTTCTCCTTTTCTCCTGGACCGAAAGAAATTATATTTGAGTTCTTTTCTCATAGCATATTCAGTGTTTTGAATCCTGATGTAAAGGGAGAGTATCATTATGCACCATTGTTATGGGGATAATGGGAGTAGTTCCAACAGCGTGCGGCTTACCTGTGACGGTTTTAAATTAATGCACTGGTCAGAGCACGTTACATAGCCAAGAAAGGAAGTAATTCCTCATTGTGCAATATTCCATTCAATAACTTCATGAAATTTCACACTCTCGATGAAACCCAGCCAAATTATTTTTATACTAAAAATACCCAAAATAGTTATTATCCATTCACAAAGATATTTATTTCCCACTCCCCAAAACATTAAGCGCCCTTTATTTGTTCACCTTTCCCACCCCCCCCAGAGTTAAACATCATTGCATTTCCGTATGTGAAAGCTCTAGTTTGTAGTATCCCAGCACCCTATGAAATTAAAATTTAAGCCAGGAGAAGTTTCGTATTTATATATAATATCGCACCCCACTGACAATCTAAGTATGTTGTATTTTAAAATACGATACAGCCAGATTATTGCTTTACGATCCAGCTATTCCCAAAGTTGATGGTAACACCCTTCACACTCCCTAGATTACTCCTCACTTCTCCTTACTGAAAAGCCAGCTCTGCACACTTTGCAACTTCTCCAGTTGTTTCTGTAGCTATTGGCAGGGTGAAGTGCTGTGCACGTCATCCAGTATTATACTTTCACCGTGGGAAGCAGTTGTTTTTTGGGCAGTATATCTGTCAGAGGGTATTCTCTAGAACTTCTCTGTCTCTGCTAACAAGCAGGGTGAATTTGTAACAGAGAACAGACAGAAGGCTCGCAGCAATACAAGATTTTTATTTTTTTTCCCCCATAGTCACATGCCCACATTCTTTTTCCTACACATCCATGTAAAAACCAGTGACTGATTTTTTGGTCAATACTTTTGCTTTTTTGCTTCCCATGGTTTTGAGACATGTATCCAAAGTGATATACTTCATGCGTGTCTCCAGGGCCTTTCATAATCAGGAATTTAAAAGGAAAATGTGACCAGAAACAGGGAATAATACTCTTGGAGGCAACAATTCCAATGTTACGAACTTGATGAAGCTAACAGAGTGACAGCAGTTTTCACATTATGCATGAGGACAGAATTTGTAATGTTTTTCAGCATTCTGGTATAATTTAAATGCTTGCTTTGCTGCACCAGATACACCCAACAGTTTCTGATACCAACAGAAGAGGGTGTCTATCCTCTGTGCTTCACAAAAATCAGCAAAATAGTAAATGATCATCTGAATTGCCTTATTTCTTTATGACATAGCTTTGGTGAAAAAAAGGGGGAAGGTATAGGCACACTATATAGGCAGAAGTACCTTGCCTATTTTTGCACTGTGTAGCTTTTTTTTTAATACAAGACTTAAGTAGGTCAAATTAGTATTAAAATATCTTATTTGTAACGACAATCTTGCTAATAACTTCCAAGATTACTTTAATCGCGTTGACATCTCCTATATTAGAATTCAGACTTCCTGCATTTATGTATTTATCTGTTTTTGTACTTAGGCAGACCTTCTTATTAAGGAGAAAGCTTCAATTTGACTTTTTCTACATTCCTACTTAAAAAAACTCCACCTTTAACATTTAGATTACATACACTGTAAAATAAAAATTCAAATTACTGTCACAAAATCTAATGGGATCACATCGTTTAAATTCCCTGAAAAACTAAGGTCATACCACTCAGCCAATACAGGTTTAAAGTAGGAACATTAAAAGAAATAAACCAGAAGGAGAATGGACAGTAAAACACTCTGAGGAGAAACATGGATTGCTTTCTTTTTTTCTTACTTAGAAGATACAGGTGGCAGTAGGGCACACGCGAAGGTGCTCAGCATGGGAATAACATGGGACTTTGTCATTGTCTTCAGCAGAAGGAAATTATGGTAATGTTGGGCGGAAAAAACAACCCTTAATACGTAAGAGCTGCCTTTATGTCCCAACTTCTCTTCGGGCTAAGAAAATTAAGGAAAAAAACCATAGATAAGGAAAATGAAAGGAAAAAAAAAAAAAAGACGACTGCCCTCCCACTAAGACAACATCCCTTCTAGATGGCTCAGTCAAGGACAATGCCTCCTGACAAACTTTTCTTGTAGAAGTGCTGCTGATTTTGCACTCCAAGACAAGCGATACCTATCAATACTGGCAAATGCATTAAATATTCTGTGTTCTCCTGCTCCAGGCTATGCGTTAGGACCGTCCTAAGCACCATACTTCTGGAACAGCACTTCTGCAGCAGCCTGGAAGATCACCAGCTACCGTCCCACAACTGCTGGTCTAAGCCCAGCATCCCCAGACCCCACAAGGTCAGGAAATGGAGTGTTGCATTTGGTATCCTTGTTTTAATACCCCTGAGGAGGGCCCAGGGTCTCCTCAGGTGGTACTCCAGTTCAAAGCTGTCCATTCTCTGCCAGCACTTACTCACAGCAGAGAGTAGCGTTGCGTTGCTTGTAAATGATGACAGATTGCCTAATTCTTCCCTAGTACATTCACATACATCTGCAGAATGCAATATATGAGTGACAAGTGACAAAGAATCAAAATGTTTTAAAGTAATAGTTCATCCTGCAGGAAACAGCTTCACCTGCCTGTCTTGGGGGCTAAAGGAGTATGCTCCAGAGTACAGAAATAAATTAGAATTATCAACATCCTGGAAGGAAAAAAAAAAAAAAAAAAAAGAAGAAATGAGGTTCAACAGAAATAATAGTTTCAGTCTTTCCTTTCCTTAGAAGCAACAATAATATTACCACGTACCTTTCCCAGATAGTTACAGTTCTTTCTTTACGAAGACACCTAAGGGCTCATTCCATTAATATCTTCATCAACAACATAGTGGGATCAAGTGCACCCTCAGCAAATTTGCAGATGACAGCAAGCTGAGTGGTGCGGTCGACACGCCTGAGGGCTGGGATGCCATCCAGGGGGACCTGGACAAGCTCGAGAAGTGGGCCCGTGTGAACCTCATGAGGTTCAACAAGGCCAAGTGCAAGGTCCTGCCCCTGGCTGGGGACAACCCCCGGTATCAATACGGGCTGGGAGATGAAGGGATTGAGAGCAGCCCTGCTGAGAGGGACTTGGGGGTGCTGGTGGATGAAAAGCTGGACATGAGCCGGCAATGTGCGCTTGCAGCCCAGAAGGCCAACCGCATCCTGGGCTGCATCACCAGCAGCGTGGCCGGCAGCTCGAGGGAGGTGATTCTGCCCCTCTGCTCTGCTCCGGTGAGACCCCCCCTGCAGTGCTGCGTCCAGCTGTGGAGCCCTCAGCACAGGACAGACAGGGACCTGCTGGAGCGGGTCCAGAGGAGGGCCATGAAAAACTATCGGGGGGATGGAACGCCTCTCCTATGAGGAAAGGCTGAGAGAGTTGGGGTTGTTCAGTCTGGAGAAGAGAAGGCTTCGGGGAGACCTTATTGCAGCCTTTCAGTGCTTAAAGGGGGCTTAGAAGAAAGACGGGGACAGACTTTTTAGCAGGGCCTGTTGCGACAGGACTAGGGGGAATGGTTTTAAACTAAAAGAGGGGAGATTTAGACTAGGTATAAGGAAGAAATTTGCTCATGGCAGGGGAGTTGGACTAGATGACCTTTAAAGGTCACTTCCAACCCAAACTATTCTACGATTCCATTTTAAACATATTTTATTAATGAATTATTCCACCGAACAACCTGATAATATCTACTTCTTCAGTGCCTTCAAAGGAAGAGCTATCAAGCTATTTTGCAAAGCAACCTCAGTCAATATACTTCCAAGGGTTTTTTAATGTGTCGTGTCAGGCGATAAACATCTCTTTTTATCTCCACTAAGTCAGAGAAGAAGCCAAATACTTCAAGGAGACTGATATTTGCAAACTTTGAAAAATAAATGACAACACATACCTCTATTTGTACCTCTAAATAGAAGAATACAGCTATGCAGATAGAACAGATTGTTTTCAAGATATAACGCTAAAAAATGCCAAACTTTTGTGTGCTGATAAAAATAAAGCTTTCTCAGTTCCCAATTATCTTGGGTCATTTTTAGATGGAAAGCATTTTGTCTAATGTGGTGGACTGTAAACAAATATAATGAGTGGAATTTTTCAGATGACAATATCCTTTTTCCTATTCAGAAAATAACTTACAGAGACATTAGCAAATCAAGAACACTAGCAAAAAAAAAAAATCTTACAGTAGCTGGGGTACATCTGTGTAATGTAACAGAAAAATTGATGGAGTGTTATGTTTTTCACATAGTCTGCATGGTCTTGTACAATAATGAATTCTTTAGGTACTCTGATTAATGCATGAATATAGCTGAGGACAAAATAATTTAAAAAGGGAGGGAAAAGGAGGAAAGTATTCATTCAAGCTTAAAAATAAATTTCTCCTTAGCCATATTTATGTCCCACATTAATTTTTTTGGGTCACATTATAATCAAACCTCAAAAAGCATATATTAATTTTGAATGCAAGAAGGCCGATGAATTTCAAATATTATGTTTAACAATAACATGTGAACAACCTAAACTGCCAAAACAGCACATCTAGGGCAGGACAAAGCTACGCCTGCCAACCAACTTCAATACATTCCTACTTTTGTGCCAATGAGGATTTCACGTTACACTTTTGGCTTCAAGCAGGGGTTAAGCGTTGTTACTGGTTTCTCTATAATAGCTGAGCTGAACTATAAATTTAAAGCTGGGCCATTATTTCTTCAGCTCTTCAGTAGTGGCCCGCATCTGTTTATCATCATCATCATCACCCACAGAGAAAAGCCTTTCGAATACACCACACTTAAAAACTATGCGGGGCTGTTCATTCTGATTTTTAATGTGTCCTAGCTTAATTGTTCGGTTTCAGTGCATCAGTGGCTGCCTAATTTCATTACTATGGCTTTCAATAATCACAGCATCACCAAATACAGTAATAGCATTTCTTGAAAACACACTTCATAATTTATAATTAATTGACTTTGGAAAAATTCTTTAGTTTTTTTTATTTCGCAAAGCTCATCTTCAGACTTCTCTTTTTCTCTTCTTGTTCATGTGTCCTGCAGCCTGCAGATAAATTATAGGCTTGGAATGATCAGAGCAGCCCAGTCTTATTCAGATTATGTCAAGAGGAGTCTGAAAAGCTATATACTTTTTCATTAAAAAGTTTGCATGCTTCTTTAAGAAATTAGTAGGACTAATTAAAATCAATATTTTACTGATCCTTCCCCACAGACCTCCTATTCTTATTCAAGCATCCACGTCTCATTGTCAATGCCGTTTTTCTGCTACAGTTACAGGCTGCATTGGATGGATCTGCACTGACCCCTCAGACGAATTCACGGCTTCTTTCCACTAATAGAAGTAATGCATGTCTTTGTTAGACACACAATAAAAATGAAATACCGACAGGAATCTAAATAGCTGCACTTCATCTTTAAATATTTCTGTTTATTAAGAAGTGGTGCAGAGTGTGCCCTAAACTCCAAGCCAATAAAATCCGCATGTGGTCCTATCAGTCTGGGACCAGGAAAAATATAACCACATCATGCAGTATCTCACGTGAACTAATTAGATCTACCGCAACTGATTCAATTTGGTGCATTGCAACTGAAACCAGACATACAGCTTCCAGACGCGAGCTGGCAGAGGACAGAGTTGCAGCATGGAGTGGCGTAGGAGGCAGCATCTTCTCTCAGGGCAGAGGGACATACCTTCCCTGGCGGGCAGTCGTTCTGCGCACGGTTGCAATATAACTAAGGCTTAGGATGTTACATTAAAAGGAAAGTAGCTCGTTAAGTAGTTATCTTAGTTTACAAAGGCAACCAGACTTGGGAATTCAAATTGTGGAAGAGGTAAACGTGAAGGTCCTATCTGGAGTTCCCACCCCTCAGCTTCTGAAAATAGCTTAGTTTATAGTGTGAGAAGACGTTTCAGACAGAAGTGAATGAATAACTATGTCAAGAAAGAAATAAGGGATAAATAAGAAACAGCTAGTAATAGAAAACATTAGTCACCAGAACTGAAATGCAAGTCACATATGTCATGCCTTGCAGGGATAACAGACAAATGCACAGAGTCACACTGAGCTGGATGGTGTAAAGAAATAAAAAAGGTGGAGAAAAAAAGGCTCTTCAGCTGAATATTTCTAAGACAGACATCAAAGAAAGAAGAAAATTCTTCTGCCTATTAGGCATAGGATAAAGCACGTTGTGAAAATAAGACAAGTAATTTGCTTCACATCTCAATAGGATCAAGATGATGATCTCGGGGAAAAAAGCAGGTGAAATAATGGAAATACAGGACAAGTAGAAAAGGATACTATTACAACTGAAGGATGAAAAAAAAGCAAAGCATGATAAATCCAAGAATCTAGGCATAAAATTACAGATCCAGTAGTGAGTTTTTTTAACAAATGATCAAAATCATGGATAGTTTCATGTGTAGAGACTAACACTTACATTTGGGTGGGGGAAGAGGGATAGCAGAGTGATCTGGACCATTTATATACGGCTGTTCGAGTGATTGCTTTAGTATGTCAGAACAGCTTTTCATTTCTCAAAGAAAAGGATGTAGGTTTCCATCCTATCAAGCAGAACTTAACTCTGATAAACGCTGCACCAAGTACTGCGTGTTTATGTTACGACTGTCACTGGGTGCCTGTATCACAAAATAATTCTACATTATCAGTTGAGATTTTTATCTTGCATAAGCCAATTAAACGGAAACATAGAAGGTAAACCGGCAAAAGTAGATGTTGGTATGTTAAAAGTGCTGCACTGGGAAACATTATAGCTGTACCCAAAATATTGATTGCCAGTTTTAGGAAGAAAGTCAGATATCAAGTTATCAAGTCAGGCTGTTTTGTAAAATGCGAGTAAACCTGCGGTATAATGGGTGTTTTTATTGTTTGGGTTTTTTTTGTTTGATTTGTATTTTTTAAAAAAAGGTATTAAACACAAGGCAAAACCAGGTGTTTCTAGTATTAAAGCAGGGCACATTTTTATGCCAGTCAACTTTCATTCTAGAAGGTCATTTCTATCAAAAAAAGCATAAGGAAAACAGGAAGGTATGAAGTCATCAACCAGAATTGTATTTGAAGACAATATTGAGGTTTCTCCAAATTGTTCAGTTTCTCAGAGCTTTCTTTTCTTTTTTTCCAATTTCAGCAAACTAAAATAGATGTGGTTGCTGGCGCTCGCAGTGCCGCTGCCCTCCACCACCCCAAATGAAATGCATTTAAATAAGAGAAGGAATGTATATTCACATTAAATTTTATAGGCATAAACTATTTTTGACTCAGATATGCATGATCCAGTGGTAGATAAAATAAACAGTGAGTTTTCCAGTCACATCAAGATGGTAGTTATAGTAGCTGTTATACACTTAGCGCTAAGTATTTTATATAAGCTCTGTAAAAGACTTGAAGAATACTGTAGATTTGAAATTTTAATGTAGATGGATAACAAAAGTAGCCATGAGCTTTTGTTTTGTCTTGAACATAAGTTGTCACCTAAAGTTCACGAAAAATGTGACAGATCTGCACATTGATATTCAATTGCTGTACTTCAGAGATACTTTTTTTTAGTGGAATGAAAATACATACACTCGTGGTTTTTCTACTCAAATATGAGATGTTGCCTACTGTATATTTTTATTATGAAAAATTAAATAGTTTAAAGCTAAAAAAAAGAATCACCCCGACTTAATCAAAATAACAAATTAGACTGTCTGGGCTGCACATCTCAAGCAAGCTTTCCCTCCCCCCAGCCTGAATAAGCAGTGGTGACAGTTTTGCTACAGTGGCATTCGTAACTGCTTCAGGCACTTAAGTTTTTTGATCGCTACAACTGATGTGATAGATATAACCTGAGATACAGTAAGTTAAAATAAACAGGGTGTGATGGAGCTGACAAAATGGGCGTCTGGAAAAAAACATTAAGATCATGATAAAAAAGGATGTTATCCAATACAAACCTTCAAAAAGACTCTGTTTTTCAAAAAAACATGTATTGATAGATTTTCGCTTCACTGGCCAAACTGATTTACTGGTATTGAAACAGTTTAAATATTTATCCTTAGATTTAGCTATGACTGGTACTCTTTGAATCCAGCCATTCCTACCAATGTTTCCTCTGCACAGTATAGAACTAAAAGTCAAAAGCACATTATTCAAGTAGTCAGAATTGCTTGGAAATCCCCGTAACAGATAAGGTCTTAACTTTGCTTCCTCCCAAGTCAGTGCAAAGTCCTTCTAAATGCAACTCGGAAAAGAAGTGGTGCTTGGTTCATCCTTACCAGTTATGTCAATGTTGCTGACATGGTAAAATTTTCCATTGCATTGATCAGCAGAGGCAGGGGAATTGCCAAAGAATTCGGTTACGTGGCCCTATAAGTTATGAAGCAACCTGGATTTGTCAATGCAAGAAGCAGGATATCAATGTGGGCACATCGGCTGCCTTTGGGCGTTACCCACGCACTGTGTTGACAATTTCTGGATTTTGCCTATCTTAAAACTTGTATTTCACCAAGCTTCCGTAGAATTTGAGTAGATGGCAGGAATCTCAGTCAAAAGGATCACAGGTTAGAAATAACTCACTGTGATCTCCAAGTTAAGAGTCTTAGGATGAGAATCACTTGGGAAGTTCTTTTTAGCGAGATTATCATTGCCACACTTTGGGAGTTTTGGTGGAAAAGCTGTTTCTAAAAAGCATTCTCTCTCTAAAACCAGTGATGTGGGATAATTTATACTGCAGCACGGACAGATCAGGACCAGCTGATGCTTTTCTACTTGATTTGCATTTTCCTAGCTCACGGTGATGCTTTGTTACTGGTGTTGATGACTCAAAGATCAGATGTATTGTGAAAACCGTGTATTCATGAGGTCAAGGGCATGAGATCTAAGCAGAAAAAAAAGTAAATAAATCTATGAAAATAATATTCAGAGATATACAGTTACAATCACAGATACTTTTCCATTAATGCTTCTTTTATTCCAGTTGGCCATGTTGTTGATTAAATAAAGCTGTGCATAAAGATCAGTTATGAAGGATGCTACAGATGAACAGTATCAGACCAGGAACAGAATCTTAATAAATTGCAAATGCAATTTATTTTACATTAAAATTTAATCCGATTAGTCTACTTCTAATACTGTAGGCTAATAACTTGGGCCCATAGTCCCTCCCGTGATATTACTGTCACTGTCATCATGCTACTTGATTTATATATTAAGCAGCAGTTGAAAGACAGACACCTTAGAGATGCAACTGTCTCTAACAAGAATTTTAAGAGAACAGAATGTTTTTTCAATTCATTGTAACATTTCTATCAGATCTTTTACAGCTGAAGTCTTGGAGCTAAAATACAAATGGTAGATTCTTTAGCTGCTTGCTTCACCTGTCATAATAAAGGAAGCAATAAAAATAGCAGGCACATGGATAAACCCACTATCTTTCACTATTTGCCTGAATTTATTTGACATCACCTCTTTAACACCGGATGAGTTTGGCCGTACGACCGTTTAAGACAGGAGAGAAAACGAACTTCCCGTCACCCGGCCACAGGGGTCTCCAGAGCCAGAGCTGCAGGCCCACAGGAGGGTCCGGCCGGAGGGGACTGGGCTTCAGCACAGCAAGCGCTGAAAGGACAGAAACTGCTGGAGGGCGAGTTTCTGCAAAAGGAAGCACCAAGGATCCCTTCACTTCTCAAATGCCGGCACAGGGCAGTCAGCCACCACCAGGCCTTGGATCTCACTTAAGACAGATAAACCTTGATTTCAAGAAAGGGATCCAACAGCGTTCGAATTAATTGCCAAGCCACGTGCCTTCCGCGCAAACCCTCTGACCCATATCGCAACAGCAGGGTTTAATGCCATCACAAGCAGCCGGTAATTGCGACAGGCTCCGCGCTGGAAGGAGGAGCGCGAGTCCCTCCAGCCAGGCCGAGGCGGAAGCTGGCCAGCGCCACCCCCGCGCGCCCAAGGTACCACACCGGTGCCCGCGGGCTACGCTGCGGGCAAAGGGAGGGGCCCACCCCTTGGGCTGGAGCGCCGAGGGCTTTCTCCAGGTTTGCCAGACTAAGGGAGCGCCGCCCAAGCCCCAGACTCGTACCGGCGCTTGGCAGCTCACCCCCGTGAGCCAGCTGGACATCGCCAGGAGCACAAAGGCACCCGGCCCCATTCATGCTTACACCGGGCTCCGACGATTTTGAGCAAGAGCAGTCCCTGGCAGGAGAGGATTCCTTGCCCAAAACTCAGAGGAAAGTGTTCACGAGGAGCAGTGTCTGTATCTCTGGTAGGCACGGATGCGTGCGTGCGTGTGTCCCAAAGAATCTCATCCATCTCCAGTGCAGATTAAACCACCCCCTACGGATTATCACTGGCCAACGTTACCACTATAGTTTGCAAATGAATTGTGGGACTGCATCCATGTTACTCACACAATTGCCAATACTAAAGACACTGAAGATTTTTAAAAATTGTAAGAAATACTATATTCTTCTTACTTTTCAACAACCCGCCTTCCTCTCTGGCCTTAACCACCTACAGAGGTCTGCAGTGTAACTCCCACATTGCACATGGAAATATTACTACCGGGTGTAGCTTCAGCAGAGAGAAGATTCAGGTTTTGTTTTGGCTGGAGGTACTAATCTACTTCAGCACTAACAAACAGCCTGCTCAGGCCTGAGCCACGGGGTAACACCACAATTCTGTATTGTAAAAAGCTCTGGCTGCAAATGAGAGGGAAAAATA
Source organism: Calonectris borealis (assembly GCF_964195595.1). Taxonomy (NCBI): domain Eukaryota; kingdom Metazoa; phylum Chordata; class Aves; order Procellariiformes; family Procellariidae; genus Calonectris; species Calonectris borealis. The sequence goes on from NC_134317.1 coordinate 38,002,244, forward strand.
CAGGTTAATTACCCAATCAGTAACGCAGAACACCCGTGCAAACGCTGCGGTGCGCGAGTGCAGCACCCCTGGCAGCTGCTGGCACGTGGGCCCTGAGGCCCTGGGGCACCTGCCAGGACGGGAGCACGCCACGAGGAGACGCCTCGGCGCGTCTTAACCGTTCGTCACAAGCCATCTACGAGACAAGGTGACCCAGGAGAATGAAGCCAGAGAGGGCATTTAGACATCCCTTAAGTGGACAGAAGAAGGTAAGAGGTTATTAAAATGGCCTAACAAGTGTTTAACACACAGCCAGCCCCTTTGACCGTGCCCGCAGCCGAGGCCGCTCCTACCCGCCCTCCAGGTCTGACTTCTGCCAAAAGCACAAGACTCCAGGTGTTACAATTTGCTCATATTCAGTCCTAACTGAAAAGGCATTAAAATAAAACCTTCAGGGAAAAAAAAAAGCAGAAAGGAAAACTTTAAACACTAAGAATTACACGCATAGTCACGGTAACTTCCTTCCCGCCGCCAAGGCAACAAACGCTTCTGCTTTCCTTTTCCCTTTCCCCGACTCAAGGGTCAGTTTACTGACTTCACAACACCTTTAATTTAACGTGCCTTTAAAAGCAAGCTCGTTTCCCCCCACTGATGCTACATGCTTTCACTATAGAATCGTATTTTAGCTTTGGGAGAGGTAAAGCTGTTCGTTCCCTAAAGCCACCATATGGCTGCGGTAGTGTAAACACTCCCCATCGCATCTGTCTCCATAGAGGTTGCTACCCCAGATCAAAAAGAGTACGTTCAGCTTTCTAGTTAAGGGTATTCGTCTTCCATGTATGCCAGAGAAAGCCAAAATTTGTATGTCCCCACGTGGGATGTTGTTACAGTATCTGTACATAAAGAAGGATGTCTCAATGCCTATCCCTTCCAGTTCTGATTTTCATCCCCAGACCTCAGAGCATCTACGAGGGACATCATCACTGAGGTTTTTTTCCTATTCTAGCCACCAGAAAAGCTGTCGCCCAGGCAGGAACATGACCCATTCAACAGTATACAGGCTGAGCTGGAAACATGACTCAGATCTCCGTAAGATGGATGCTCTACCCACATTTCATCAGAGAAGAAAAGAGAGCAGGAGATTTTCCAGGTGCCCCTTTCATCGCACCGTATGGATTCAGTGGAGATCTGGCAGATAAATTTGGTAGAAGTGGCTCTGGCCTCACCACCTCATCCATCAGCACAGACCTTTTCACCTCAGTGGAGCTTCATCGACTGCAGAGGAATTTCATGAAGGCAGCATATTATAAACACATGGGTGTTATTAAAAATAAGTGGATTTGTCTGAGAGCAAGCACATATTTCATGACAACACAGCACTATTTAAAGAACATTTTTTCTCTGCTCTTTTTCAGAAGAAGGGTATTATTTGTTTTATAATGTAGCTCAAAATACCTCTTTAAAATCCATACGATACTATGGAAGCTGACATGTTCACGATGAATAGCTTCTCCTTCAGATTAATTTCTGTTTTATTCTCTAAGCAGAGCACACAGCAGCAAGCTTTATACAAAAGTGAGTTAAAAGTGGATGCTTCTAAAATGAGGATTGTTGTCTTGCACAGCTCTGAAGGAATTGTAAGTCTGCTTTCTAAATATGGATAGATGGGATTTAAAAAAAAAAAAAAAACCACAAACAACTGCAATGTGTCAGGAACATTTATGAAGGGTAAGTACTAGATGTAGTTAAATAGGTGAGCGACATCCCTCCTTTCCACACCAAAATAACGTAAGCAATTATGCCAGGTTTTGGACTTGTATTCATGCCCTTGAGTATTTTTTTAATGAAGGCTGATTTCAAGTCATATTCAGTTAAACATTTTAAAACATAATAATAAAACGGCCATATCACACTTTATAAACTGTGTTTAAAAAGACCATTTATCTCCCTTGAAAGCTATATTTTCATAATTGGAACAGAGAAACCATGCCTTTAACTCACAGTGAATTTTTGCCACTGAGTATCATAAACCTGAAACATACAGTCTAAGAAGAAATGCTGACACCAATATTAGAGAGTTTCCTACAGCATATACAGTTTTATTTACCCGAGTTGCCAAATCCTGAGAAGATGGACTTCAGGACAACTTTAGAAACCTAGTTGTGTTGGTGTCTAAAGTAACTATTTTTAAAAATTTCTTTATTTTGATGATCAAGTGCTCATTATTTTTATTAATCTTGTTGTTAATAATATTATCAATGTTTATCAAGGCTTATTATTACTGCATCAATAAGATATTTAGTCTTTATTATTAATTTTAACGGGATAATGAAGTCTCTAATAAGGTGCAGGGATGAAGAGAAACTCCCCGAAAGGTCCTTCTCTGAAAAGGTCATTCTTATCAGCAACTCTTCTATATACTTAAAAACTGATTGTGGCATTCAGCAAGTTTCATTTTTCATCTAAATTATTCAACACCTGTAGGAAGCCATGCTGAAAGCTTTTTTCACAGCATGAGATGAAACGTTAAGTGGTACATGGACGAATATTTGAAATGGTAAAGTTTCTAGGCATCTGAACATCCAACCAAAATTAGTGCCAAAAAGAAAAGCAGCTGGCTAATCTCAAGGAAAAGTCAAGAAAAGCAGGCTTAGTTAGAAGACCAACAGACTGCAGGAAATGTATCAACTGTAATATTTTCAAGGGCACCTCTCCTCACACTAATAAATCACTGTCTTTATAGATTTTTGTCCCATTTGCTCCTTATTTTATGCTTATGCATACAAGTGCGTAGCCTTTCGGATACTGACCTCCTCTAAGGAACCCACCCGCCTTGGTCCTGCAGTAATTATTGCTGCTGTACTTTCTCGCCTCTAGGAGTAAGGTCACACATCCAAAGAAGTTCCATAGGTAACTCAGCAGCCCATGTGTCTATGCCAGCCAAGGTTTGATCTACTATTCAGCATTCACTAGAGGACGGCTTCTATGTGCCCAATAGTTGATCTCTCTTTGCACAACCCTGGTTTCTCAGGGCAGCTATGGTCTAGTGAAACACTGCGACTGATAGGGTAAGTGCCATGGAAGCAAGTGACGATGCTAACAGCAGCTGTATCTAGAGCGTGGGACCTGCTTCAGGGAAAGGAAGTACCAGCAGAGAACTAGGCCATCAGAAACGGAGACCACCAAATCCCTGCATGGGTCTAAATCCCCCAGGCCCACGGCAAACAGCACGCGTGTGCTGGAAGTCACTCCAGTTTCTCTCGGACACTGATGCTACGCAGTGACGCGTTGAGCAAGTCCCATCAGTTGCAAAGGAGAAAGAATGACACCGAGCAGATTAGTCACATCATTTACAGCGTATCTTGGAGGTTTTCAGACGTGCCAGTGGAGTATGAACACCTGAGAGAAGGTACATTCCCTATCTGCTTAATGGGGAATTTGGATCAAAATGGAAGTTTCCTTGAAAAGGAAGAGGTATGGCTCATATAACTAAAGAAGTAAAATAGAAATACTTCTGTAATAGAATATTTCATACTGAAATTATGTACGCATAGCATTGTTAACAAATGTGAACTCAAATACAGTCTTAGATATTTGCCATAATAAAACAAAATTAAATTGCTCTTCATGGCAGAAGCGATAATCTGAATAAACTGGGTAGGATCCTTTTGCCAAGAAAAAAATCTAGCATTCATTATTAATAGTTCAATTTCCTTTACATTAGATTTTTAACTAAAGCAAAACCACAAAAAAAACCCAAACCCAAACTAAAAAACACTGCCACAAGTGACAGGTATATACAAACACAAAACCAAACTCTATGCCTGCTTATGTTGTGTTGTCTCAACAAGGCAGGAAAAATGTTATACCTAGACATATTAAATCTTCAAATCTCACTAAGCAAGCACTACCGCATTTTAATGTTGCTGTCATTTGCATTGTCTTCCTTTTTAAGTTCCTATGAGAAAATGCAGAGATAAAAGATAAACTGCTGTTCTTGTGCAAATCACTCCAGTGCAGATAAGTGAGGATTATCGGACTTACATTTGGCTTTGCAGGAAATAATAGTATATGAAACTTTTCAAAATACCTGTTAGCTTCTAGAAGCCAGGACTATAAATATTCTAGTCAGACTTTTAAGGAGTTATCTAATAAAAATATACCACAATAAAATGCAATACACTATAACAAAATTAATTTCAATTTATACCTGTCTAAAAAACCCCCAAAATTTGGTTTTATATCCTAAACCATAGGTATTGTGGCTTAAAAAATTGAGGGGGGAAAAAAAAAAGTCATTTTACCCAAATGAATAATAAACTTTCCTAAGAAAATTAATGTGCTGTTTTTATTCTTATCAGCTAACCTCTATAAAACCTTCCTATACTTCATAACACAACTATGAGTTTCCGCATTAAAAGTAGAAAGATCACTGAATTATTTAACCTTCCAGAAATGACAAAATAAAGTCACTTTTTTAATTAAAAATAGAACTTGATAACCTGAATTATTTAATTTTTACATCAACTACCATCTTGCATTCTGTCTCAATGACATTTTCCTTTACCATTTTTGCTTATAATATTTTTATGCAATATACATTATCATTAAATAATTAACTGGACCAAAAATATGCAAAGTATTAGCAAATTTTCAAGTGTAAAATTAGAAATCATTTTACTTTTCTCAATGTAAGAAATGCAGTCCAGAAGTAATTCTGCATTTCATTTTCTTTAAAGAAGTTATAAATAGTAATTCTAAATAGAAGTTATGATTTAAAGGACAAAAGCCCCACATCACTGAACAGGCAAGTATTTGAATTCATTTAGATAACTGAGTAAACTTGTCAGGTTTTAGCTCATATATTAAAAAAATAATTTTGACCTAAAGGTTCAGCTGTGGAAAAGGAAAATAACAAAGAACTCTTCTTCATTTCTTAAATTGATTCTATAGTCTTTAATTTAAAAGACTTTTAAAAAGGTTGTCTTGTTTGTTTAATGTGTACATTGAATTTTCATGCATTAACACACATACGAGTACTTCAGTATTTCCACTCTAATGGGGACTGGAGCTATGGGAGGCAAAATATTCCGGAGGAGCACAGCGTGAGGTATTTATGGCACAACCTGAAGCAGAAGATACTGAGAGGCTCTTTGGAAGTCCCACCCTTGTAAGATTTCTTATGAACTTTTGGAGACTTAAGACTGTCAAGTACTTCAAAACTTTTGCCACCATCTTGGCTTCTTCCAAAACAGGTGACACATCTACATATTGGTACCTTTGTCAGGGGTGTCAACGATGCGCGATAGCAAAAGCTGCAAAGGATCCGAGTGTTTTTGCCAGATCTAAGCCACATCCGATTCGTCAGCACAAATTTTGTTACTGGTGCAATGCCCTACTGGATCAAATCCCTCAGAGCAGTTCATCAATTCATTGCAAGGAAATAACAAAACAAAACCCGCACCACAAAGCCTACCCCGATTTCTGTGACCCTCCTGCTCTACCAGCTGTCCTGCTGCTCCCAAAGTTCGGCCCTGGCAACGCCCAGGAGCGATCGCGCCGCCTCCTACTCTCATCATTTGCTCTGCCCCTGAACTTGCTCCTCCGTCACCTGCGATCAGCAGTGTCACTGGGCTGTCCTTGCTGCCTGCACAGCTTTCCAAACAGAAGGAATGCATCACTCAGACACATCCCTTCTTCTATCTTATTGCCAGATTATTCCATCTTTACCACGAAATAGGTCAACCACCCCTTGTGTGAGTACATTGCGCTTCCCTGTCTCCTGTGCATTTTCCCCAGTGCCAGTTGCCCCCAGTAGCTTCGGCTTTGCTGTTCAAACAAGGACACAAGCGTGTCCCCTACTTAAATCACTGCCTCCCAGTTCCACTGAACTCATTAGATCCAGGTTTCAGAGCTATATTTCTGATCAGACCGCACAGGTCCTCCAAAACTGGCACTCAGCTGACAGCACTGCTGCGCTGCCTTGACTCAAGACAGATCTACTAAGCCACCTCGTCTGAAAATTTACTGCTGCAATAGCTGCTTCTTCCTTACTTATTCTTTTCAACGGCTCTCTTGCCCAAAGACTTAAAGTAGCTGTAAAACCCGCCTGCAGAGAATATGCCCTGGGCAGTGGCTCCCTCCCCCATGGCTCCCTTGTCCCTAACTGCAAATAAGGACTGCAGCCTGCGAACACCAAGGCTCAGCCCAAGACTATTAACATGTACTTCCCGAGTCTCTGCAGGGGCGGGGGGGAAGGCGGAATAAAACCAAAATCTATATACTGCTACCATATGGCCAGAAAGCTAATGAGCATCACTACAAGGAAAAGCAAGGGGGGTGAGCCGAGCAGCTGAAAAGGGGAAAATATTCATTAACCATCTTTTCTCTATGACAAGAAATACTTTATTGTTGAAATATTTATACTCGGAGGCTTTTAGAACATTAGCATCTTTTAGCAAAGAAGTGCCTTGTCCTCTCAGGTATAACTCAACATCAATTATCAAAACTTTAAAGCAATTTGTAGTGAGGTAAGACTCTACAGTAAGAGAAGACTGAGGATGCTAACATACCTAGCTCGCAATTCCCATGCTTTATGGGAATTTACTCTGATTCACTACAGACTTAGATACAATTTTACGTTGCAGATTACATCTCGGCCCTATTTGGAATAAGGTGTCATCAGCAGTAGGAGTATTTGGAAGCAGATGCTTCATTTAAATGCTTTTCTAAATTTCAGCACAACATGACCACCGAAACAAAGAGCAGTACCGCAGTGTCCGTGGCTCTCTAGCTACTTAACGTGTGCAAATGACGACTGCCACAGGCTGGTTCGTTCCTAGGAGGTAATAAAAAGAAGCTGCCATTCTACGCGATCATTACAGTAGTATCCAAACATCTTGTTATAAACATGATGAAGAGATATTTTGATGAGTTATTTCTCAAGGCCATTGAACCTGAAATGGTCCAGTATTCTTTAAAGGAGCCCCAGATCTACCTTACCCTCTTCATTATCCTTGTGACAAGTCAGGACAATACTTCCAGTGCTCAGAGATCGTCCTAGGAGCCCCCGTTAGCATAACGGGTCTGCAAGGCACAGGGCAGTGTTATGCTGAACAGCCACAGTCCCTCTGGGTGAGTGGAGCAGAGCTTTACTGAGAGAGAGGAGGAAAGCCCAGCCTACCCTCGCAGCCTCCGACAGAGCCTGTCTCTCCTAGAAGACACCCCCGTCACAGGACAGCATGATTAGGTGTCAAACAGGGGATTTCGAAATTGCTCTTTTGGCTCCAGTTCTAGCCAGCAAGATAAGTTGGAGGATGCCGGTGGCTCAAACCATGCCGTTTTCTTTTCCTTCGTTAAGCTATGAAGTGCCAATTGTAATCTATCAGCTAGTATTATTTTAGGATAATCTTTCTCTGACATTTTCAGTGAGATATGACTTTATTTGCGGTTATTGCAGATTGTTATGATTGTAAAATACCATTTTAGGTTAGTCTTTCCTTTGACATGTTTATGAAAAGGTAGGATGCTTATATTCCCTATTTCCTCTCAGTGCCACCCTCAAAGCATCAAGAAAGGCAAAGACATGAACTGCAAGCACAATTATAGTTTCCTTCATTTAAAATGATAAAAGGTAAGGAAATTCAGAATTTCCGAGTCCTTTTAAATGCACTCCTGTTTCTTCATTGATACAGAACTGCCCGTTAGGGACATCAACACATGCCATTTATAGGTATAATCTGAAAGTCCCATACTTTTATTTAATAAAATTTTAAACATCAAATGATATGCTGCAGCAAAAATGCTTTTACAAATGGTTTCCTGTATATAAAAGCAATTTGCAGATAATATTAATTGCATTATCTGATTCCGTAACAGAGAACTTGATCTCGCTACTTTAAATACCTCCGCACAACTGGATGGAAGAATTAAATACAACCCGAGAGTTTAATGTTGGCACCTCTAGCCTTTTTGGGGGTTCTGCTACAGCTATTACTTTATTCATTATTTCCTCATTTTTTTTGAAGTAGTGATGTTGAAATTTGGATACTAAAACATTTAAATACTAAAACCCACTTTCCATACATAATTAGAGAAGGTAGACATATACAAATTAAAGTTGTTGAGAATAAAAAATGTGAACCTCAGAAACACCTGTCCTGTTCACTGAATGAAACCAAGTCCTCTGGGATGAGGTAAAAATGGATAAACTCAGGGTACAGAGTTGAAATCACAACAATAATATTAAATACTTGGATCTGAAAAGACAATGGTCTTTTTCAAAGTGCTTTCTGGAATGTAAACGTATATTCTCTCTGCTTTCTTCTTCTAAAAATATTTCCCATTATTCTTACAATAAGAGAGTAATGACAGAATAATATTCTCAGAGGGAGAATAATGTTTCAGTTTCTAAGCTGTTTGAATCTATGCATTAATAAAAATACATTTTTTCAAAGTGCTTTAATATCAAACATATCAAGATAATGAAGGAATTAAGAATTTCTGTCTCTTTCTCTCACTCTGTCCTAATTTAACCACATAAATTAAGCATTTCATTTATCCCTTGGAAAACTACTAAAAGGTATAAAAGCTGCTGTTACTATTTCGCTGTTGGTACACTGAAGTGGAAGAGGTTAAGCTTATGCCACATTGCCCGAGATGCATTTATTTAGGAAGCATTTACTGCCATATCCAGAGATATTCACATCATCACAGGTATCTCATCTGAGAAGCACCTAGTACTTAAACCCATGCTCTAGTAGTGGCTACAGTGCCGAGTTTTGCCCAACTAAATCCAACACCACCATGGGGATTCACACCTTGAGCAATGTTTTGGGAGACAAGGCTGAAGATCACAATGATTCACAAGTTCAATATTTCCATTTTATTTGAGAAAAAAAATCTCAGTAAGACTAAGAGATGTGTAACCTGATGTCCTCAAAACCATTCCACCCAGTGGAATAAAACCATATTAACAAGAGAAATATCCCAAAACTTCCACCTTTCTTTGAGGAGTATTTTCTACCAGTTAAGCCACAAAACAGATACTTTCTTGCTTGCTCTGTCTTTAGCCTCACAGACCTTGCGTTCCTGAGAGTACACACATTCAACAAGAAGGATGTAGGGCATTTCCATCTGATGCTGCTCTACGGTCTGCAGGCCAAAGAAACGTCACCAGAAGGAACAGCTGTAGAGTCAGACATACTCAGGCTACCAAGAAACCAGTATCCAAGTAAGCCGTGTTTTGCACAAGTACTCTACCGTCAGGCTAAGGTACAAAAGGTAGCTGTTAACCTCCGTTACTAGACAGAGGGATTCTGAGTGCTGACTGAATGCAGGTTTTGTTCAGGTACTTTTATCAGCTTTTCAATCAGCAGATGAGAACACAGTTTATGTCAGTGATACTAGACTGAATTCAGGTTTGCATTCAGACGAGTGGCTCAAGCTAGTTATAGCTCCGCTTTCAGGGGGGAAAGAGTTGGGGTGAAACCCTCCTTACCTTGCATCTGCTCTGTCAACCAACTGACTCACCCCAAGTTAGAGTTACAGTCAACTCATAAATCCTGGAGTCTGGGCTTTGCAAGAACAGACAAGACTGACCTGCTCCGAATCACTCAAGCGAGCCTTGCACCTTCCAGGTAGCTCCGGCAGTAGATAAGATGGGCACTGGCAGCAAGTAACTGGTACAGTTCCTCATTTCTTCTGTGAGGTAACGCAAGAAGTCCACAGCCCTGGCACCAAACAATCCTGTCCCTGCAAAAAGAAGGTGGTTGGTTTGTTTTCCTTCCCTTTAACGAGCCAAAAAATAAATCAGCAATTTACTTCCAGTTAATGAACCAGCTCCATGCATACTTACAGCAGCTCTCTAGCAAATGCCACCAATGCAACAGCAGCCAGTGTAACCACATCACAAATACAAGTTGAAGATGATGGCTAAGATCCAAAGCAGCAGGAAAGAAATGTTAATTCCCAAGCAGCACAGAAACACTACTTTTGTACTGGCTCAATCATGGAGCAGCCTGCACAGCTGCCAGGGTAAATGAGAACTATTGCAAGGTGGCTCCAATCTGCATCAGCTGCCCGTGACCTCCAGAGGCTGGTGTAATCATTGAAGGCAGGTGGGAAAGAGGGTGTGAGCAGCCACACAAAGCTTGGTTTAGGAGTTTCTCGTCACATTAAGATTTTGAGACTTTAAAGCATGTCCGCTTGGCTGTCTCACTAGCTTTTTGATAGCTTTCTGGTAAGATCACACAGAAGCTATTTGCAATTCTGGGATTAATAAGGGCATTTTAACACTATTATTAGGATTGAGATGTTTTGTACAATGCTGTGTGTTGTTTAGGATACTACCTAAGAATTTTCTCTATCCTGCATAAATTCAGATGTACCTGCATCATATTGACAGGAAGAATTTTAACTCTAAAAAAGATGGTATTTTCATCCTGGTGAGCAATACACAAGTCTCCTGTATTTTAGCAGGGGCAGCTGATTCCCTGCCAATATCCCACTCCTGTGACTCTCCTCCACCCATTTTAGCACTGCTCTTTGCTTTAGGGCCGATGACGGACTGAATGGCCATTTTTAGTGAAACTACAGCCAAAGGCATGGTGACACCAGCATACCAGAGCCGCCCTCTGAAAACATTACACAATCCCTATTCTTATTCTTTATTTTACAGATCAGCTTGTGCGGAGATACTCAAGTAATATTGTAAAATTCAGGGAGGGGATTTTTTAAAATGTTTTTCTTCACAGGTTTTCTGTTTCTTTATAAGATGTACAACTTTCCTATGTTGTTACCCGATAATGCAAACAGTCAAATAATACAGTTGTCTTCTGGTCAAAAGGAAGGTGGATGGATTTTTTGGGGCAACTACAGGGACCACTCCAAGAGCTTCTGAAAAGCTAAAATTCCTTCACATGCAATTTCTACTCTAGAAGATATGCTTAAGGAGCATGTAGCACCTGGCATTTAAAACTTGCTTTGGGAAAGCGATATTAAAAAAAATTAACAAATCACAACTTACTGGTTATTTTTGTTCTACTGAACCATAAACCTTTTCTTTAAAAAACAAACCACCAAAAAACCCCAAACCACCAAACAAAAAACCCCAAACCACCAAACAAAAAACCCCAAACCACCAAAACAACTCCCACATTTTGTGACAAAATAAATAAAACTTATTTGTGGTGAAACTGTGGTTTACCTTTTTATTGGCATTTACAGAACCTCAAGATTTGTAACGCCGCTTGCTTCAGTAGGCAAGTTCTGCTCACCTAAGGCAGGTAAATCAGACACTCAACCCAACTGGAGAGCGTGCTGAGTGAGGACAGCAGGATATTCATCTCGTCATCTAAAAACAGAGTTGATGATATTTATTTACTAAGTCTCCAAACATGTCAATATAAATGTATTTAACTAGTTACTTGGGTTTCTTGACCAAACTTTTTGAAAAGCTTTCTCCTCTCCAAAGAAAATTCTGGTATGCCTCCTCCCTTTCTCCCCCCAGCCCCAGACCGAAGCATTTCAGCGTGGGAACACTGTCGTGTGTCTAATGGGAGCTGCAAGTTCCAGCTTGCTTGAAAAATCAATCCTAAAATTTCAGAATAGTGAAATCAGACCATCACTACTGAAACACCATCAAGAAACACTAAAACATCAAGAAACACTAAAAAATTAAACTAGATTCCTCTGAAAATTGTCAAGACCAGGATGGAAGTACCCATTGAGTGAAATTCTTCTTTCACTAAGCTCAGTGATGAACCCTGCATTGTCTTTTCCTACAGCGTATAGAAGACTTGCACATCTCATGCAATTCCATGAAAACATTAAGAACTGTAGTATTTGTGTTGATAAAAACACAGGCAATAAAGTAATGGAAAATCAATATTGTATTTCTGCAAGAATGGTCAGAGTAATCCAAATTTAAATTTCTTCAGGAGTTAAAATATATATTTGATCTGACTAAAAGCTCAAAGTTTATGTTCAGATTAGTAAGTTTGATGGTAGGTTTAGTCTTTTTACTAGTGTATGTGTGAAATTTTTTTTAATGTTTTTTGGTTTGAGGATATAGGCACAAACATACAGATGTAGTCATTTATAAAAAAGGTGACATTTAATTTTACACAAGACATTGAAATTACATCTCATTAGAAGCATCATAGAAGTTTATCTAGAGTAGAGTTTATTATATTACGTGAGTGTGCTTAGGATAGAAATTTGCCTGAGGAAGACGTAAGTGGAATTTCTGGGTTGGATGGAAATGGGCAATACAGCACTGGAACAAATCCTGATCCCTTCAGATCTACACCTCTATTTCTGTATCCAATTAGTATAGATAAGCATCCACACTTCTCACGCAGTAGCTTTTTTGCAACTGCTTTACCCTTTGAAAACTTCTTCTATAACTTTTTCTCTATTAAATACAGTAAATCAGAAATCTCTTTCTTGCCAGCAGTTCTCCAGTTCTGAAGGTAAAAGCAAAGGCTGCATACAAGACGGTCAGTATTTAAAAAGCTATTAAGATCCTATCCACTAGCTTTATAAGAATGCAGTGTTGATATAAGGGCTCCATTTTTCACAGCCTTCCCCCTGGCCCTCTTCCCTGGGACAAGAGATATCGTCAAGATGAGGTGCCAGGGAATAATTTCCTGACTTAAAGTAAGAAGATCCAAAGATAAACATCCCAAGATGTGGACACTTCCTGAAATACTGTACTGATTTCAAAACACAGACAGGAGAATAGGAAAGCAAAGGAAGTAAAGGGGGGGGGGGGGCGCGAGGCAGGAACAGAACATGGCGAGATGCTGAAAAACAACAAAAGACAGCAAACGATGCAAATTCCACTTGCTATAACTTCGCAGCACACGACAGTTTGCTTTTCATCCTCTGGAAGACCTGAGTTAAACCCCAGTGAAGCAAGATCAATCTGGACCTGAATTTCTACAGCATATATTCATCCTATTGGGAGGCTGCTTATCGTAACAACTGTGAGCACCAGGATACACAAAATAGTTAGGCGTATACATCCTATTAAACACCATTAAATTTTAAAGAGACCACCATTAGGGCAGGAAATCTTTGAGCCACGGTTCGCTGTAGGCCAGAGTACAGAGGTTCTGCTGACAGAACAGCACTGCTTGCCTCAAGCTCACATCTCTCCTCTAGCACCCATTACCGCAGAGCGCTAGGAACAGGTACTGAGCTGAACCGATCTTTGGTCTGTCACAACACAACTTGTCTCATGTTCCTAGTACGTACGTAGGAAACGCCACAAAGAAAAAGAGCACATGAGAGAGAACAACAGAATAACATTTCTTACAATCATAACATTCAAAAGCCCCTATTTCCCGTTTTTTAGATATTTTCTTATAAGTGAACACGATAGAAGAGTAGCTCAGTGTAATATAAATACACTTACGATCCATAATTGCTGTGCAGTTCTGTGTAATTTGGGGAATCTACCATATCAGCCTTTAGTATACAGGCTGAAAATTTCCTCCTGAAGTAATATAACAGCATCTGCCTATTGTACAACTTCAAAAGTCTGAAGATTTGACTAAGGTTTTGCTAATCACAGAGATGAGCTCGTAGCCAGCAAGCAAAGTATGCTTAGCCTTCTGCACAGCACCTGGAGAGACGAGGCCTCGGACTCTTATTTCACTCTGAAGTTTACCAGTTCTTTCTCTTTACTATTAGAAATCTGCATTTCAGAGCGTGGGCGAGGTATTCGATCGCTCTGATGGCCATATCATTTCATACCTGAAAGGAACACCAGAATTATAAAATGTAGGTAAGGCCAATAGTGATCAGCACTGTCCAGGGAAGCACAACACAGAGTAGGTAAGCATCAAAATAAGACATTTTATTCTCTAGCCATGTTAGAATTTGAGTTCTAACATGAGATAGACCTCTGAGACTTCTTGTATTTCATTCTTTTTTTCCCTAAATAATTATCTTTTGACCAAAATTTATTTTTCTTTTATTCCCCCTTTACTTATACATATATGCTTCCCCTGACGGGAAAGCATTATTGAGCCGTGAATCAACTGCAGCCAGTAGAAGCAGTGAACTAAATAAACAGGAAAAATATGAACCCTGATGTAGCAACATTCTAAATTTTAGGGTGTCTTCATGACCAGCACAAGCCAATGAAAATATAAAACAAGTAAGTAAAAATCATCTGCTTCAAAGAACTTTAACTCATCCGTGACTGGAAGTTTACTTTAAAAAGAAATTGAAATAATATTCATTACTATAAATTTGAGAGACAGTTGAGTAGGTAGAAGAAATCTACAGAAATTTGTTTTCTTAAACACAGAAACTGGAGAACTAACAGCAATCTGCACCGCACAGTTGCAACCTCTGGCTTGCTGGGCAGAACTGTGAGAACGAACCCTGTAAAAGAGATGGTGATGTTGCTTTGCTCCAGCAAGACATTAAAGCAAACATATTCCTATTCTTCAGGCACTTGAGCAATCTCACCGAATGCTTATGCAAGCTTAAGTTAGGACATGCATAAATACTCATCTTTCATTCATGTTATATCTGCTTTTTATTGTACCAGAGGTAGTTTTAAGCTCCTTGTGCTAGAGCTGGACCACATCAGAAAAACGTTTAACTACTTTTACTGTCAACATTTAACCATTGCTATGACCATGGAGTTTCTAATGAGTAAAATAACAATAAGCTTTAGCCATCAGGCACCCGCCACTAGAATCTCAAGTGCCAGAATCCGCTTGAAGAGGCATTTCTATTTTTCAGCATCCTTGCTCCGATCTTCAGTTATGAAGCAATCTAATATTCACTAGAAAGAAACTGGTATTTTCTGTTATTATTGTACTAGAGGTATTGGACTCCAGGTGAAGGGATTGCATTTCACTCTAAAACCCCTTGACCTTTATTAGTGCTTCAGGGAGCTTGAAAGCCAGATGGGATAACAAAAGAGTCAATAAAATAGACTAGTACATATTTTTATGGCTTTCTGAAGCAACAGAGGAAATAATAACTGTCAGGTTTAAAGATTAATTTGGAATTAAATGCTTACAGGCAAATAGATACGGTAATTGCATTAAATCATATACTGCTTGTTTTTAAAAGGAACATGGAATCTTATAATGAAATCAATTTCTAGACCATATTTTAAGTTACATCATTTTCATTAATCTATTCGAAAAGGACTTTACAAATAACTAAGGCAGTAATCAGATATTGCATTTATTCAGTATTTCATTTTGATGTTAAAAAAAGTAGATGAAGGCTTAAAATAAAATTTTTAGACATTCGTAGACCAATAAAATATCCATATGTATTATGATTGTGAAGATTTTCATACCTACATAGCAAATGAACTACCTGACGTATTTTGTTATACTAAGTTTAGTTTCTGTGTCACATAGATTTACCAAGGCAGTAAGTTTTATATGTACAGATAGCACTGCGCACCTGGAATGACTGACTAAAACCCTGTATGACTAAAGTAGTATCTCTTGCTGGCTTTTTGCTTCAGACCCCATTGAGATACACCTTTTCTACTTATACAGCGCTTTACTTGGCATGTCATTAACCCAGTGGCATAAAAATGACCAACTTTTGCCCTGGATTTGAATGAATATTAAGGCAGATCTGGAAATTATAACAACAAGTTAAAAGTCTTCCTCAACTTGATGAGGAAAAAGAGGAGGAGAACAATTTCCATGACTAGTAACAAAGCTCTACAAACTGAAAAGCTAAAGCACTTCCACTAACGTATTCCATATGTATATATGTGTGTGTGTGTGTATATAGATATATGAAAATCTATAACCCATTTTTAACTGCTGGCAGGATCAAGAGACATTTTTATCAAACTTACGCTTTCTACATAGGAAATTTAAATTTTTTGTTAGGCAATTCCGTAAACTTCATACATGCCATTTCAAATACCCACTTTTCGGGGAAACTCAAACACAACTTACATACTTAATTCTTTAAGGAGATTAATTATATCTAGTTGGTGCTAACCTCTTGTGCTGATGTTTCCAGGACCACAACAACCCTACTGCTTGGAAAAAATTCCCGTCCTATTAGTTCAGCGGATCACCCGCCCTAAGCCCATGCCACACAAGGCTTTCCTGGGCTTTCTAAAGAGAATATAGAAAGTTCCTGTGGCTACAATCCAAACTCAAATGACTCCTTTTTTTGCCCCTAAACCCTACTTCCAAATAGGATTACAAATTGTTTTACAGGAATCTTTTTATCACCGCAGTCTGGCTAATGCTAACAACCCATTAAAGATTCCCTGCATTAAAGGGCGTAACTCCTAAGAGTTCTTGACTGTATTTGAGTAACAAAGATTTTGGAAGAAGCAGCATTTTTTCCTTGACTGACTTTGGGAAGTCAAAACCAAACCACTGTGCTATTGTTTTAAAGCACATTAGTAAAGAGAAAGATATTTGCTAAAGTTAGATTCATTTAAAACCCTATGTTAAACCAGGAATTTTTAAAGACTTTTTTCCAAGCCTATCTAATGCATCTTTTTTTATACTAAGCTAGCCAAGCTCGTAATACTCAGAAATATACATTGACTCATAGCTTTATTTAATATCCATATTAATCTAATGCTCCATGCTTCTACTTGGCTGCAACAGCTTTTTTAGAATTCTTACAAACTGCTTTAATATGTGCTCAATATCTGAGTTTTAGATATTTCTGTGATATGCACTAAATATTTCTGTTAAGAAGCACAAGGAATAGTTCACAGGGTAGTACGCAGAGGTCAAAGTTTTAATTTGGAATCCTAAAAAACATCATCTTTAAAGCTCTTTGGACTTCTAAAAGGACAGGTATGGCCTTTTGAGGCTATTTAGGTCTCAAACTGTAGCTTTTCTTTAACAAGTACAAAGATGCATTATCTTCGTGGTATAGAATGGAAAAATTTTGTGCAAAATTCCTAATTTGTACTAAATTCACAATTTAATCTGCATTTTTATTTTGGTTCAGGCTAGGAGAAATTGCATGTAAAAAAGAATGTTGAAAGAATGGCAAAAAAGGTCTTTGATTTTTATGTGCATTGGGGGAATAACAGCACCCAATTTAAAATATACATACATACATATGTATGTATATATAAACATGGTAAAAGATATTCTTGTAAAAGCAGTGATTTATAAGGGCCCACATTCTATCAACTTCTACATGAAACTCCATGAAGGCAATATCACTTCTTGTTCCTTTCTATAACTTTTTGACACTAATTACTTTATTTTTTTTATTATTGGTCTGGTTAAATATTCTAGTATAATGCATGCGGAATAGCAGAAATTTGCATACAAATAAAAGCTGTGTAGTCATATTTTGTTCTAATTTCCCATACATGTCCCTAAACAGCCTAGGATATATGAATTACAGTATCATTTAGCTAACAATCTTTGATGGCTATGTGTAATAATATAACCTTCCCAGGATTTAATTAAGGAAGTTCAGAACATGGAAATTAAAAGTAAGGAGCCACTAGAGAAGGATAAATTTAAAGAGTTGCCCTCCATTTTTAAGCTTTTATGATTTTATTACCTATACTAAGAATGAGGGGAAAATGCAAGCAGAGAGGATAAAGTTACTGTTTATCTTAATTTTTTCTTTCCAAGACAGAAAAAAAAAAAAAGACTTTGCTCTTCGTGTCCCACCCTTTATAGTACTTTTGGAAACGTCTTGAATTTTCATTCCACCTCTTTCATGGATAAAATCTGTCTAGAAAGAGTACTGTTAAAAATATCCTTCCTCTCTCTCATAGTGAGTGGGGACTGTGCATGATGATGCCATCTGACAGTGGATGAGATTCTATAGACTTTGTAAACATTACAAAATTGGGACTATACATGTAGAATATTTTCTTTTGCTCACATTTATGTAGCACAACCTCTGCAGAAAAGTTCCCTTTAACAGTAAACATCATGTTTTTCAGTGTCTCTATTCCATTTATCTATATAAAATAGTTAAATGAAAATTAACCTTAAAAAAGGAATAACCGTATATCCTTTTATCGGAGTAAAACCCATATTATTTCGGGTATAGACTTGAATTGTCAAAGAGAAATCTTTTGTTCTGATTTTACATGTGGTGTTTTTGATGCTTATTATGTGGGTTCACATTAGTAAGCCACAGGTGACACAGCAAAATCTAGCTGTAGTGTGTCCCACAGTAAGACACCTATTTCGGAAGCTCGGAGAGAAAAATGAAAGACAATTATTTTACCCATACTACCGCTTTTTTTTTAATACGAAAAATGGTTACACACACTCCATTTAATTAGCTTCTCTTACCAGTTGCAATTTTGTTTGCTTTACCATATCATTTATTGGCTGTTTTTTTAAATTATGTGGGGCTTGGGGGTTTGTTTTGGGTTTCCCCCCTGCTGTATTTTAAATGGGATTTATAGGAAAATCGGTATTATGGGGTGATCTTCCTTTAAGTGTTGTACAAGCAAGTGATCAAGGACAATCTGCTTTGAAATTCTTTTCACACAGCTCGGACTCCTCAGCTGTGTTGTTACAGCTGTTTAATTCCCTTCCACTATTAGATCAGTTGTCAGGAGTTTATGTACCTACTACCACACTGGTAAGTACTTGATGCAAGGCAGATCAAGACGCATCTTGCATGGGATCTTGCTACAGTGGATAAAGCCATTGGTTTTTTTTTTTTAGGATACATTTCTGTCAATCATTTTGACAGTGAACCTTTCTTCATGCATCATGACAAAACAAAGCTCAGGAACCACGTCCCAAAACAGGCCAGGTAATGTTGTTGTTTTTTCCAGTGAACTAAAGTTAGGCAGGTCCAGTTGCGAGGTTACTAAAAAGCCAGAAGACTTTCTTGGGATTTATGCCTAGGAAAAGATTCTGCAATGATTTTCATGGAATTTAATAGTCTTTCTCTTTTAACTCCTGAATAAAAAGGATTTGTCAACATTGTTAAGATCATCAAAATGAAAGTAAGGAGGGAGCGGGGGGGGCACAAAAATACCACCGAGAAAGTGGTCTGCAGCACCGTATTAGTAACTACAGATCAAGGACTCCATAGGCTCGCAAGTTGGTGCGTCTGTCACCTTGTGTGCCCTCCGAGCTTCGCGGTTTTCCATTAGTACTCTATTTCATTATTTTTTTTTTAATCAGTATTGCTAGGAGGCTGGAGTAACTTTGCAATTCGAGGAAAGTCCTCTCAGGGACTTCCAGAATCTATTTCAACAAATCTGGGGTATCCCTCATATTACATACTGATTTCTAGGTCCAGATGCATCATCTACAGCATATAGGCCTTTAGTGTGTGCAAAACCAGTGGGATTATAGATTGCATCTCTGTTAATTTCTCAAGATACCAGCTTCAGACTGAGCCTGCTGAATAGATACGAATTCATACATCAAGCAAAGTGGCTTTGTAATATAAATTAGTCAGCCTTTTTTTACATTCAGAAAACCATTATGATGCATAATATAGTCCATCACGCCGAGATTGACACTGAGGATGAAATGTTCTGTAAACTTAAAGAGTAAGGAACTGTTCCAAGAAGTTACATCAGTATTGAGTCTTGTAAGACTTTGTAAAATGATGAAACAACCCAGGACAAATAGTTCTGGGCAAATGCTGTGCAGAATTGTTTACAAATCCCTTGAGGCAAGTTTTACACATTGGCATTAAAATACTTGTTCCATATCCTTTTTATTTCCTATCCCATGTTCTACATCTATAATGCAATAACACAAGACTTCTCCTGGACAGTATTTCTGATGATAGGAGATAATGCTATCTGTACAGAGGAAAAAAAAAATTAAAAAAAATAATTGAAAAAAATCTTTCAAACTTGAGGAATCTGCAGTCATTTTTGCATAAGCAAACTAAAAACATCTTGATAAAAAAATCACAGAATAGTAAATCTCATAAGAATCTAAGAAAAATCTGGATTCCAGTATTAACATACGAAGGTCTTCTTAGTATTCTCTGCAATTCATGACTTCCCCTTCCCATCAGAAAAGATCTTCATTGTCATTTATTATTTTGAAAATAATCATAAATACTGCAACTTCAGGAGCACATACAAATGTCTGGGACTACTGTGCATTTTCATCATTTCAATTTTGCTCCATAAAGGAGAAACCCCCCATCATTTATTTAAACCCTTCAGCATCTGTTTATTGAGTCAGAATTTACTATAATACCTGTCTTCTGACCCACTTGCAATTTCCATGCATATCTTAAAGAAAATACATAAATAAGACACCTGGCACTTTAGAGATGTTGATTTCGTTTAATTTCTTAAGTTAAATTTTTGTCTGGACCAAAATAATCTGATGCTTCCAACAGACGCAATAAGGAGCTCAAAGAATTTTTGGTTTATTTTAGATATAACAACATATGCTTAGTTCGTAAGAATATTTCCATATTTATAGCCTTTCTGTCTGTAGGCTCTTAAAAGGAAATAATCTCGATAATTCTACTGAAAGGTCAAGAAAAAAAAGAGGTATTTCTTCAATCATGGTTTAGCTTAAAAAGGGGGAATGCTAACTTTAGAGTTTGTAACGGCAGGCAGAATTGCCAGCTAGCAAACTGCACTAGGCTTCTCCCCAGCTTCGTTCTTCCCCCTCTTACAGACACGGAGACAGTCCTGCCCCTCCCGCCGGCCCCATCCAGTGCCACCTCCGAAAGCAGAGGGGTGGCCTGCCGCCAGGCAGCGGAGCAGGACGGAACTCGCCGCATCTGTGACTTACTGTACAGCCTGCCTTCCGCCGCGTACCTGCGCCAAGCTCACTCGCTGTCACCTTCACCCCGACGAACCCTGACAGCGGAGGTTATCCTATTTGCATTGCTGTTTTCCATTACTTAATGGGACATCTCTCATTCCATAACTCAAACACGAGTCTGTTGTTTCCCTTGTTTCGTAATTTGTGGGACACTTCACTCAAAGCACTAAATTATATTTATAAAAGAACACCACAGCGCTTCATTGCCTCCCTTCTGTCTTTCCATTTTGTCTTACGGCTAGAGCCGTAACAGCAGGTAAGCGCTCCTGAAGTTGCGAATAATGGCAGTATTGGAAAATACGGGAGGCAGCCCGTGCTGATATCAAAAAGCTACAAAAAGCACTGCAGCCTTGGGCAGGAGGCGTACAGAGCAAGCGCTGGCTTGCCTCACATTTAGCTGCTCTTGACACTTAGTTTGGAGAGGAACTGCAGGTTTTCAAGCAATGGGTCAGAAAGGCAGGGACACTGGTTTGGGATTGAATGGTTTAAACAAAAGAGATGCTAGGGATCGCAGATACAGGACGTGCCTCAAATTGCATCACGTCCAACGTGCACGTATATACGCAAGTGCAAGAAGAGCACTGACCCTTACTTGGCTGACACAGGTCTGTGTTTTAGAGATTTATTCCAAGAAGAAATAAGTGATCAATCACCATTACTTTCTCCAGCTTGTCTTGCTCTTATCTGGGGTATTTTAGCTACATCATTATCTTGCCTGCATGCAAGCTTCCACAGCTTTCCCATACCATCTGTATGGAGAACACGGCTATCCGTCCCCCGTGTTCAGGAAGAGAGAGTTGTTTGTGACTTACACATTTGCTCTTTTGCTCCATATTTTTAGCTAAAAGAGAAAGAAGGGCTAATACTGTTCTCAAAAGCCTATAGTGACGAGAACTGCCACACAGTGTCCAAACATGTTCACTTAAACTACTTCTGTATCTCTAACAGCGGCCAGTGATGCTGAGGAAAAGAGTACAAGAGAAAAAAGGACGGGATCTCCTTTCCTGCTTAATGCACTCACTTTTTTTCTGGGTATCAGCAGTTACAGACTTCAACTTTATCAGTGCTGCAATGTAATATCTGTTCTCATACCGATGCTCTTCACGTGGAATCATAACAGCTCAGATCCATTCCATAAATCCCATGTTCCTAATATCGGATAGAGATTTGGTTTGGATCAAATGGTAGCAATCAGGGGGTTTTCAGCAGAAAGATCTGACCCCGTCTTTGTTAACATAAACCAGCAACAATCCAGTAATCTGACACAGCAAGATGTATTTCATAAATCAAGAGCAAAATGCCTTCATTCCCTGCTGCATGCTAAGCTCCTAGTGCCTGAACCCGAGGTGAAATCCTGGCCGTATTGAATTTAATAACAATACTCCCCTTGACTTCGATGGGGCCAGGTTTTCACTCCCTGAAGCCGCAGGGTGTTTGAAACACTGTTTTTGGCATACAGAGAAAAGCAATAACACCTTCATATATTAGGCTTTTCTTTTACAGTAATTCTGAGCACAGTTATATATATTTTCTTAGAATCAACTGTAGTCTCTTCTACTTCTCTTAACTACTATTACGTGATAGATGTATTATTTCAAGTAATATATAAAATCTCATACCTGCTTATTGACAATGTGCTAAGTTAGGCACCTTTTAGGCAATTCTCCAGCTCAAAAGACCAGTGTTAACAGAGTGAACTCCAGACATCTCAATACCACAGGCTGTTATAATTTTGAACATAAATGTACATATTAATCGGCTGGCCACTAATCCCTGAAAACCCTAACTGCAATATTGGCAGATCTTCTTAAAAAGTATTTCCAAGCATGCCTGACTGTTGTTGCATTTACTTTAGGAATCATCCGTCACATAAATGGCTAGTTAGTAAAATGACCTAATTAACAGAGAAGTTAAATGGAGAAATAAATCTCAAGCTCAAGACTATTGAGATGTTGTCATCCTTTCCCATCCAAAGCCACTAGAAGGCTTACACTTGAGAAGTATTGCTGCATTTTGAAAGCCTTTTACATATGTGAAACCTGTACCATTTCATCCATTTTCTGTTACACCATACTGAACAATGGTTTCATTTATTGTATTAAAATGCATTCAGTACATTACAAAATACAGTTGTCGAAGTCTGAGCTCCCTTTTCCTCTTGCTTTCTACTTGAAACACTTGGTTTGCCCTTTAAGATCATTTTGGTACCTTAGCCAATTTTGAGAACTATTCTTGTGCGTGGTTTTGAACTATTTTATTAATTTATTATTGATCTGTACCGTTGGGACTTGCAGATCTCTAGATCCGTGTTTTAATTTCTGTTAATGTTTTTTCCAACTCTTCTGTGATATCTAATCACAGTGGATATCCAGTGGGTATATACATATTTTAAAATCCCTCAATATTTTGACCGATAGCTTGAAATCAGTTTAACCTTTAAAGCTAAAACTAGCACTGCAGTTGCTTCCATTTTCTCTTATGTTAATAAATGAGAGTATCTCGTTGAAAGAAGTAGGAAGCAGACGGACCCTTTGTCAAAGTGTGAAGCTCAATGATAACATTCGGTGATAACATATGTGTGTGCGCATGTATATATATATCTAGACCTATCTGAATAACAACATTTTTAACCTCTAATACTCCAACTATTTTATATAGTAATTACAATTTTTTTTTCCCACACATAAAAAACTTGGACTTATTGGAGGAAAAAAATGACAAACAAGCTCACTCGGTAGGCTTATGGCAGAACCCAGAACCAAACCTTCTTCTCCCAAGTTTCAGCCCAAACCTCTGTGAACTGGAAAGCCAGGCAAGAACATAGTGTTCCCATTGAGCACTGGTAGCGAAAGCCTCTCCCTACCCCAGAAATTCTATAAAAGCATAAAAGATAAATTCATCTTCTTAGACTTGAGCAGTTTATCTCTGATTTACCTCATAATGCATCAAACATATTAATGGTGTTTTAACTGACATGATGTAGGAGTTAGAATAACACTACCCAGCATTTAGACCGTTAATGGCTTCTTAATTACAAAACTGTTGTAGGCTGCATGGGTAGCTGCACCGTAATGCTCATGGCCCCTTTTATCCCACTTTAGCTTTTCAGCATTAATGACTGTTTTAATCTCGCCGTTATTTTGTTCAGCTCTTTCTTTGACAATTTGTTGGTTACTTATTTTGCGTATCTCAGTTACAGTGTTGATATTCATACTAATCGGTCTCTTCTGGCATCTGCAGTTTCAGTTTGGAGCTGATTCAGGAAAATACCACAAAATCGTAACATTACTGTTTCTATAATTTTCTGCTATGTAGGATACATATAACTCGACTTTGGAGCTTTTAAAGATGCATCTGTAAGGCCTCTCGCTGTCATTTTGAGGAAAAAAATGTCTCAAACCACATTTGTGTTCATGATATACAAACAATTCTGTTTCCTTCCTCCATTTCTGTGAGCATACAGTATTTCTTCCTCATAACTGTGACAAAAGAAAGCTTCAAAGTTCAAAAGAAATAAAACTGAGATATTGGGTCCTCTGATTTAATATCTTTTATCTATCCAGTTTGCTTCGTGGACCACTATCATCTGATGCAGATATCATCCTTAAAACATCATGGCCTGCTTATTCTCTCTCTCTCAATCTCTCCTTTTTCCATGATGTAAATCAGAAACATCTCAACCCAAGTTAAATGAGTTACTCTTCTATAAAAGCATAATAGGAATCATAAAATACACTAACCACCTCAAATATCTATTTCTTCTATTCAGCAAACAGATACGATCACAGATAAAACAGTATAACAAATATTGGTAATTTGGCTAATAGCAGCATATTCAAATGCTTGAAACCAGTAAGAGAAGCAAAATCAAGGGACAGTTTACCTTTGATCTTCCACACCAGCAGCATTCAGGAATAGGAACCGGCAATAAAAATATCTCAGCTGCCCCACGTCTGTACAGGAGCAGAAAATAAAAAGGACTTGTTTAGTTAGCAAGGCCCAGAGTATCAATAGAAATCAATGCTTTGCTTCCCAACAAGAAATGGATTGAAACCCACCCCAATACAAGCACCAGCTCAAGTAAGTAGCTGTGTCCAGTAGGTAAAATTGAACACGCTGTGGGTATCCAGCCACTTGAAGGTCTGCGTATCTGCGCGTGGGTCAAAATACACCCAATAGTTCCCAGAGCAAGCACTGATTTTCAACTTGTGTCACATCTCGTTGCTGTTACTTTGTTTTGTAATTACCCCAACTATGCATCAGACAACGTGAACTTACTGCTCACCCTACGAGATGCAAACCCAATGGTTCTCATTACCTTCTCCGCAGGGTTCTGGGTCTGCTTTTTGTGCTGCTGTGGCAATGGTTATAGTATTGTGCAGTCCCTCGCTCCTAGAAAATAATCGAGCAGATTATACGAGGTGGTAATTTATTGTTCTGATCCTTTGTGTCCACCAACGGATGCCTGCAAAGACAGAAAGTTCTCTGCTATTGATTTCAAGATCAAACCTATTACAGGTGAAATTCAGATCTTGCTCACTGTCACCATTGATCGCAAAATTTTCTTGAGGGTGTGTTTCCATCAAGTCATTGAATTCTGATAGATTGCAACTTTGCATTCAAGTCTAACCTTTTGTGTATGTTCTACTAGTGCGAACTGAGACCATACCGGTAACAGCTCCCAACTGAAAGCAGCTGTAGGACAATTGTTGTAGTGCTTAACGATTACCTTAATATAGCAACAGAGATGGCATGGATAAAGTCAACCCAAAGGAAACTACACAAATACCAATGCTGTCTAAACAAAGAACTTTCGATAAGAGCAGGTCGCACCACAGTAAGCCAAATCAGGTTCCCGGAGTGCCAGAGTGCGTACTGGAGATTTTGTTATTTTGCCTGTAAGATGTGTAAGTGTGAGGATCGAGTGCATGTGTTTAAAAAGATACTTGAAATTTCTGATATCGCTTAACTAACTTTCGCATACAAAATAGGCTGCCTACATGACTGGGAGGGGTTTGTTTAGATGACTGCTTAGATTTAAACTAAGAGGGTACCAATTCATTATCGCAAAGCCTGAACAGTAACCTTCACTGCCAATTCAGCAGATTTTTTAAACATGTATGAACTAAATACCAAAGCAAGAAAAGCTCCTCTGGGTCTGTGTCAGCATCAGAATTTGATGATAGCAGCAAACTATTCTTACGGGGAAAAGAATCGTCTTTCTGTTTTCTGCAGAGCTCTCATCTCGTAATGTAGGCCTTGCTATTTTAGAAGTTTTGGGTAAGAGGACCAAGATATTTTTTCCTAAAGCAAATTAACATTAGTAGCACTAAAAAACACATTACATCTACGTTAACCTTGCTGACTTAGGCTAAAGAAATTCACTTCGTTTCTAATGCCTTGACATGGTTAAAGTCAGTCTAACAAAGAACTGCATTCTCTCTCTGTGGCAGATGCATCCTTCCTTAAGCATTTTTGAAAATCAGTGTAGAAATTTGCATCCTGACCAGAAGGGCTGGAAACAGTAAACAAGAATATGGTTCCCACAGGGCTTCCTAGGCAGGAATTTTTCAGTATCTGTACTCTGCTAATTCTTTAATATCTGTATTTACACAACATTTTCACTTCTCTCAGGTACCACCACAGGAAAATGCAAGAAACTTCGGAGAGATATTACAGCACATTTATTTGAGTCAGTTGAATCCAATACTCCTTTAGTGCTCCCTAATAGAAATCAATCCATTTTGCTGACACCTGACTGCTATGAACAATATAACATGTTATTGTGGCTGTCGTTTAACCATTCTCCTACTTACAATGCTGCATGTCAAATGCTAAAAAATGCAGGGCTTCTTACCGAGATGGCATAACCTTCACGCAGGCTTCCCATTTAATTAAATGCAAAACTTGCACCCAGCACAGTGTATGCACTCCCCTCTCCTATCAGCCCGGCAGCAGCTTGCTGAATGTAAAATTCTCCCCACAGTTGTTTTGCTTGAAATTTGTATTCATGTAAAATGTTCGTTCTGTTGTAAATGTTGAAACTCCAGTTCCAGGGCATGAAGATCATTTTGGGTCTATTCTATGCTTCCCGAATGCTTCTCTCACCGTCTCTTCTAAGTCAATTTAGTGCCCATTGAAGGTGCCAGATTGACCGAGACTTACGGTTGCTCTTTATTCCCCAGAAGCTCCAGGAGAGGAAACGGCATTGCAAACTCCTACCTACAGGTGCCAAGCCATCTCCATCACGACCTGGTGGAAACTACAGACGACGCTAGGGGTGGTTTATGTGGCACGAACAGGGGATCATTAGTCTTCCTGCAGCTACGGCTGTCACGTGTCAGCTGTACTGCAGACTCGAGTAGAACAGCCCATTTTTAGCACACAGGCCATACAAACATAACTCTCTCTGTCATTTTGGACCAAGATGGGCAACCCAGGAGCGAAAGGCTTTGTATTCTGTTACGAACTCTCTGAACCACCCTGGTCCCTGGGAGCAACCTTTGGCTGAGCTTTCCTGAATCACACAGCTTGGGAGAAGTGGTCAGCTGGGTCATTTTTTGTATTGCCAGTTAGCTTTAACTAGGCTTCAGATGTGTGAAACATTAGCAGGCACTGCTTTGCTCAAGGGATTCACGTTTATCCATGAGGTATCGCCGTATAAACACGCAGAGGGGGTTGCAAGCAGCTACTGCTGCAGAGAGAAGTCTGCATATAGCAAATCGCTGTCAGAGCCTGTACTGCTGAGAGAGATCTTTTGCAAATCACAGTGAACAAAACAAGCTTTTCTTAATGCAGGCTACTTCATCATCTGTTTTACACCAAAGCCATGTTACGCCTCACGTAGTTTATCCCCTCTTGCTGACGAAGAGAAACAAAGAGAGGAGACAATCGCGTCGAGATGCTGCAACAGACCCAGATGGTCCGACTCTCCCAGGCCTTGGCATTGTGTCTCTTTCTCTAACTTTGGCATTTTTGTCTTCCCCCACCCCTTTGGTCCCATCTGCACCCTCCTCCTCTGTCTCTTTGTCCGCCACATTATTTTTTAGTTCGGCTTCCCCAGGAAGAGAAGCTTATGTTGCCATGTTCCTTACAGTGAACTGAACACACCGGACAACGCGGCTGTATTTGGCGGAGTGACAGAACTCCTCTGAATTTCATGGCAACATGTCTGAGCAGAGCAGAGATGCCCCGTGACAGCTTCCTACTAAGGGAAAGTCTTGCAGTAAGGTCCCCCGCGAGCCCCCACGAGAGGCGTCCGTGCAGGGGGACCCCGGGGCTGCTCACAGGCACTCGAGGCACATGGAAACGCCCCTGAAGGAGTGCACGGGCGTTGCTGCTGTGATGAGGACTCAGCTACAAACCGCAGGAAACCAGACCTCAGCAGTCCTTGTGACCATCTCCCACGCACTTTGAAGATGTTTTTACTCAGCTTTTACCCTCCGCGTTTTCCCTCCTGCGCACTGCTGGCGATCCTTACGTGTTTGCCTGTCCGTCGCCCAGCCAGGCGGGACCCCGCCTCTCGTGTAGCCGTCGATCCTCTCCTGCAAGCCCCTTCTCACACCTCTGTCAAGAACAAGAGGCAGGTGAAAAAATGAACACGAGGCAGAGCATCAGTTTGCTCTCATTCAGCAGGCATCATAAAAAACAAAAGAAAACCATTATTCCATCGCTTTAACTGCCCCCCAGCACTGACTCCAGTGGGCAGGCGCCTCTTTGCATCAGTTGATGATCTGGTAGTCAGACCAACAGCCATAAAAACCCCAAACTTTACTCTTAGTTTCAGCTGCAAAGAATGTTTTAAAAGTAAAGCAATGAAACTATGTTGTTTGTGTCTGTATGACAAATAGTTTCCATCAGAAAATCACTAGATTAATTTCCATCATTCAGAGTGCATTGCACTTAGCTATACTTTATAAATGAGGTTGTTCATTTATTCAAATTTATACTCCATATTTAAATTTAATTTCTGTAACTTTCTGCCTTCCTATGAATATTACTGTGCACCAAGGATAGGCTCTCTTTGAACTCTCTAGTCCTGACACTCAGATTTAAATTAGTGGGTTTTTTTTACTTCTTCCTCTGCTTTTACTGCTTCAGGGAACAATAGGGAAGCTCGCTTGTAGTTAATTTACCACCTGAAGACACTAAACAAAAGTTGCAGGGCCTCATTTATTAAATCTCTCCATAAGATTGGAAACATTAGGCATGCAGTCAAGGTTGTGTTTTTATTAAATATTTTCATCAGTGAAATTAAAGCATTTATCCAAACAAATATAAGGGAATCCAACATAAAGGAGCTTATTTACTGGTGACAGTTTTAAGTGCGGTTGGTAGTGCTGACCTCCTATGCTTGCCCAAAGCACCTTATTTTATTATTATTTTATTACTTATTATTATGTTATTTTAATTTTCAATGCCCATTTTTTACCAGGCTTTCTGGTAAGTTATCTGTTGTGTGTGGTTTTTTCCTTTATTTTCTACTTTTCACTAAAACATTTTGGCACTCTCAGGGTAAAGCCAGGGGAAGAAAACAAACTGTCCCAGGCTCTGCACGGCCCAGTTTGCCGAAGGCTCTGCCGTGGACCCAGGACCGTTTCCCACAGTAACCTCCACGCGCAGCTTGCGAGGTCGGATGCTGTTTCAGGGGCATTTTCTGTCTTTCTGGGCAGACCAGTCCCTTTGTTATCATGAAGAACAGAGACTGCGTATCAAGCAGAAACTACATCAGCTGGAAGTTCCCTATTTACACACGATGTGAAGTTTATACTTCTTAATCCCCAGCACAGGAGTTTTACATTCAGAAGCGTCTGCAGATGTCAGCGTTGTGGTTTTCAAGAGCATGATCCCTCCTGTCCCTTACCTCGTCAGCTCCTGCCCGCCGCTGATGACGAGTGGCCTGTTCGCATAAGGACCTGGGATTGCGATAAAGGCTCTTTGGCTGCAGAAGTCAGAAGATACCGACTGAACAGAGCTGACTGACATGGAGAATTTTTGGTCTCCACGAGATTTTGACATTTTGAAATTTGCTTCTCTTCTAGTTCATAACATATAATATTTTTACATGTGCCACAACACAGATGATCTGTGCAACGTTCCTTTTGGAAACACACTAACACAGTTTCCAAAATGAGTTTGTTCCCCCGAACCTCAGCAGCTGCTGGCTGAAACAAAAGTACTTTATAGTCAGTTTGAGTATAACCTTCACCTACAGAGAAACATGCATAACAAAGAGATTGAGATAATAAAACTATGTTTACTTTAAAAGGCTTTACTCCTTAAAATGTGCTTTGGCATAACATAACCTAACAGCATACTGTAGACTATTACTATGGTTGAATCGTCAAATGAATTCTGTCAATGTAAATTCAATGCTGGTTTTACATCTTTATTTTTTTCCCTTAGAAGAAATTTCCACCCCTCTTCATACTTTCCCATTAATTCAGAAGAGACATTTTTCAAAGACATGGTGGTTGTTATTGTTTATGAAATGTCAAAGTTTCCTGCGAAACACATTAAGATTTTCCCAACATCTCTTTTTTCAAGCTGAGCACAAGAAATACTGCTGAGCTCCTAATTCTATCATCTCAGCTTCATCTCTCTGACAGCGTGGAGAATGGCTCCACAAGAAACAAGTGTTTTCCAAACTCACTGGATATACAGCAAATACCAAAGATCAAGTAGGCAACAATGTGCCCATCAGTCCCAAGGTATTTTTTTAATAGCATTGGCAATTAAACATTGGTGGATATGAAAATTTCTGCCAGGCTAAATATAACTTGAGATAAATGAGAGTAAGCACTTACCCCCTTTGCCTGAAGGTCAGTATAACGCAGCCAGATGATTCCGTACGTCTCATGGGGATGAACAACACGTCCAGAAAACACAGCCTGGATCAGATTTGTTTGCTACATGTCCAGTGACCTAGAACAAGCGTTATGTTTGCTTTCACAAAAGCACTCATCCGTGGGAACGCTGGTGCAGGAGCGAACGCTCCAGGTGTCATGATATTGATTTGACCGAGTCTCTTAAAGCAGAGTTCGGCCTTGCTCACGCGCTCCCGGGAGATGAATAAATGCAACGAGCAGTGGAAGCAAGCCTACGGGACGGGGACTCGAAACTCGGGAGCTCAGCCACAGGGGAGGACAGTCAGACTCTGCCACTCATTTTGGTTATTAATGGGTCGCCATTTTGCAGGGGCATTGAACGTGCACCTGCACATAGCTAAGGGACATGACGTGACAGAGGAGATTTTATACCTCATACGTATACAAAACCGGTGTTTAAAGAAACCTTACGAGTTGGAGAAAAACATGCAGAAGCAACTCACTAATGTGGTATCTCTTCCTCATCGGCTTGGCCATCTTTCATGGCTTGGCCTTATGTAAAAGATTTTTTTCAACTTTGACTTTCTGGCTGATAAATTAGGCAGGCAGGCTGAAAACCAGCGCTTTCTTGACTTCTGCACTATGAAAACTGATATTACATGTACACCATCACATAAGTATGTATACATGTAAGTACATTCATATATGTTTATGCCATTAAAAAAACCCCAAACCTTCAAATTTTTAACACAGACTGTAAGAATATTACAATGAAAATTGTTGAAAGAAAAACAGTCAGATGTAAGTAATGGTGTTCATGCAAACTCACATAGGCTAACAAACTGATAGTAATACAAACCTGTATTTCATTTGCGCCAAAGCCCTGCCAATATGGCATCTGCAATGGGGACAAAAAAGAGAAACATTTAGTAGAACTAGTAGAAGTAATAGTAGTTGAACAGCTTAGCACTGGGTTTATTAATACAACAGTTGTTAATATCCTCTATAAAATCCTATTAAAAACAATTCTCAACTAGGAAGGATAATAGGACTGTAAAGATGTTTATAAGGAGTCTGAAGTACCGACAGAGCCTTAATTGCAGTTATCATTTATTTTGTCATTACAGTTATATCTGTTCTATTACTGAACCTGTCCTTCTACATTTGGGTTCGTTTATTTATGGCCACGATTTGTTGTGCTAAATTTGAGTTTAAAACCTAATCCTAAACCAATTGTGATTGTAATTATTTTCATCGAAGTCCAGGAGGATTGCTTGGGGGCTTAAACACACACTGGATAACTACTCAATACTTTATGCTCTTCAGAGTAAAGACCAATGTTTTTGCTTGTTTCTATGAAGCCCTCACATATGTTGCATCTCTCGGAACTAAAAATTAGTAAGAGTATGACTTCATCTTTTCACTTTCTCGAATGAATAGTAATTAAACTAAGAATTACTTAATTAGAATACTGTACTCCATGTTTTTGAAAACTAAACAAGCAAACATTATTTATATCAATTTTTACTACCAGTAATAACAAATTTCTAAACACTTTCAATAAAGCAATGTTAATTCAGCTTTCCCAAATGTGAGCAAAACAAGAGAAATAATCTTCATAAGAATAGAACCATCACATTCCAATTCAGTAATACCAGCAATTTCATACGGATATGAATTTGTTTAAAAGGTGACCTAGACAATGAAGCAGGTATAATTAAATTGGAAACAGCTAATTCAATAAAGTACTGATGTCAAAAGTAATAATTAGAGGAAATTTTAGTGCAACTCATCTGCAGAAACGATCATTTTGGAATAATGATATACTTATGTAAAGAAATTGAAAATATAAAGCATCTGACAACGATTGATTGAAAAATAGTACTAAAAGTGGTTTTATTTTAATAGATTGCAAAACAAGTGAAAAAGAAGAAACAAGATTGCTATCATTAGTATGACACTACTGGTTTCAACGGAACAAAGAAAGCCTAATGAATTTGATTAAAAAAATAGGCTATCTGGCTTGAAATGGTTAAGTACAATTAAGTTTCATCCAACTCAAGCATCAAAAAGAGCGGTCGTGTTAAACTCGTATTTTCCAGAAGACAACTGTCACTGCACAGGCATTCAGTGAAGAGCATCAACCACTCCCGCTACGCACGAGAAGGGCAGGGAACTCTGCACACAAAGCTACATCTTGTCTGCTCACAAGACGGAGAGTAGGCCTCCCAGCACGTCTTTCATTTGTTTCTGTAGAAAATCAAGACTAGATTGGTATCAGTTCAGTATCTTGATCCTCTGGTCCAGTACGCTAGTGAGCTGAGGTCAGTATGGATAAGATATCCCGTTGAGCTCTACAGCAAAGGTCACGCAGAAGCAACTCTGCCCACTCTTTAACCATAGCGGTGAAGTTCACCGGTCCAGGACACAGTGCATTTTCAATAAACTTTCAACTGATCCAAGACTGAGGAACAAGCTCCCACTTGACCTTCACTAATCTCACGCCGTTCCAGCCCCAATGTAAGGTATGTGGCCTAACCTTTCTTTTTGTAGAAAAATGGTAAGATAATTTGAAATACAAACAAAATAAAAACTATCAAAATAAATTGCTGTCCTGCAGAAACAGTTCTCTCGGAGGGAAAACTGTAAGAGAGAGCATGAACAAACAAACCAGACTTTTGTACCGTTTCTTATTGAGCAACAGTCCCACCTCTGAAGTTTATCCAACTTTGAAACACTACCAACAGTTCTCCCTGAAAAAATAAGCGACAGTCTCATACGTGAGCTCCTAAACACGTGCACATACATAGCAGAAACATTCCTCTAACGCCATCCACGTCCTCCAGGTAAGCTCCACTCCAAGCACTTTGCATTTGCTGCAGAAGCACTGGTCCTTCCCAGCCGCGAGCACTGCCCGGACAGTCATGCCCCTCGTCTGCTCCAAGCGTGAGGTTCCACGCTTACTCTCCTTCAGTCTTTGACTTTAAGCCACAAGCCACTCTGGTAAGCTGTGAGATGGCCCTCCTCTGGATCTGTAACAAATTTCATTCCCAAACCCATTCTAAGCAAGTTTTCTTTCGGGCTCCGTGACAGTGCTTATTCTCAGGTGACATCTCTGTATCTTCTAGTCAACAACCTCCACAGGTTTCTCAGCAGGTTCCTGCTCCCCACACCTTATTGTCTGCTCCATTTCTAGTCACCCTCTGCCTTTATAACAGGAAAGTAGGAAAAACGGGTGAAAAAGCAGCAAACCGTGAAAAAACTATTTAAAAGTTGCTAAATTATCTGTCGAGAAAGATGCTACATACTTGCCCTGTTCTAAGTTTGAGCCTTTCATAAAGTTACAGTCCCAGAAGATGAAAACAATGCACTATTCTAATCAAGGACCAGTATAAATTAGAGAAGGCAGATGAAGACTGGCGTAAACTATATAGAGCCCGCAAACAAGCAGATACAATTTCCCTACTCAAAAAACAGGGAAACTGAGCTGGATTTTGCCTTGCACACCGTGAGGATTAACACCATCTCGGGTTTGACGGCCGGCATCGCTAGCAATGCAATAAGAGGAAGAAATACCGCAGCTTGATTTTCAGTTCCCACATTGAGCTGAAACACTAGCAGTTAGAAAAATCATTGATTGACTTGTCAGCTGAGCAAATTTGATCTGGAAGTCCCAGAGAAAGAAAAATTCGGAAGCCCACAATGTCATTTTTTCCAAAGTCACTTTTTCTGACTACAACCACACTTTAATTTGTCAGTCGGAGTCTCTCGGTCCCACATAGATCTTGTTTCCCTGGAGACGAGGCTTTTAAATAGCAGTTCAAAACACCAACCAGACTGGAAGAGGAATTCAGTTGAAGGAGAAAACACCTTGTTGCAGTGGGGGTCTGCCCTAGTAAAAGCTTCTGGAACATGCATCTCTGGTTTCCCTAGATGCATGTCTCCGCTTTTTTATTTATTTGTTATTTCTTATGCACTTCTTTATTATAGATATGGATAAACAAAATAAGATTTTAGCTGATAATTTGATCATACTGAGGTTTGCTATTTCTTATTATTGGCTAATAACTAGAATTAGTACTATTTTTCAACCTTTATGTAATTTAAACCATTCACTTATTTGTCGATAATTTCTGGACAATGGTTTTATTCATATAATGTTGTTTCTGCTATTTGATTGAATGAGAAACTTTTAGAAGACAACAAAGTTAAAGAATAGTTAATTTTGATGACATGCTTTTTAGACCAAACCCAGCTGAAGAATACTGATGGACTGGAACCATCTCGTCAACATCAGGAGATGTTGGATCAAGAGATTCCCAACCCACATGAATCACTCTCAGAAATTCTCTGAAGTACAAATTTTAAGAAAATTAGAGATTTATTATCCTGTGATGCAACTCAAAAATAATTCTTTGTCTGCAAACATATAATTTCCATACATAGATAGCATTCCCAAAGACATCTTTAAGGAGAATTTTTTTAATGAAGGAAAAGATGGATATGCACAGGATTGCATTACAGCTCTTTGGAATTTGAACACACATTAATAAAACCTCAATTTTTCACTTCCAGTCAGCTGTGCAGCAGTTACTGATGGAAAGAAAACAGTAAATCACTTCCAGGCACTATTTACTTGGAGCAATGATAGGCTGTTTCTAAAAGCTAACCTTCAATAGCCATAAAAGCAAGTGTAATTAAACCTCTGTTTTCTTCACACATTCAAGCACAATTCCCTCCTCTACCTGTAATGTTAGCAAACTAAATTTGGTGCCAATTTCCCAATCAGATTTACAAGAAACACATCTTACCATCCCAAGAAATAGTACAATAGAAAAGAACTGAAAAAAGAAAGTAAATAAATAAATTGGAAGCCTAACCCGCTCTCTTTTCTTGCCCTGGTATTTGATTAGAGCACGTAGGATGGTCTGCGCTCCTGCGCCGGGCAACAAGTACAGTCTCTTGTGAGCGCTCACATCACGGCATAAAATCAGGTCTCCGTATTGCTGAATGAAGCCTGATTTGCACAAAGTAGACTGGGGACTAAGAACAAGGGCAAGCTTTTCCTTATGCCAGTCAGTCACGTAACGCACTTCATGCTTGTCTGTAAAGTCTTCCCAAACCTACCACCTCTTAACGTTACAAAGGATCAGCATTGCTGCACACCCGGTGGCCAACACTCATTCTCACTGATGAGAAATGGGTCTAAAGAGACAAAATATCGGGAGGATTCTCCCCTTCCTTGTACTGGTATAAAAATCAAGAAATAACTTCACCCTTGGGCTGACAGCCGCAGGGGATACTGATCGATACAGATCACAGTTTAGCATTGCAAAATTAGTGAAGCGTTAACTATTCCTCCTGCATTGCACCACAGCAGATCACGCACTGAGGAAACATCCTACCTTACTGGCTTTTAAATACTAGAAAGAAATAGTATTACATGACTTTGTTAACGCCGGTATTTATGGGAAGAAGAGACATAAGCATCTGTAAGGAGTGGTTTCCTTCAAAGATATTGGCAGGTTAACAGAAAAAAAATCAGTACCTAACCTTACCAAAAAAAAAGTATATTTAATGTCAGCTGAATAACTTCTTTACATGACTGGGCTACAGGTTTTCAAAGAAAATTTAGAGTACTGGAAGGTTAAAACTTTGTACAGAGCCGAGCACAAACAGATATGGGTGAGGGTTTAAATACTGTTCAGTTTGAATTGCTGAAATTAAGCATTTGATCTCCTGAAGTTAAGAGCATTTGGCATCACTTAATACTGAGAAAAGGGTAGAATTATGACGGTAGCTTTGTGCTAGACATTTAGTAGAGAACATATATAATGCAAATAATTTCCGTCTAGTAATTGCAATACCATTATCACGTTTACAGCTTCAACACAAGTAGCATAAGTTCACCCACACTTTGTAGCTGGAAGTTTATTAAATGTGATGAATAGATTAATAGGATCTGACTTCATTTAAAAATAATTTATTCTTCACATGAATGCTTATCTCCAAAAATAGAGTTTTATGATTAAATTAGTTCTACTATTTTTATCATACAAAAGTATATTAAATTATTACTGAAAACATTAAACTTACTTGAAAGTATTTGGGTGGGAGGTTGTGCTTTTTTTTTAACTGAACATAAAGGATATAACACAACCTTTATGGTTCAGACCTTACAGATTTTCCAACGAGAGCAGCAGTGAGGCACGCAGTAAATAAATAATGGAGAAGATAACTAAAACTGGTGGGACCTGATCTAACATAAGGCAAGAACTGGATGCTGCGACGGATCTCTCCAGTGAGCGTAATGGGTTTCCAGAAAGCCTTCTCCAGCAAAACTGGTCTGAATGCCCACCCAGATAGGTTTGATTCTTCGTAACGTCTGTTTCTTCATATCTCTTCTAACAACAAAAGCATGAGAATATAGCAGGTCCTTGCTAGAAGGAGCTAAAGATAAAAAGATCGAACACCTTAAAATCAGCAAGTGAAAGCAGCACTTGTTTCCCAAGGCTCTCCCTGGCCGGATTCACTCCCTTCCCGTAGGCTTTGCATCGTCTAGGAAAAGAGACAGTGGCATAGCAACGCATTCAAAAGAGTCACTGCCCATAAACTGATCTGCTGGCTTTAAGGCAAATGCAACACAACTGTAAACATTCCCAGGTTTGAAGTGGAACAGCAATGCTGGGAAATTCTGTAACTGCCCATTTTCTCATCCACCGTGGTCCCAGGGAAACACGCACACAAAATACAAAAGCTAGAGATTAAGCTGGAATTCCTCCATTTAGATCTACACCTGCTCGCTTGGATATTGCTACCTTCCACATACAGGAGATAATAGAGTTTTCATTATGTCACTAGGAAAGCAGAAATGGGATTAAGCATCAACATGTTGATACTTCATTCCAGAAATCCAAGCTCACCTCTGGTAGGTTTACGTAAGCAATAATTAATAAAACCAGCTGTAAGTTACTGCTCTTTGAAACATGCTGGTTGACATAGTAGCATAATGCTTTGTAACACACTGGGCACAGGAACAAGGAATCAGGCGTAACAGAAATATTTTCAGACCAACTCCTAATTCAAGAGCAGTACTTTTTTTTTCCAAGTCATATTTTTTTATATATATATATAGTCATAAAATGGAATAAAAAATATGCCCTTCTAATATAAAACAATTTAAGGATGTTATTTCAATTGTAGAGATTTATTATGGACTCAGGCTCCACCCTGTTCAGCGGAGGGAGGAGTGCTGAAAAACGAGAAGGCGCGTCACCAAGAAGAGCGACCTGAATCACTGGATAGCCTGGAAGTCAAACTGGAATTGTTAAGCAAATAATTCTCACGCAAGGTTTCCTCTACAATCTTCAACTCTCCACGTTTAGATGCAGAAATCCGTGCCTTTGGCCTTCATTCTCTGAAAACGGACAGGGCCTTGAAACTCGGTCGTAGCTCACCGAACCTCTGTGAGCTGAAGGGGCACCAGGACCAGCACCTCTCCTCCAGCTGACTGCGAGAGAAGCTGTCGAGAGA
The DNA here is from genome assembly GCF_964195595.1 of Calonectris borealis. Taxonomy (NCBI): domain Eukaryota; kingdom Metazoa; phylum Chordata; class Aves; order Procellariiformes; family Procellariidae; genus Calonectris; species Calonectris borealis. Next base: position 38,040,354 of record NC_134317.1, read on the forward strand.
CGCGCTCTCCCTCCTGGCAGCAAGTCCTTCTGGAGTGCATTTATTCTTTCAAAGAGGACACCAAAGAGACAGCCAGTACATCATAGAGCCACGAAAAGAAGCGATCAGTCTTAACAGCTAGGAAAGCTGTGATCAAAAGCAAAAGCCTTACTTTCGTACCCTCCTCCAAAATTGTTCAGGTATCCAACAGTGCAGGTAATGTTACCCATTATTCCAACTTCATTTGTAACACAGATTTTTAAAAAATCATGCTATCAAGAAGAGGAAAAAATGAAGGGAGAGGGGACTGTATTGCATAAAACCTGAAGACAAAATCTTTCTATAATCACCTAAGCAGGTAATTTTTACTGGTTCGAAGATGAAAATCCTGACAATTATAGTTTTGGATCAGCTGCTAGTATTTTATATTTTGCTGTAACATTTTAAATTGCTAGTGTTGTAATTTATACATCCTGACTTTACTCAAAAGTGCTAGATGTAGCAATGTACAGATTTTTTTATATATATATGTAAAAAAATAATAATTTTTGACCCAAAGAGCTTAAATAAATGCCACACTCCATTTGGAAAGAAATGTTTAGCTATTTTTACCCTTTAAAAAAAAGATGGAAAAAATGTAAAACATTTAGTATTAAGAACAGTATCGATCATTTAGAAGTAAAAAATTTACTAAGTACCACCACAAACAGTGCCAAAAAGAACCCTTCTTGTAATGTTCTTTGGAAACAAGAAAAAATTCCTCCTAATCTATACAGGCTGAGGATCCATTGGGTGAAGAACAGTGTTAATTAATATTTACAGTTTTGGATGATCTTTACCGACCTGAACATCAGTGAGATTCAATTCTCACCTCCTTTGACATCTAAAATTTATGCTGGCCACATTCTGGCATAATCTTTAAGCTGTTGAACAAACATGCCCTAAGACAAGTCCTGAGAGACGCCTATTCAGGAAAGAATAAGCTTTCTTTTATCAAAGGATGACTACGATGGGTTTAGGGGAAGGGGTGTTTCTTGCCATTGTTGCCCCCTCCTCTCACGTAACTCTTTTTGAATGATAAACCTGAATCTTAACTGCATTACGTTCTAACAGACTCCTCGTGTGCTCAACTCATAAGGCAGCAGATTTGAAGGAGGACCTTACCTCCCCTGTCATTTTCCCAGGTCACTAAATCTTTGCCTTCTTCCACACTGAGACTGACCAACATTGCAGACGAACAAAAAAAAGAGGAAAAGATGACAATTCAGTTCGATATGCCTTCTGAAGCCCAGAAGCAGCAGCTTGCAGACTGGTCTATCAAGCCCAGAGCTCAGAGTTCCCTTTTACGCCCGTCCTAGAAACTTCTTTCACACATCCCCACTATTTACTTGGTCACTTTCCAAAAACGACTTTGCTTCTCAAATTTTTCCCAGGCACGCCCTACCCTTGCTTTTTCAGCCTTTGAAAGCATACTGGCAGATATATGGTGAACTATACAGAGCTTGGGGGAGACCCTAACTCCTCGGCTTGCATTGGCAGAGCCTTTCTGCAATACATTTTTTGTAGATCAGCACCTTCGTTAAAAAAACAATTTAAAAAAAAACAAAAACAAACTACCCCCCAAAAAACCACCAAAAGGAAGTATCTGAAGGAAAAAAAAGAATTCACACCCACTAAGGACAGGCATCTGTTTCCAACAGGGAACTGAGGCACGTTCTTGTATCGACAAGGGACAAAGACCTCTTTCTCTGAAGAGAAATTCAGAGCAGGACCCCCACTTAGGTGCTATGCATCATCCCCCTGGGAAACCTTTCTCGCTTCGCTGACCGTAAAGAGTCTAGACAGACTGTTTCAGGAGACTACCCTAAAACGAGGCAGAAAGAGTACTACCCACAGGGAATTTGCAAAAATCACTAAAGATACAGGCTGCAAAAAACCTGCTCAGAAAACTTTGAATTCAATTCTGATTTCAATAGAATATTCAAAATGAATTTATTTTGGTTTACTGTCCCCATAGAAAAGAACAAAAGATACATTTAGGTCACACACTTTAAAGACTGTATTTTTTTTTTTTCCCCAGATAGAGTGAAAATCAGAGGGATAAACCACGTAAGAGTTGTTTAGTAGAAACTCTTCATCTCAGAAGTTGACAGAAAAGTTCAAGATCAACTACTCACTAGAAAAACAAATTCTCAAGAGATCAGATGAACAATGGCAAAAATAATGTGCTTGTATCTCCACAGAATTATATCCTGCTTTAAAATATACATGCAATGAGGATTATCATTATTACTGGATACAAAGAGTGATGATAAAATAAGGGATGGTATTCCCTCTGTGAGTAATAAGGAAAAATATATGTTCTCTATGTGTATTACTGAAAAAAAAAATCTGAGAAATCAGTGAAGAAAGGGAAGAGTTGCATCTAGTTTGATTTATGCCTGCTCTTCTTTTTATGCGTAGCCTGGGGAGCCTCATGATGATATGTAATGAGTCAGGCTGAAATATGTATAAATAAATGCACTGCCAATTTGTGAAGGCTCTTTAAAGCATCTTTTCTATATACTCCATACCGAATTGCATTTTCTTGGGGAGAAATGGGAGACATCAAGGAAAGACAGAGTTGACATAGTAAGAAAAATCTCCACTTTTATTTCATTTCTTTTCTTGCCTTTGCTTTTTCCTTTTCCTTTTTTTAAGAAGGAAAAACATTGTCCCATATTTCATCCTGATGCAGTAATAACCAGGTGACGAGTTCAAGATGAATACCATCGACAGCTCTCTGTATACAAACAAGTAGCATGAAGAAACAGGTAGCGTGCCTTCTCCTCCCCGGAGCTAGGGAACTCCCCGGGATAAATGCAGGGTTAGTTTCACTGGCGAAGGACCAGAATACCTTTCTTCTCTTTTCCCCTCTCCCTAGCCCCTCCAATTTGCAATTCACTTTGTTTTCCCAGGATATTCAGTGTGAGAGTTCAAGCAGCTCCTGGCCATGGAAACATACATAATATCCTAAACAGTGTTCTTCATTTATGGAAAAGGGAGGGGGAAAACCCCACCCACCTGTGAGCGGTTCCAAAACCTAACTTCCCACCCAAGAAATAAAATGACCCTGAATCCTTTCTGTATCTTCAGGTGCCCTTAATTACAGAGGGTAGCAGAACTGCAAGTTCCCTAGGTTATGGTAAATTTTTGTTCAACCACAGTCAGCTAAGGTAGCCAATCCAACATTTTTTTTAATAAGGCAAGTTAGTAATATCACTGATAAAAAGCAAGAAATACTCATCCATCATTATTTTTGATTTTATATTTTCCCCTCCCCCAATCCTCACTCACCTGAAAGTAAGAAAATGTCTGGAAGATCTTACAATACCAACCTGACTTATAATGTGCTGTTAAAAAACCAATCCCTTCTCCTTTACAAGATTTAAAATGTGATCTTTGTACTTCTTTCTTTTTGTTCTCACAGATTTGCTTTCCACATGTGTTCCTTCCAATCACGAGGAAATTTTTAAGAATTTACAAGACTCAAAGAATAGTGGTTTTACAAACCAAAAGCAATATTGTGAAATTCAAAATAAAACGACAAAAGCTGTCACTTACACGCAGAAAGGTGTGTGTGTATATATATGCAACAGCATTCTTTTGCTATACGAAATGCTACATGACTAATAATTTTCAGTTTGTGATGGAAAAAATTACTAAAATTAGTTATGCTACTAAATAATTGGTAGGTGAGAGCACAGTGTCACAAATTCCTAGGATTTCAGTAGCTCCTTTATTAGAAATTAGTTTCAAATTACCCATTTACAGATTTATCACTCTAGGGCATCCCTACCCAAATTCTAGCCTTCACTCACTACCTGGCAAAGCTCAAAATGAACTAACGCAAGCTAAAATTCTACCATAACTTTGTTGCAATTATTGCTATTCACTGGAGACAATACACCTGCAATACCTGCCACTTCTGCCTGAAGTTACATGCGTTTGCTTAGAAAGTTGCTAGGAGTTGCTTGAAAAGAAAAACTAAGTCAACTATATTTTTATGAAGCAGTGTGTTTCCTATCTCTCCGAAATCTTCATTACCTAAGGAAATCAGAACAAGCAGACGACTTAGTTGGGTAAGTACCTGCTCTGCTAACGTACTGGAGACACTATTGATTTTAATTGATAAGAGTCACTAATAGATCATCATCGTCATCCACAGATAAAAGGCATCTCCTCTATGAAAATAAACGCCTTTGAGTTCATTGTTTATCTTTTGATAAATGTCTCAGCTGTCCTTCTGTATTTATCACCTGAGGACGAGGAGACCATTATCTGCAAGAGCACTCGATTCCCCTGACATTATCACCACTTGCACCTCCTCTGTCTTACACCTCTTAGCTCGTTCACCACCTTCATGTTTGGAGCAGTATTTATCAAAGGAAGTTGGAAATTACCAGTGTCTCAATTTTGCTTCTCATCTGATTCATGAAGCACTTCTCATAATGTGAAACGCAGTTCATGAATTGCTGGAGAGCCAGCAAAAGAATAGTAGTGCATCCATTTCCATATAAATGGCCTCATTACTATGCAGACTTGGGATAATTTATAAGAAGGGATTCTCGTCTGAAAACAGGGGTCCTGCTGGCAACGTCCTTCTGTTTATACACAAGGAAATGCAATTTCAAAACTATTTAAGAAATACAACTTTTAAATCGGTAAGGTGCACCTCGCTTGGACCCACAACAAAAGCACTGATTAGGCGTGGAGCTTTGGCAGACAACCAGGGGCATTATAATACTACCATGCAGGTTTTTTCACCGCTTTATAAAGTGGTGAAATGGTTTCGTGAAGAAAGACGCAAGAGGTGGTTTTAAGAAGGTGTGAATATCATAACAAAATACGTTTAAAATGCACAGAGTAAGACATAAGATAAAACATATCTAAAACAAAGATTATTTTTACAAGAAAAGAAGCTGTTAGTCATCACCTCAGTTTTGTCTGCCTGTTAATTTTTGCTGGTTTTGTGCTTCATCACCTATTATTTAGAAAGGTTTCACCCAGAGATTACACACATGACTGAGTTTAACTTTCCTTTAGATAAAAAGAAAAATGATTGTATATTCTCCAGAAGTTTCTGGTTTACAACCTCTATCTCACAAAAGTACATCACAAATATCAAAGAAAGAGGTTTGTGGGAGCTTTTTTTGCAATTTTCCTATCCCAGTCAAACAACAAAATTGCTCACAGTATTTGGCTGCTACTAGTTATTTCCCGCACTTTAATTTCACAGGTGAAATACTTTGAGCTGGTTTCCTAGTATAGATATAACAAAAAAGCAAAAAATCTCCTCCTTTTTGAAATGGTTCTGAAAGAGAAACAAAGATTCAAAAAAGTGATCTTTTACAGATACAACCAACTCAGTCTTTTTCAGGCAACACAGAACGTCCTTCTCAAAGTTTTACCCAGCAAATAGAGAAAACCTTAGTTTCAGGAGAAAGCAAAGTTTTGGAATGCAAAAGAAACACTTGTTTCTTTTTAGCTTACTTATTTGACCACAACTATTTGTAATTGTAAGCGTTGTGAGGACACGGTATGGCAAAGCTAAGCTTAGCTGCTTCACTCTGTGCGCACAATACTTAATTTTGAATTTAATTGCAATTTTAATGATGATTTAAGCAGATGGAGAAAAGGTGAGTGCTACGTGGGATGACAAAACATCCAGAAGCCACGTAGAAGGAGAGCAGCGCTGGCACAGGAGGGAATGCCCCTGTCCTCCTGTGTCGGAAGGAGCGCAGGACTGAGTGTAACTGGCACGCACAAGCTGTTCCAGGTTGTTTTGTTGCTTTCTCGAGAACGGTAAATGTTCTTCGTTAACAACTAGTGTAACATCAGCATGCCTCCCTGGGAGGTACTGTTGACTTCACAGGGATGCCTCACCCTGCCACTCCCTTTGGGCTACCGCTGTCTGAAGCCCCAGTACTGCAGGGGACCAACCCCACCCCAAAAGGCTGCAACTTCTTTACAAGCACCGTACTAAAACACTGACTTAATACCAGTTGTTTTCTCTGCAAACTTTGGCTTTTCACATTAACAAGTTTCCTGCCTGTTAAAAATGGCCATCCCCAATGCTGGCGTTGAACAAGTTAACAGAATTATAAATTCAGTTACAAATAACTTACCGTACCACCTGAAGGGTAAAATTCATTATGAATGTTCCTACTTGCAGTCTAAGCCCTTTAAATTGAATAGAAAAAATATGCACAGTTTAATTTCAAAATATGGGAGCAGATTTTTTCCTATGATTCTGCTATTGAATATATTTACGTTCTATATTCTATTTTCCTTTTTAATTTCTCCTTCACTGATAGCTTCTCAAATGGCAACTTCCATTTCTGACATTTTTACAGCAAGGTTTATTTATTAATTATAGATTTACATGTACATATACACATACCATCCTAAAAAAAAAAATTCCTTAATTATCTGGGAAGCTCCTCCAAAACAGATCAAATCTCATCACTCACATTAGCAGCAACACGTTGCCAACTGACAGACTTTGAGCAATCGACTGTATTTTAAGGACATATCAAAGAAAACGCTTGTTTCAATAGTCAATTCTTCTCAGCATTACTTAAAAGCAGCAAACTATAGACTAAGTTTGTGGGTAAGACCCATTTTCATGTCCTAGACAAAAAATTTTTTTTTTCCTCTTCTATTAGCTGTTCAAAACCTTTAACGCTCTCCATGTTTGCCCTCATTCCAAATTTCCATCGGTGCATCAGCCTCTGCAGGTATCGTTACAAAAGCACGCACGATCCACAAACAGTGACATTTGCCAGGGGAATAGCCGTAGGGAAGGTACCTGGGCGCGCAGCTCGGACCACCGACGTCCTGGTATAGTTCCGGCACATTAAAAAACCTGAAATTAAGCTAACAATTTTTCAAAGTTAAAATGTAAATTCAGAGGGTCATGATTCTACTATTATACTTAGCTTAACTGTAAACAACGTGCCTGTGAGGACTGTAAGAGCACTACTCACTGAAGAAGCACCGAAACGTTGACATAATTTTTACTCTGAGAGATGCTGAGAAACATAAACCCATACAATTTATAAATGCTCCCAATAGCTGAGTTTGCAGAATTGTTATAGCTGAGCATATACTATTAAGAAATGAAAGAAAATGGACTGTATTTATGAGACACAGCAGCCTCCACATACTTTTCTTGAAACTACTTGTTCATGGCCTAGAAGCCTTTGTAAATGTTGTGATAAAGTAGGTGCCAGAATAGGGAGCAGTCATGCATGTGATAGGAAAATTCACTAGCGTGGCAGGGGAGTATATATGAATGCTTGCATTTGTTTGTTTGCTTGTTCATATTTTTTACAGCAGAAAGACTTATGATATTGGATGCTCTGAAACACCTCTAAAATATGCAGGATTCTACAAACTATCCTTGTAATTATAAGGAAGAAATGTTCTGCTTTCTTTTAAGAATGATTACAGGAAATTGGTCATGGCAATTTAATATCCTGTGTTATGTGGCTTCATCTCTCCCCATTCTCCGCTAACCTGCTGGAAAAGGTTGCCGCTGATTTATGCTTTTGTTTGTGAATTACACTGTAGAGTATCAGAAGCAATAAGAGCTGGAAAATCGCTTCTTAGAGTCAATGACCTCCTTGTAGTTTACTTCCTTATTTTATCATAATGGAGATATATTCGCATGATGGAGATTTCCCTACCAAAGAGAAGGCTCTGATCCTTGACCTTAATGACAATGTTTTTCTACCTGCTCAAAGCATTACCAGTATTTTAGTGACAGCCAGCTCCGAGCAGAGATTTAAATAGGGTTTGTTATTCGGTGATAAAAGTGCAGTCTACTGAAATAACTACTGCTGTTAAGAAAACAATGGTTTATCCTTTAGATTACAGTACCTCTCATATAAGCTTTCATTTCTCTTCGCTGGCTAATTCATCTTCTAAACAGGACCAGCATTGCTTGATCACCGCTGTTAGGGCTATTTATTTGTACCTCAAAATGAAATAGAAGTCTCCGACAAGGGCCCAAAGACTACCGACATCAGCGGGAGGCTTTTCCTCGACTCCAGGAGGATCTGATCAATCTCTACATGCACAGAGTAATTACATTTTTTTCAGATGAGGTAGAGAGGGCCTTCTCCTGCCACCGATGCTCACGTAAATGAGGATTAACGCCATCGCAGTTGAGCGAATGGAATTGCACTGCTGTACGTGACAGCCAAACCAGGCGCTCAGCAGGGGCACGCTCTGGGTCAGGGCTGAAAGTCACTCTGGGAGAAGATGACATGCAGATGCCCAACACCGCGTTCTCCGAGAGCGTCAGCTCCTGTTACTAATGACACACGGAGTGCTGCAAAGGGCAGGGCTGTGGTCAGCTAGTTAGGATCAAATTGGACATCCTGAACGTGGCTCAGTCATTAAGCATTACTAATTGATTGTTCACAAATACAGTATTCCTAGAAAACAGTGTGAACCTATTACAGGAGAAAGTTTCCTTTTCTAAGCCCAGCTCAGCATCCCCTCCTTCCTAAGGAAACAGAACTTTAAATTCCCGCTATCCATCATTCTCCGCCCTGTAATTCTCTAAACACCAACCTTCCCATCCAGGGAAGGTCAAGGTCAACCCTGTTTGGCACTGGGGTAGAAGTACCGAAGATGTTAAGCTCCCAGGTTTGTCAGAAGAGGCGGCGTGAAACGACCAAGGAGACAGATTAATACTCCCACTGAAGAAGTGTTTACGGAGCAGATTCAACCCTTATTAGAGATTCCACATGACAGATGGCACTGGAGAAAATCAAGCGTCATGCGTTCTGCCACTCACAGAAACACTTATTAAATAGGATACAGAATAGTCGCTAATGAAGATAACACATAAGAGAGCATTACTCTGCTCTAAGGCTTGATTTGACTCAGAGAGAGCATTTCCATCTATGCCAGACTGCTATTTCTTTTTACAGAATTTCTTTGATACCTTTTCCTTTTAACACGTTTTGTTCTGTTACCTTGATGATATGGCAGTAAACAGTGGAATGAGATTTCTCCTAGGTTTCTTGACAAATTTCATTCCCTAAAAAAACAACTGAGGTTGAAAAGTCAGTTTTCTTTGTCTTCCTTACTGTGCCACTCCAATTAGAGCCACCCTCTGTGGATGAGTTCTTGCTTGTCTCATCTTGTTAGATGTTGTCGTCTTCACGCTAAGCATTTTTGTATGCAGATTTTTGATGTCTCCTTAATTTAAATACCTATTGTCTTCCTGCAAATTTAATAACCTATTATTCAGTCATGTTAATGCCTGTTTTATTCAAATTTTTATATCTTGACTTACAGGTAGCATATAAAGAAAGACTAAAGTAAAAACAAATCCTCAAGTTTTTTTTAAGATTAAAATAATAAGTATGAAATTAGTGTATATGAAAGTTAAAAAGAACGTCAAAAGTTCCACCCCTCACCCCCACCCCCCCAGGCCACTGGGCTAATCTGATAAATGTGTATCAATTACTGTATTGAAAAAGATATATATGCACAGGGCTGATGAGTTTACCCTCTGGTTATGGCTCTCCAGCCTCAATTACTAGCTAATCCCTGTAAGTCTAGAATGAATGAAAAATGGCAGTGACCCAGTGAAAGCCCAATTTTAGAAACGACATTCAAAAAGTTCCAATAGAAGGGAAGAAAAATACTTGCATTACAAAGTAATTTAGGTCCTGGATGTTCAGAAAATCTCTTAGGAGATGCAGGTTGTAATTCTTAGAATTGAAATAGGAGCAGAAGTTGGGTCCCCCACTCCAAAAGCGCATGGCCACCATGAAATACCTAGGACTGGACAAGATGGGGATCCCTCACACAAGTGGCATGTTCCGAGACTGCTGACCGAAGCGAGCTCTTTCGTCGAAGGCCACCTACATCTCCAGGTCCCACCTGGGCTTGGCCTTTCAGAGAGAACGTGAAGATACAGGAGGGAGTAACTCCAGATCCCTGCGAGCATTACAGTAAAATAGTAAAGCGCCTATGCAATGAGAACAGTAACAAACTGAAACCTCCCTTTGATATGAAATAAAATTCTTCTGACTTACATGGTTGCATCCTACCCAGTCTCGTTTTAGACATCAAGGTTTCCTGTTGGACCAGGCAAAGATCAATGTTCTCTCAGGATCGATGCTCCAAATGAGAAGAAAACCTCAAGGAGATCAAAGACATACTAAAAAGGATAAAAATTTTCTGAATCTTATGTCCCTTTTCCACCTTAATCAAGAATTTTCCAAGAAGTTGCCACGCTGCTCTAGACAGGAATGGAAAGAGCCAAAAGACCACAGAATTGAAGCCGAGAGGAACGTACAATCACAAGAGCATTTACGTTATTGCTGACATACAACTGGGTCACCGCCACCATGCTCACAGCAATGGACTGAAGGGCACTAGCACGCCAGTTCTACTGCACTATTTTTCCAAAGATTAAGTTTCCTGTTATAAAGCAGAGGAAATTATGTTTACACTATCTATAATGTAATCAATTACAGCGAACAATTGCAACATGTTAGATTAGAATTTATTTCAGGACTTACTGCTAATTACCATCCAGAAGCTTTATCATTCAGCGTAACTCAAAGGAATCCATTGCATTTATCGCAGGGCAGAGGTGAAGCTTGCAGATTTAGTCAGGAGCTGTGTCCATGGCAATAACCAGAAATTAAATCAATTCAGTCTTCAAGTCTTCCTTCTGAAACAGTAATACTTTTGTCTGTCTCTTACCTCTTTCATCACCTAGCAGCTGTTTCAGACGCTTAATTTTATAAACACGTTAATATTTCTTACTTGCTCTTATTTTCTCTCTGTACTCCTGTAAACTCTTTAATACTCCAGCAATAAAGAATATTTCATTTCCAGTCTTTCTCGGAGCAGCATAAAACCATTCGTGAGACCTCTCTCTTCTTATTTAAAGCAACTATTGATTACATACATCTAAAAAGATCATCTATTGACATCCTCCTGTAGCGCATAGTTGTCCAAGTCCATTAAGAGGCATCACATGATCTTGATATGATCTTGAAATATCACGATATGATCTTGAAATTTTTCTGCCACTAAAAGCAAGAGCAAGATTTTTACTGTTAAGTTTCTCCTAGTGCTCTTTGTGTGTTTGTTGAGCTAATCATTAGGATAAACAGAAGCATTTTACATTCTCATCATAAACCTTCCTTGTATTGTAGTCTGTGTTTCAAGGAGAGGAAATGCACATTTCCGTGAGGTATTACAGCCAGCCAAGCTCCTACAGTGCAAAATATTAGGACATTCACAACATTTTGTAAAATCTGGCATACGTATCTGTTTCTCATAAACAGACTTTAATTCGGCTTGCTCTCTACCAATGGACAGTAGGTGTCTGGGCTTTCAGGAAAAACAAGAAAAATGCAATCTGGATAGGTTTTAAATGCAGCTTGTTTTAGTTCTATCGAAAGCAGCCTGGAAGGAAGGAAGCTGAACCGCGTTCAGGAAGAAAGTCTACTTTCAGAAATCTTTTGCCGAACACAGAAGACAAGGAAGCTCTTGCTGGAAGCAGACAGAATCCAGAACTCCTCCCCTGCAGCAGACCTTCCTACAGGTTTTGACAAGCTGTTGAGAACCCCGTTGCTGTCTAGGAAAGGTCGTCTCCCCCAGGCATGATCGCCACTGCTTTCAGCTTTCTGCTGCATGCTGCTGCTGCGAGGGATCACACCCAACTTCCATTGCGCACCCCAAGCGTCACTCTCGCATCCCTTCAGCGCATTTCGTTCCTCACCCAGGGAACGGGTGAAACAATGACATACATCTTTGCTTAAAAAATTACTATAATTACGTTTATTTCATTAATGACACAGCAATGTTCCGTCAGTGATTCATCAACCACCTCTGACAATTCTTGCTTTATCCGTAACATCTTTATTTTCCAGTCCTGTCCCTTTAATTGTTCTCCTCTACTGAGCGGGGATTTCCTGCCCTGGAGGGTAAATTCCACTTTATAAATAATAGAGAGTCACACGCCATCAGGAGCAGGCGCAGCACGTTGTGCCCTGGCTTCCCACCAATACGACTGGAGGTCTCACATCTGCCGTCTCCTCCTCATCCCTGACAACACCTGCTTCAATCCTCCTGCCTGGCTTCTCCACCCCCCTGACCGATCCTTCTTTCCTATTCCTAAAGTGACAGAATAATGGGGACTCCACAGCAAACACGAAGATGTTTTGCCAGCTTTATGCCAAGAGCTGCGCTCCCCAGTCAGCAGTCTTGCCTGCTACAGAGGCACTTTATGCTGCTCCAACAGCATAAAGAGGTCACAGAGAATCAGAAATTCAGGCCTTCCACGGCTGCGTGACAGCGGGAATTTAGGAGGCTGTATTACATTTACTATAATGTGGATACTTTACGACATCAAATAAATTTCTGCACATAAAAAAGTAGTCAGAAACATGAACTTCAGCGTAGCTCTCCCAGTCCACGTTCCCTCTCAAGACGACAGAAAGCAATCAGCTCCTCTAGGAACGCGTTCAGAGTCAGGTTTTAGTTGCAGCTACTCCGATGGCTCTTAATTTTAACTACCCTCTTCTAATTCAATGAGCAAGAAAATCCAGGGAGAGCAGTTTTCTCAAAGTTATTTTCTCAAAGTATTCTCTCAAAGCTGAGAATAACTTCTCCCACCTCCACCTCTAAACCAAAGCATGATGGAAGGATCTTCCAAAACATCTTTGGAAACTACGCCTTTAATTTCAATATTATCTAATATAATTTTATAACACTATATGAATGTCACCAAAAGATGCAATTCCTCTTGGATTTTTCTCCGTCTTCTGAAGTTCTACTGTTGTCAGACATCTTAGGCCCGAGATTTTTTAATATCGTCTTGCCAGTAACTGTTGAATATAAATCTTACTTTATTCATATGCAAATCTATGCAAATACCAGTTTATGGATAGTGCACTGCGTACGCTGTGATGGGCTGATTACAGGGGCAATGGCTATTGATTTTAATGCTTCTTGGAACTCACTGTATCATGCAAATTCAGGGAACTTAGTTTTTCTTTGTGTTTCAGCTTTCTCTTCTGTAAAACGGCAGTAATAATTATAATCATACCATTTTCTACTTCTCTTACACAGGAGAGAAGAACCTTGGCAATCACTAGTGATATTATTAAATTGATATTAGTATTACTGAATGAAAGCAGTACTAAAAAGATCATTTACATTTTTAGAGATTAATAGGATTTCTTGATGCATATCTAGTTTCTGACATCATAGCCTAATTACCAAAACTTCACTTTATTAATGAACAGCACAGAAATGTTCAAAAATAAACGTTCTTATCTCAATTTGAATCCTGAATCGCTGAAGACTGGAAGAAATAAACAGCTAGGAGACTTTGTGTGGGACCTGGTATAGCTTTTGAAAATTTTATTCTTATTATATACTATAAGTTTTATTCTTATTATATACTTATATTATATATAAGTTCATATTATATATGAACTTTATTAAGCTATTTTGTAATTACAGAAATCTGTTCTTCCTGAGAACATAAAGCTCCTCGTTTTTAAGGAGGGAAAAAAAAATCATGATACAAAGGTTAGTCTAAAAGAAATAATGCATCCAGTGGGTTTAGCTGGGTGGCACAGTTGTCTCTAACCTGTGCTTCCAGCTGCACAGACACAATGCGGTGCCGCTATTGTCATCATAACCTCATGGGAAGGACATTTATCCTGGTAGACTAATCCTACAGGCAAATTTGAGAAGACCGAGGTACACCTGCTGCTAAGATGGTGTTCAGAGACACTTTCCACCTACATGGGAGATACAGCCAGCTGACTGCCCAGGAGACTAAGGGAATTTTCTCCTGGAACCACAGCAGCTGGATGTTAAAATTCGTAAGTCGGGCTACGACTTTCAAGGCAACAAGCTGTCCCTGGCAAACTGCTCCTTCCTGCAAGCAGAAAATTATTTCAGTAATGCGTCTCAGTCCCCGTTCCCAAATTTCCCTCCTTCCCAAAGATATAACACTCCAAGGCACAGTGGAATCAAATCAGTACAATTACAGGGTGTTATAATAATAACCATTATCCAAAATTAGAAAGCTGAGACTCAAAGTACTCTTTTTACCATCAGAACAAGCATTCCCATAGGTTTTCTTGAGGTCCCTAGCCTGGGGATATGCCTGCAGGTCAATGATGTCACCGAGCTTTTGAGAAAAAAAAAAAAACAACTATATTAAACTAGAAACAGCATGAAAACCATAGGCAATGAGGAGGAAAAAAAAGAACTCAGAACTATAACAACAGTCATATTCCTGCTGAAATTCACCATTGCTGCTGAGGGACTTTGCAAATACTGCATCCAAGTTGGAATTCAAGACACGAACTCCAGGGGCCTCATGCTTTTTTCCAAACATGCTTGAAAAACATTTTAAAGCAGCTTATCTCTTGTCCACATAGAGATATTCATGTCTCATGTCTAACAGAAAATGCTTTAAATATGAAAGATTTCTTTGAATGTCTCTAAGCAGTGGAGGTAATTGCTTCAAACAGCGTTCCCTGCTTGAGAAATGCCGCGCGCACCTCCCCACCCACTCCATGGCAGCCTACAAGTTTTGATTTAAAGCAATTAAAAATAAGTGGCATCTTGTCTTACTCATCGCCATTTTGCTCCAGAAAAAGGTTATATAATATAATATCAAAAAGTGACATAATTATATGTAATACTACAATGAGAACCCAGTCTTCAGAAAACCAGTATAAATCCAATATGCTGAAAATCAGCTTTTAAGAATTTTCTTCGCTACTCGTAAATCCCTTACAAACAGTCCTTCGATTCTAAATGTTCAGCTTGAGACAATGTTGTAGGTCCATGTGTCATAAAAAGCTATTTAACATTTATTTTAAAAACGAGAAGTATGGCAATCATCTGTTGTGTGGGGACACAGAAAAATACATTAAATGTAACGTTTGCTGGAACAATGAACTGTGGTTACATTGAAATACAAATCTGAAAAATGGAAAGCCGTCCAAAGCTTGGATTAGTGCTCAGATTGAAACCTAATTGCTCTTTAATCCTCTATCATCGCAGAAAACAGGAAAATTACAGATTGCAAATGACAGTGTTGCTAAACCCCAGGAGTGTGGGAGCTTCTCAAAAAAACCACTGAAGGGATGTGCATTATGCCAGTTTTGTCATTCGCTTGCCTATCCTAGTTTGTTTTGAAGAATCTTCACACAATAAAAGCAAAGCAAAACAAGGAAAAAGTTTTAAGGCAGAACATTGCTACTACAGGGCATACCAGCTTTTCGTTTTGCAGATGTCCTACCATATGCAGTTGATGTACAAATTTAGTAATCAATGAGGTACCAGGTTTTGTATACTATAAAACCTTAAAATGGAATAGAAGTATAGTCAGACGCCCTGACTATGAAATTCGCTACTCTATAGGATAACAGAATTGCATCCAAAACCGAACCCAGAGGAAAAAATCCTTCCGACATCACAGGAAAATACTGGTATCTTTTTTTATTTGGGCTGGGAGGGGTGGGCTGGAGAGGGTGTCTACCTCTTGTATGAAGTGGGTACTTTTTACGACAATTTTACTCAGACCATGTGCTTATTGCTTGCTTTTGCAAATGCTATAGAGGGCTACGCACAAATCTTTACCAAAATTTTATTACATCTGCTACCTTACCCTAACCTCACATCCTTTTTATTTAAGCATGTTATGAGCAGTCAAAGAAAAGGTATGATTTATTCTTGATAGTCCACCATATCTGCAGCTTATTCTCAGTTTCTACATATATACATATGGATCATTTAATTTTACGGCATTTTCTTTGCGTTTTGTACTTAGGCTGCCTGCTTAATATTTTCTGAAACTTTCTGTACTCCATCTGTCTTTGGAAATAACTCCTATTTGGGGCCTTCTCTAGTCCTCTGGGATTTTACGCAATTTTAAGCACAGACATTGCTTTAGTTAGTTCTGAAATGCCCTAGAGTAAAATTCATCAGATCCCGTTTACTGAAAGCATTAATTGATGTAAGAGTACTTTGACCTGTTCTTTATTCTGTTCCTGTCCCCTGTTGTGTTTTAATAATTGTATTAAAAATAACCAACCTTTTATGGGAAAACTGAAACAGAATAGGCAGTTAATATTCTGTATTTTCTGCTGTTTGCTCATCTTTCTCACAAAGTCATTTTGCACTAGTTCAACAGTAGTTTATTTTAAATCCTTCCTTAAATTATATGGCCACAGATTTCCATATAGACAAAGTTTCTATTCTACAGCACAATGGAATCTTTTCCGAAACGTCCAGGTTCAAAGATAGCCACTTTACAATAAATTGCGGCAGCATTCAGTAAAACGTGGAATCCTTTGCTGCCATTAAACCGTACAACGTCAAATATAGCCAGTAAGATAAAATCTCTCAATCCTATGAGTACAGACCTATCTGGAAAAGACTGACACACGCCAGCATATTAAGTCTGTATGTATGCCCAGCACATCTCAATTAACACCAGCAAGTCTAGGATCATTAATATGAGTTAAGGAGATGATTCTTGACTAAAAATCACTTATTCCAAATAAAACACTAAGTTATTTTTGTGTTAAGACTGCAGTTTTACCCAACAGTGATGAATAAAATTGCAGGCAAAAACTAGAAGCATGTTTTTTTTTTTTAAAATTCAGCCACTGAATCACCTGTAAACAATGCAGCAATCCTTTTATAGTGGCTTGTGTGTGAAAACTCATTTTGTTGTTGATTAAGCAGGAATGTATCTCAATGGCTACTTTTCCATCTCTTAAAATAATGGAGCGTCGACTGCTAAAAACCTTTGTTGGATACCAGCTATTGCCTCCTGATAATCATCATGCATCTCTTTTATAGTGCCCAAGACAGATCCATAACATTACCACCATCACTCTCAGAAGCGGAGCTGGCTCTCTAAACGTGTATTTATGCAAAAGTACTGAAACCTCAGCCTGTGCTAGGACTCCATTTCAGGTCCACTTCAGCACACCACCTCCACTCACAGTTCCTCACCGACAACTCGGTAATCTGCCTTGGTTTTTACCACATATAACTGTAGCGAGTACCTCAAGTTATATACTTAAATGTACTTCCCTTAGTGCTGTTAGTTTGTACTTATGACCATGTTCTCCCATATCTCTGACCCTAGCCATACCCCTTAAATGGAGGATGGAAGATAGAGTATTTGATTATTAGCGTCAGATAAGAAAAATGTATAATTATAAAAAGTCAATCTTCAACACAAAATGAACACTTAATTTTGATGGAGAAAAACATACAGTATGTTTTCAGGAAGCATCCTGCACAAACAGCCATTTCTCAGGCTTTCTTTTTTGCAGGGATCTGGTTTTCATCCAGCAAAAATCAACACGGATCTACTGATTTCCAGATTGAGAAGTATTTCAGCAGGTGTTCTGCCTACTGAAGACTCCAAGGTAATGTGTCGAAAGATACCACAGGACATTGCACTTGGCTGAAAGAATGATTAAACATCTTTCCTCTAGCCTCGCAAAGGATGAAGGAAGGGCTCAAAGCTCTGCGTTTCACTTCTGCTTAACCTCATTGTAAAGTAAAATTAAAGTAAAATGTTTCAGTGATTTTAAAACACCATTAGGACAACCTTTCTAACCTCCCTTTTTGAAACTAATATACGGGGTGGAAACACGAGTCTTTCCTTTGTGGCCAGAAAGAGGCAGAAAACAGTCACGGCGAGAGGCTACCTCACCTTCAGCAATGAAGTGTCTGTATCTCCCTAGTACACAACCTTACCGCAGGCATTATTAGTGTTTGTACTACAGCGGTCCTACTCCATGGTTTGAAAACACCAGTGCCATGGAAAGAAGTAACGGAACAGCTTCCTAGATTACACAGTGGAGCGATTAGCCCTGAAGCCGATCAATAACATCAATGGTTTGAGCTCTAGGATAAATAAAACCTGGTATTAGTAACAGGTTAATTGTGTTTCAAGCTGCTCACACCAGTGATAAAAATTTGATAAGACTGAGGATTTCAAGGGCTTGGTGGGGTTTTTTTGTTATGGCTAAACTAGAGGTCTAAGCTTAGACCATAACTCAATTAGGCTGAGAGATAGATACGAACAAGAAAATAAAAACAAGGAATTTAATCTTATGAAGTGCGATCCTAACTCTGCTACAGTGACAACCCAGTGTGTCATTCTGCGAGTAGGAGATCAACAGCAGCAGGCTGCTCTGCTTTGCCAGTTTAACTTAATGGAAGTTTTTCAGTTTAAACCCGAGTTTCCTCAGAAGGTAACAGGGGCCAGGATCTGACCTCAGCAAAGCTGATTCTGTACCTTGGTGATCTTCAGCGCCTGACAGGAGATTGTTCGATGCTTTCTAACTGTAAGAAATCCAGTATATATACGGAATGTGGCTTTCCCCCCCCCTCAAGCTATACTAAACCACTCAGAGGTAAAAATGTGCATTACTGAATGATCAAGCCACTAAAAAGCAATATAGGTGTAACCAACAGAGGCAATTAAATGCTTCCTTTAACACAGTATATTGACATTGATATTTTGCCTCTCAGATTTGCTGTGCATTACGGAAAGCCTCCTAAACAAATATGCTTAGAACATAAATGCACAGCTTTTTGCATAGTTAAGTGAAAGTAGTAAAATCTCATCTACACTTGAACTCATATATATTTTGTAACAGTTTGAAATTGTTTCTGGTAGCAGTGTGTTAAGACAGAGGCATGTTATAAATGAGTTACATGGAGTAAAAATGATTATTTTAGTGTGGAATATGATTTTTCTCATTTAAATGATCATCGGATTCAAGGTGACTCAATCATGTGCTGAATCCAGGGTAGTTCAGGAGTGAAATTTAATCATAGGAAGTATCTCCTGAGAAACTAAACATCATCTTATTGTGGTAATACGGAAGCAGTCACTTACAGAAACATCTCTCATTTCAGCCCGTAATTCCCCTCAGAGTTTTCTTTTTTGCACAAAGCTCTGCCTGCTCCCTGGCACTGCTCTCCCGCTGTGTGTGTCGCTTTTGCTGACCGGAGCGTCACAGCTGTATCTGTGTGTGGCTAGTCACGTACACATTCACACACACATCTCGCCTCGCGTCTTCCCAGTCACTGATTAACTCCAGGAAGAAAATTGTCAAAGGCGTCCCTGGAAGCCCAATTTCCACTGCTTTCTTCCCTCCCCCCCAAGAAATTAACTGGCTAACATTCGCGCATGTGAAAAGCTTTGCCTATCACCACCAACAGTTTTGCTGAACCTCTGTGTTTTCCGTCCTACTAATCATATGTGTCCCATAGGAAACATGGGTTTTTTTGTTGGTTTTTGTTTGTTTGTTTTTAGTAGACAGATGCGTTCTATAACTGCGTGCGTGCAGTTAGCTTTGAGAATTTGGTAAATGTTAAAATTACTATCTTTCTCTTTCCCACATACAAATCCCTAGTAAAAGATGTTTTCCAATTAATGTTTTCAGATATGCTTGCCTTTTTGTCTACCTTTTTTACTAAATTACCTTCTAATTCAATCTAAGTAGACGACCAAAATAAGATTTCAATATTAGTTAAGAAGCCTCCTGGTAAAACTCACTGTAAAAGAAAAAATATAACAACAACAGCAAGCCTCCTACAGTGCCGTATTTCCTAAATAAGGCTAATTAAAATTCTAGCCCCTTTCAAAGGAAGAAAAGCGCCTTGTTATGATTCAGTTTTCCTAATCTCTGTGCAAACAATTATAAAATGCAAATATTTGTCCATTTATGCGTAAAGCAATCACCATTTTTCTTTTCAAAATAAAAAGGTGTGGAAGTCAGTTTTAGCAACAGTCCCTGGGCTGGGCGAGAGCCACTATCTGACCAGACCAGCAGACACAGTGCCGGGAGCATCAGAGATCTGGAGTTCACCTGCTGCCAAACGAAAAACAGTTTCCACAATATTCTTATTCCACAGATGCTGGTCAGAGTTGGAAGTCTTTTACCACAGACTATTTTTTTTCTTTATTTATTTCTAGGTTACGGCTTGTGCTTTAAATATATAACACTGGGGTACCTTCTAGCAAACTACACGTTGTACTGTTTAATGTCACTAAGACTTTGAGATACTGGGGAGCAGCATTTCAAAACAGGTGATCTGACCTTTAGAGTATTTCTGGGGATTCTAGTCATATTTGTCTCAGACAAAAATTGTATTTTGTTCCGGATTTTATTTGATAACGGAAGGTTAGGCAAATACAAACAGCCAGAGCAACAATCGCATGCTCACGTACAGATACAAGCGCTGAACATCCCAGACGTACTGTAGGCATCTTCCTAATATTTCCACACATGTCAACTTGTAGCTGGTCTCTTACCTGTTTAAAGTTTCCACTTTTACAAAATTATTGTAAATTGTAAATCGTTTGATTTACTCAATCAATGTGATTGTTGCTGCTTTGTAGCTATATTTTTCTACTGTTGGGAAAAAAAAGGCCAAAGAGTGGCACTAAAATTTAAAAAGACCATACAGCAGATTGTTTCATCCTAATGCTGCATATTATTTGCAATGGTTTTAATCACAAAGACAGGAGAAGGTCACATCTCTTAATTTAAAGAAACAAACAAAAAACCACAACAAAAACCCCAACAACAACAAAACCCCAAACTTTGCTACATTTAGGACCTTCCACAGAGCCGGAGTAGTGCCTTGTAGAAATATACGCTAGGCTGTTTTAATTAATTACGCAAGTCATTGCTTTGCAGGAAGAGAGACAGAAACCTCAGCACCCTTCGAGTACAAGTTCTGATCCTACCCAGCAAAGCCTGTGGAAACTTTACAACTTTCAAGCAGGAGCTTGTATTTCAGAGTCATCCGCAAATGCAGATGTAAACTAAAACTGATGAATCCCAGTAGTAAGAGAAGGATGAAAGGACTTGCAGCAAGATGAAAGAGAAAGAATAGGACATAGATCAATAGACCAAGTACTTTAATTGGACCGAGCCATGTGCAGGGAATATTTCAGAGGAATGAAATGTTATTAGTTATTAACCAACACATTTACCGATCAATTAAAAGCCATTATTTGTCCAGATAGGAAGCATTTAAAAAACAATGCTTAGTTGCATTTTCTGCTGAAACTGGTCATAAGGATAGGCCCTTGCCTTCTAGGAGATAGTGCACCAAAACTTACCTCCTGATCTTGTGGAGTACCCGGGGACCAAGACTACATGTTTATTGCTGGTGAGGGGGAAAAAAAGTTTCAGGACATACAAACTACTCATAAAACTTTAATACACTTTCTGTGTTGAGATTGACCCTGGAAGAATCTCATCCCAAAAAGCCTCCTACCACATCTTACTGATTCACGTAAAATATATACTTGAATTTTCACTTGAAAAATATATATATATATACACACACACACCCCCAATTACAGTTATGCTCCACGTTTTATACAGTCTCCCTCCAAGAACAAATAATTCTTTAAGGGATTAAAAAAGAAAAGTTATGTTGGTTAACTAGAAACAGGACCAACCGATGGTGAGAGAAAGTAAGAACTAAAGAAAAACCATCAAGAACTAGGATTTTTGTAAGCCTACTTGTGAGAAGTTCTTCAAGAATATACAAGGAACTTAAGAAAGGTCAAATATAGACTGAACATCAAGAAATGTTCCTGACAGTGAAAATGCAGGCTAAACAGCAAGAATTATTCTTGACAGTGAAATTTTGCAGTCAGTGAATCGATCTTCCAAAGGAAGTGCTCGGTGACCTCTTCGGCTGGAGCCCCGAGAACAAGCAAAGCAAGATGGGACATAAACAACTTTCAGCTGTCCAGACGCAAACTGGCAGGACCTGCTCTGGATGACATAAGAAAAGCTGTTTCTTTCTCACTTTGCTAGTAGTTTATGGCTAGACAGATCTGAAACTACCAGCATCACCTTATGTTCTTGTCTAGATGATTTTTTTCCTTAACGTTCATTTCTATTATGGAAAAAGTTTTATTTCCAATTACTGTACAATCCATATTAAGACTGTATACAAGGCATTTATATTTATAAAAGTAAAATATGGGAATTTCTAACAAAGCCATAAGAAGTAAAGCAGTATGCAGTTCTCTGTAACTAAAATCTCTGCCCTCATCACAAAAGTCACTACCTTCACACAAATCTCATCAGAATAGTCATCTTGTTTGCACCTAGCTGCGAGACAGAAAGCATCTGCAGTAAAAGCAGTATTAAAAGCATCCTTTAAAAGAAATCCTACTGTTCCTTTCTTTTTCTGTTTTACCTCAGATATTATTGTACTATAATGGATTTTAGTGATACCTAACAGATGTAGAATTAAAAGCCCAGATTTAAAAGCCACATCAACCTTAAAGGTTTTTTTTTTTTTAAAGCTTGCAACTCCTGGCTACCATTGCCAGAAGAGTTGTTGGTACAGGTTGGAGTGGGTGGGTGGAGCGGACGGCCCAGCTGCGAGGAGAACAGCGAAGGGTACAGACCTGCTGCCCCTCAAGTATCTACCCCAGCTGTACGGCAAAATAACCCTTCTGTGAACAAACGAAGCAGTGAGGTTATGAGAACAGGCAGGAAGTCCCCTGAGGATGCTAAACTTCATGGACTCTGTAACATACTTCACTGGGAACATGTTTAATACAGTACACACAACACAAGCCAGCACTTACACCAGTGCAACTCCAAACTCATCCCCAGTAGCAAAATGAATCTAGCATGCATTTACATCAGTATAAACCCAGAGTTGAATTTAGCCTTCTAATTATAACAGTTTGTTCGTACTTTCTCCCTTCCCCCCATCTCATTCACTTAAAGCACCAACAAAAACAACAAAAAGTGCCCCTAATACAGCTGTTACCTCTTCATTATTGGCTTTGGGGATGTCAAACTGCAGTTATTATTGTAGGAGTAACCGTGGGTGAAAACTTTCTGAATGCCTTTGTTTTGGCTCAGTGCAGCATATAAATCAAAAATTGTTATGTACAGCTTGCATGTTGTTTACTCTCCAGCATTATTCTAGCTGCACTTTTACAGACATCCAGGGGATTTTAGACACTTCAGGCCCCATCATTTTCATTAACGGGAACTAAATGTCTATACGGACCTGTGAATTGAAAACTGTTCTAGGTCTCATCTATACCACTGACGTAGAGATAGCAAGATTATAATCTTATCCTGCAACAAATACCATTGCAGCAATCGTAATACAGTTGGGGATGAACTATTTTCAAACTGCTGAGGTGTCTGAATTCTGACAGGACTGCCTTGAGGAAGAAAATGCAGAACAGTGATTTCTCCCAAAAGAATCTGGGACGCTTCCTTATTTAGAGATCTGCAGCATATCTTTCAGGATAGAGCACAGACTGTTCCAAACAGGGGTTAAAAACCAACAGCTGGAGAAGTCTCCTTGGTTAGAAAAGCTACTCTTCTTCAGGGATGAAAACTTAGCATTGAGTTTTGATTCTGTGCTTGCACAGCCTCTTCACCCTTTCACTGCATCAGTCTAAACCAAGAACAGGAAGACAATTGTTTACTGTTTTCTGTGCTAATTGCAGTTTTGCTAAATACTGTCTACATATGGTCTGTAGATACCTCATTGATAATAACGATACTCTCCTACAGAACATCACCTGTGTGCAATCAGAGCTCACAATCTTCCAGGAGGGTTTTGCTTTCCCCATTCTGAAATATATAGGAATTAAATGCCATTAGAATATGCTGGACTACTCCACAGCTCCTCCGTTTCACCACTGCATAATCACATGCAAATAAGAAGTGGCAAATTTAAGCTCTTTAGGCTAGACTCATTCATTTTTACCAAAGTCTTCCTATTATTAAGCAGCTTACTTCTGAAGATGTTTTTCTCTTTACACTATTTAAATGTCTAAGGTTTTAAGTTCTGATATAGCTACATAACACACTTATAGTACATAAAATAAGAGACATAGAAACCCCTACTGAAAAGTGACCTTAAGTGATCAGAAATCAGGATTTGTGAATGATACCCATACTTTAAATAGCTTTAATACGTTCAGCCACTTTTTTTTCTAAAAAAGCATAATAACGCTTTTAGATCAAATTTTCTTAAGGACTGCACATCGCTGAAATGTTGAAATGAAATAGACTGAAAAAAGTGTGGCATCTTCTGGTTCACTTGTTATGTATTTCCAATTTTCTATCCAACATACGTGGAGAATTAGTACTCACTTGCACACAGAAATCATTTCAGTTCAAATAAGTGATGGAAAAACTGGAGGAACAAAGACTGGCTCCAATTCAGAATCTACGGAAAAAAAAAAAAAAGAGCGAAGAGCTGATTTGCTATTTACTTGGAATTCCAACCAGTTGACATTTTTGCCTCAGTTCTTCAGCAACAGGAGGTAGTTTCTTTCTGTTGATTTTCTGAAGCTTTTTGGGTTCCTGACTTCTCCCATCAGCAGGCAGCTGTCTGTCCAGCTACAGCTCTCTTAACACTATTAGGCTTAATTAAGCTGCATAAGCTCCGAGTCACTCTTAAATTTATTCCTACATGGAGTGTTCTGGTTCCTACCATCTCTTGTCACTTCTTCCTGGCTTCCTCTTTTCTATTTTGCATTATCTTAATTATTTCTTCCTTTATTGTATTACGCGTCTGTCTACTGCATCCCTGAGCTGTCATGCTGAACCCTCAGCACTCCTACATACAAAAAGTTCAAATCCAACTTTCCAGGCGATTACCCTCGGGCTCCGTGCGATACTGTTTTCCTGAACCTATTACAATGACTGTCAGCAATGGATCACTCTGAATATAAATATAAAGTAGTATTTCTGCTTTCAGCTTTTTACATACGACTCCTTGAAAGGATCTATAGACCAAAATAATTCGTGGCAGAGAGCTGAAGACCTGGCAGGGAATCTTAATAGCTCTGTTAGGAAAGCAATCAATTCTCCCATGATGGTCAATAACTACCTGAACAATTATCTTCAGGCAAATCACAGTCACACAGTGTGCATGATTTACCTACAGTATGATTTTATAGCAAAAATTACGAATACAGCACACAGGGTTAGAGAAGGATCACTTCAAGCAAGCTTACAAGCCCTCCAGTGGCACCTGCCATGTTGCACACTGCAAAAGCATCCAGCAAACTGTTAAAACAGCCGTATAAATACACCTATGTAGGTGCACATCTTGATTGTCAGATGGTTTAGCAAATACGTTGTTGCTAGTGCTCTACATTCACGCTGGTTTCGCTCTGAAATGTTTCAGAAATACATGCGAAGAAAGCTTCAGGCATCCTGCTAAACACTGAAGCTAGTGTTCAGCTAGTCCAGAGCTAGCAACTGAACTTTTCTGGAAAGAATGAAAGCCACAAAACAGGTGAAATTTGAGAAGGAAAAAAAAAACCCAACAGCTTTACTGCATTTTAAAAATTATAAACAGCCAAAATTGCCAAATGTTTAAGCTCCACTGAAAGCTTAAATCGGATTAAGACTGCTGGAGGCTGTAAAGTGCCTTAGCTTTGAATTGAAAATGGAAGCTGGGTGGGAATGTCAGTAGAGTCAAAATAATCCAGCCTGGGCAGGATCAGCCCTACAGTGCTGTACCTAAACAGGACAATCAAAGAACCCACTCTTTAGAGATCTCTGCAGAAACCATCTCTAGTGACACTTACTCTTGCTTTATAAAAAGTAGTCAGAAAATAGTAGGTTCCAGTAAAGTTCATGAGCTCAGTCCACTTCAAGTATTTCTAATTATTTAATTTTTATCCTCGATCTTGAAATAGTGCCATAACATTTACCCACAGAAACGCCAGCTCTCCTATCTCACTATGGTTTTATTATCCAGCAAAGGTTCTTTTTTACAAAGGAGTAGAGGTGGGAGTAAGTAAAAGCATGCAACTAATATCTCAGGATAGGTAATTAAAGACTAGCAAGATTTTTTTCTCATAAATTGTCACTATACATGTGCTATTCCCTGCATGTTGCAAAACACACTGCTGCTAATGAGTTCTACAAGGTAAGGTAGAATCGGAGGTGGCTGGCAATGGCACACGGCTACTATGGTACTATCTGTAAAGGTAAACTTCCCTGACTGGAGCCCTCTAAACCATTACGTTTAACGAAAATCTCAACAGAAGAAACAACAAAAAAAAAAAAAAGAAAAGAAAAAAAAAATCAATCAACATCTTCAAATTGGAATTGCCTGCCTTGCTCTGCAGCTGGCAGGATTGCCAGAGAAACAGAATCAGATCAGGGCAAGAGAGAGAAATAATTCATGGTAATTCCACCTTCCCCACTGCTTCATTTCTTAAACTGGCTTTTCACAAAAAATAGCCTTCACAAATGGTGCCAGGGGAGCTCTCACTACAAGCATAAGGACAAAGCAGATCCAGGAGAGAGTGCAAAGGGTTCTTGCACAGCCCTCTACCTTTTATTTGTCTTTTATTTTCTGTCAGAAAAAATTATTCCATTTTTTAGTCCTTTGTCATTTCCTTGGCAGCTTACATCAGCTCACGTTAGTTTCACAGCTTTCGCTTTTTTTCTTCGCGTTACACTTTGGGCATTGTCATCGGTTTTACACAGCACTAAACATTCACCAGTGGGGAAATCCAGAAAGAAATAATCCACATAAACACCCAAAAGTTCAAATGACCAAATGTCCTGGGAGCTGTGGTCTAGAAACAGAGTTGGAGTCCCTCCAAAAGACGCTGTAAAGTAAGCTCATGTAGCAGCCCGTGTCTTCCCAAATGCAAAAAGGGGCTAGGGGAAGAAAATGCCTACAATTGCCATTTGTCCAAACACCTCTAATACGATAGACACAAGTTGGGACATATTATTATGATTTCGTTCTCACAGTTTTTTCATCTGATGCTAAAGAGCATAGCTTTTATGAAACCCCACATTGGAAAAAGTGCTCAAAGCAAGTTTAAAAGCTTAAATAAATACAGTGCCATTCCACTGATTTAATACTTTTAATAGTGCAGAAAAAGACAGAAAAAATCCAAGAGAGAGAACTGTTGGACCTTGCGGCAAGTAGCTGGTGTGAAGGGGAGGTGGCAGCGATCTGGCACTAGACGCTGGACAACCCAGCCTTCTCTCATCCCACCGCCTGGACTGGATTTACAGTGGTGCCCCAAAAGAAACAGGTATTAATATTACAGGCAGCCAGCACTCCGGCTGCGTCACTGCTCAAACACACAGCTCAGAAGGGTCCACCTGTTTAACAAGGGGTAATAAAGCCATCACGTCCCAGTAGACGATGAGAGAGTTTTTACGCATCGAAATTATCTACTGGAAAGTGTAGGTAGTCCCCTCCACATCTGAAGGGGAGACAAGTTGACACAGCAACAGTCTGTGTTTGCAGACTTCCCAGTTGTCCCTGAGCAAGCGGTGGATGGAGGGAGATGGGACAAGACCACACGCTTTTCTGCCCTTCTCTCCTCCCATCCCGGCAAGAGGGATCCGAGACCTTTTCCTATTTTGTTCCTTTGCATGGCGGAAAACTAAACTCCAAAGGGAAGCTGAAGGCACACCACTGCTCCCCCCGATCCCAGTTATCCCATCCCTACTGTAAATACAGCCAGCTCATATTCATCCAGCTAGATATCCCAGCCTCAAAGTTTTCCCTTCTGCGTAAGGGTGATTTGAAAGTGAAGATTTGTTTTAAGCAAATGCTAATACCGAGGCTTCATGTTAATGAGTAAGACAATGAAAATATCAGTAGTGTCACCACGGTAAAACAGGGGCTATGTAACAAAATAGACTCAGAAAGGTTGCTTGTAAGATAAAAAGTTCAAATATTTACGGAAGAAGGAAAACTACGTAACACAGCAGACAGTGCCCCGGCTGTCTGAAGGTCAGAGGGCACCACAGGTTGCACCTGAGGTGGCTTTACCCAGGTCTGACAGCCACGCTTCCCTTAAGCCGGGCTTAAGGTTTTACAGGCAACTGAACCACATAGTCTGTTTTCCATTGCCCCCTTCATTTGACTCAACTAGTTCCCGCTCTCGGCAACACTTGAGGAAGTATGTGAAGGAAAAAATAACAGTTAATCAACCTGGAGAATACGATCCTTATTAACATCCTGACATCTCAGAAATGTGGGAGGCTGAAAAGACAGCCAGACCCAGACTAGATAGGAACATTGCTCAGTTAAACTAACCTTTCCCTGCTTCGCTATAAATATTAGAGCCTTTATTATGTATTTCAAAGTCTTTTCATGCAAATTTTTGAAATTATGAATCAAACAAGCAAAAAAACAGAAGATAAAAATTCAAGCAGAAGCCAAATTTTAGACAAAGACAGCCCCATGAAAATTAAAAATAAAGGTACGGCATAAAAACCGTATCTTGAATTTTTGATCCTTAAGTTCAGAGCCTCATGATTTCTTGACACAATGCAATAACATCCTTGGCATTAGTGCTACCAGGAAGACTTCCGTACCAGCCAATATAAAGTCTTCAGCGTCTTCGTTCTGGCAGCAGACAGCCCCAATCATTGCCGCACCCAGCATTTCCATAACTTGGAATAGCAACCGAAGATTATATTTACCTCAATATTTTCTTCCTCCAATGTTCACCTACCCCTCTTACATCGTCCGGCGGCCTCTGCTGCTACACCTTATTCATGGCTAATAGGGAAAGCAAAACATTTTCCTCACAGCATATATAAATGTAAACAAATACAGCAGCTGAAAGTATGGTCGGGTTTCTGTTTGGCACCGACTCGTGTGTTGTATCACGCACAGAGTTGACCACATGGCAATGAGGTGCCAGAAACCATTTCCAAACGTTTGTGAATATTTAAGCATAGACAGAGAAGTTCAAACATTTCTAAAACAATGTTTTGCTTCTTTTTCAACTCATGAACTGTTATGGATGCCATCGTGATTTTCTTAGGGTCCTTCATTAGCCACAATTATTTTCAGACTAATTTTAACAAATAGTTGATATTATTATTAATGCGCTTTAATTACAGCCAATGTGGAGTTCAGAATTGTGGGACAAGGCCATATTGCACCAGACACTGAAAAAACATAGAACAAGAAGATGGTTATGGCCCCAGGAGATTGGCAAGTATCACAAGTTATTCATCAAAAGTGCTACTGGAGAACATCACACATTCAAAAGTGATTTAGTGTAATTGGAACTGGAGGTCACAATTCAGTTCCCCCTCTGAAGAAATGGGGGCATATTTTCTGCACAGACCTGGAGTAATTATTTTGTAATTTTAGTCCAAAACTCCCATTCAGCAAAAGGGAAAGTAATTTTCCAGAATTACTACCAAAAGCCAATACAATAGGTATATAAACATAGTTACAAACCTTTTTCTTTAATAGTCTCATAACTAGATTACACAATAGCAAATGAGTTTTCATGCCACGATAACTTGGCAAAATCAGAGCTTTGTAAAGGAGAGGAAAGTATTTTGATTATGACCCTGTCAATGTCTCCTTTAAAAGGTATAAGATTTTTTTAATTTGTACGTGTTACAAGTATTAACAGATACAAACTTTCTAATAAAAGTTTTTCCTTCTATTACTAAACACCAGGATTCTGGCTCCCCCCCACCCCAAATTTAAGGCAAATAACGTTACCATACTTTCAATATTTGCTGTTAAAGCAAATGTAAAAAACCCAAAGCGTCTGAACTTGCTCCAAAAGATGATATTGTAACCTTTACAAAAGAACTACAAAAGCAAAGAAAGAAAATTATGTTCCAGCCATCATGTGCTCCTGCATTATTAAATGCATAATCAGTTTCCAAGTCTTCCTGAAAGAAAAATCCAAGTGGTAAATTCAATCTTACTTCTGCCTGGTAGCCTGAATCCTTACATTTACTGCGTCCAAGTACAGAAGACCTCTTCAAGCCAAAATTCTGTCCCAAACAAGCCAGCACACTGCCTGAGAGCTGACGTACATCTTTAAAAAGATCTTTAAAGCTCGCCATGAGCTGTCATCAAAAGTTACACTGCAGCTCTAAAGCCAACAGAAGACCAAATTTCCCACCCCACCACAGACTGCCCGTCCTTCCTCACTCCCACTTTGATGGTTCGATAACATTTCAAGCCACATCTACAACAAGAGGATCCCTTTTGTCCACTAAGCTTGTCCAATAGGTAGAAGAGCCAAGCCAGGTATGTCATTGCATCAAGAAATTCGATGTCTAAATGGATTTTTAGGCTTCACATTGATCCAGATGTATATTTATAGCCTCTATACGTGACATATGTGTCTATACATACATATATATATATATACATAAAATCCAGACTTTAAACTAATGTCCAGTTTCTCACTGGGCAGAGTTTGCAAACAGCCACATACACACCAGAAGTACCAGCAGTGTGTTACCCAAGATGATTTAAGGATATAAATAAGTCAAGGATTGGAGGGAGAGGTAATATTTTCAACTGCTATTTTTGGAAAGAAATAGATCATCTTTTGGACATTAGAGCTTTCTGTGATCTGAGCAAGAAAGAGAAACCTTTAAAGCTAAAAGAGATGGAGAACAATTGCTCGGCGTTTAAAGTTGATTATACTAATCAATAAAAGTCTAAAAAGAAATTGCTCCTTCCTACAGATATTGCCGCATTGGCACGGAAGCCAGCAGCGTGTAATGTCCCCGGTTGCTCCCAGCTACAAAGTCCCAACGTCCCAGGTCCCACGAGGACACTTAGAGGGCAGGAGCATTCCAGCTACAGCCTTCTCAACAAACGGCGCTGGAAAACAGCACAGACCCAGCTCTATACCATGTTTCTCTAATCTTAACTTCAGGCCTAAATCCGCTTTGTGGCATAATCTGCATTAATGTGCAGGGTTGCAGGTCCAGAAAACGTCAGTTGTAAAGGCAGTATTTGTCTCACAGGAAAACAAGCGGGTAAGTTCTTTAAATAATAACATGATTGTTTTTAGATCAAGTTCCCTTGCAGTAAAAAAGTTCACCTCTATCAGAAGTTTTCTAACCGCTTCTCTGTTGCCTACATTACCTTTTGACAAGATAATTGTTGGCAAGACACAAGCAAGCAGAAAACTAGGCATCAGACAGACAACCTATTCCTTACCGAATTAAATCAGTGTCTCTTTTCAGCTTGGTTTGTCTAGAAGAAAACAGCACAGGAAATTAAGGAGGATCCAGTTCATTTTGGCCAGAATGTTTGGATACATTCTTGGTTATTTTTGGAGGGGGGTGTATGCACATACTCCACCCCCCCTAGTATCACTGTTCATGAGCATTTTTATACTTCTGTTTTGATTATTATAGCCCAGATAGTAGTAATAATAATAAATGTTGATACAATTCAGATCCATTCTGAACCGACTACAAAATTACTTGAACAAATGCAAAGTCATTAGGAGACACAATCTGTTTCTTTCCCCAGGAAGTGAAAATTTATTTTCCCATCTCTTAGTTAATGTAATCCATTCTTTTGCTCTTCTGAAAATTGAAATTTCAGCGCTGGGTTATTTATTAACAGTAGAAACAAAATTTTAAAGGGTAATTTTCCCTACAGAAAATCAAACCCTGAACAATTTGAAGCACCTACTGCTATAAAAACTTTCTTTTTTTGAAAAAAATCTTTGCTCAAAACTCAGGGTTTTTTGCATATTTCATATACCATAATTAAGTAATTTCAAATTTAATCTCTTAAGTTTTTTAAATGTGGAGGTTGATTTTCATTAATTCCAAATTTTGCATTTGGATGCTTAAATTAACATATAAAAGAATTTTTCTGGAGGGAAACATAACGCCAAGCTGTCTATGAAGCTCGGATATAGCAGCCTAACGCTCTCCAATGTTTGAGAGGTGTCTATCAAAGGACCTCATTCCATCTGAAGGAAACAGTCAGTTCCCACAGACTGTAATCAATATTTGGATGGTCTCACAACTTATGTATTTACCAAATTAAATATGTAGTTAGAGATGGATGACAGTGTAGCTACTCTCCGTTTGCCTGCCAACTGCTTCAGCTACTCTTAAGAGCATTCAGTGTTCAAGACAGACTTTCGGTCTCGGATGAGAAGGTATTCCAGAAGGAGACAAAGACTTGGTCCGGTGTTTTGGGTTTTCCCCCCCCCCCCTTTCTTCTCTCTCCGCCCCCTCCCTCCCCCCTTAAGTTTATAGAAACCCTAAGTAATATCCTTCATATCACTTCAGAGACTATTAGTAGCTTGAAGGGCTTATCTGACATTTAGAGGAAACGGGTCTCTTTCTGGCCAATAAATAAAATCTATATTTTTGCAGCAGAGTTTTGATCAGGACTTGGCAATAAGCATTTAAACAATGTGGATCTCAGCCCTCATTGTTTCATATGTGAAGCTGAGCAAATGATTCAAAATTGCTGTCGTCTTATGTTCAACTAATATACTTGCAACTGCTTTAAAATTTAATGTGAATATCTAGGTTAACCTGAACATTTTTCTTTAATCAAGTTACTTCAACTGGGACTTAAGTACTCAGCAATTTGAGTCTATGACCGACCATGGGAGTAACATGGAATTGTTTTGGCAGCTTGACTGGATGAGCTTCTGTTGTCCTGGATAGGATTGGTGATTTTGGGAACAGGAAATATGGACAACTGCGAGGAGGGTGAAGGCAGCAAGATTAACTTCTCTCTTTTACAAAATATATTCCAACCTTCTATTTTCCACAGCTTTTTCAATTCCAGAATAAAGCTGAATTGAAGTTTACAGGAACAACTGTATAAGGGAAAAATATGGATACTTTTTTGATCCTTTCATTCTTAGGAGTTATAGATCTTCTTGGTGTCTATCTATCCATCTCTGCTCTGCTGCAATCACCCCAGATCCTTCTACATATAGAATATGTGAAGCAGAATTTTTAAGCAGATGTATCACACAAAAAAAAAGCTACCTGAAAATCCACTGCCTGAGCATAATTCAGAGAAAGCATTTTTTGCAAAGTACTCTAGCTGTGAAATCTTACAGCAGGTCTTACAAAAGCAGTTTGATTATGGTGGATTTCAAAGTCATACTCTGAAGAGCAAGCAATTACAATAGGTCAGCATCACTGTGGGAGAAGTACACAACAGCAGTGCCCAGCCTGCAGCGGTTCAGCATCTCAAGCAAAATCCTGTACCACGCCCAGCTCGGAGACAGAGATGGATTCAGAGTAGTTCACAGCAGGAACAGACCAGGGTGTTCAGCGCTGCGCTGCACCTGCGGCCGGCTGCCACTCGCGCTACTCCTGAATTGCTAGCGGTCCTAAATAAGAGCCTTACTGGCTCTTGGGAAAGCTGATTGAGAATGTTTAGAGATTAAGACTTCAGGCAATTACATTGTTTCAGAGACTGAAAATGGACCAAAGCTATCAACAGGTACTTTATTATTTGAGCAACATACAATGCCTGCCTAGAATGAAGGTGTCCGGCACATGCAAATCTCATTTTTACATGATGAAATAAAGCTTTCTTAATGTGATGCTTTGGTCCAGCATCCCAATAGCTAACCAGCTGTAACACCTCACAGGTCAAAAGACTGAATCCAGCCCCTCCCACCCGTTTCTCACTCCCAATGAAACTCTCAAAATCCTCTTCCGCTGAACGTGCACATCATTTCCCCTTCACCTGGATCCATCATTGTAAATAGTAACATCCTGAATATACACCATTTGGACCTATGGCTTTGTTAGAGCTTAAATTAGTTTCTACACCTGAATACATGTGCACGGGTGTCAAGGCAGGAACAAACACCCTCTTTTCTCTAGAGCTTCTAAAGCCATTCTTACAAACTTCTCAAGGACCTAAAATTAAATAGGTTAGGAGAATAGTTAAATTACCATATGGTTGTTTTGATCATGTTTCCTCTTTTGCACATCTTAGGCATTTTAGATGTTTGTCTTTCAAACCTAGATTGGCTCATGTTTCTTTATATGCTCACTACAAGCTCTCTATGACAGATCCATCAAAGGGAAAAATCACCAATAATTCATCCTAAACTTTCTTCAGTCTAAATCTATTCAAAGTACTTCCTTGTAAACAGTGCACTTAATTCAGTCATAGAAAACACGGAGGGATCACTTAAAAACAGTAAACCAAAACCTGTTTCAGGATACCACACTGCATTCTGAGATGAACTACTTTTCAGCAGAAACTGCATTTTGGGAGAAATTTGCCCCATGTATTTATCACGTTCTGTCCTTATGGCTATTGCTATTCTTACGACTTCAGCACATCCATTTTGCTTTGTTCCCGGGTGTAGAGCAGACAATGCTTTACATCGTTTGGCAGCTTACATGTTACAGTCTTCAGACTAAATTTACATATGTAAGATATATTTAAAGGTTTTTCTTGGCACTGACAGTTGTACATTTGCAGGTCTAGTTTCACATACAATTCCACCTGTCCAGTTTTTGGCTGGGTTTTTTAATATCATTTACAGATCATGCCACGAGTATTTTTATAGCTATAATTAGCATCACTCAGAATGGGTGTCACCAATAACTTCTTTTTACATATATACCAATACTGGATTTCATAGATTTTCTGCAGGACCCTTAAGACAACTTTTTCTGGGTGTCGAAACCATAAAGTATTTTGTTCTGCTGCTAAATATTTTTTATACATAAAAATATATGTATTTCTGACATCGCTGTGGATTCAGAGAAAAACATTCATAGTTCTTAATTTTTGCTCTGTTTAGGACTTTGAGCTCAGGATAACTTTTACACTGGGCACTGCAGGAGCACAGAACAGATCAGTTTTTGCCAGAGGTTTATATGGTCGAAACAAGTAAGAGGATATGAAAACACCTGTGACTGAACAAGTCATTCCCTATATTCTTTTTGTAAATAGCTCACATCTTCCTACTAAATATTTCTCTACTTTTCCCACCATTCATTACTATATTCTTACTCCCCCTGCCCCAACTCGGCAGCGGTTCTGAGAATACATTGAATTGCAGTATACTGGGAATACTCACTTGAACCTCTGAGAAAACACGTAGGAAAAACTGCATGTTACTAGAAACATCAGGCCTCTTTTTTGGTGAAATACAGTGGTATAGTAGGCATTTTGAAATGTTTGTTTCATGCATGATGGACACAGATAATTTTGGGGGTAGATATGGAAAGGGACTTGGATCAGGCACCTGTCATAGAAGATGCAAGCAGTATTTTTATTTCATCTGTAATTTTCATCTGATTAGAGAAATTATATACTTTTTCCCCCACCCCTAACAGAACAAAAGAAAGCACACAAAGTCCTTAAATTAAGGTCATCTATTTAAATATGATGGTTTGAAAAGCCAGTTGGGGATCTCATTTCTTGGTATGACTGAGTCTGTTTTCCCTGTAAATAGGAATATTACATTTAGGTAAAACCAGGCAATTATAGCTTTCATGGTACTATCTTTACCATTTTGAAGCTGTGTCTAACGTATCTAGGATGTGGCAACCGAAAGTGCTTCCAAGATACCAGACTCTGAATTAGGTTCAGTTGGGAACTAGGCACACGTCTTCTTCCCCCACTTCCTTCGCCTCTCCCCAGGTCCCCGATTCCTACAGGAGGGACCCCGGCACCCAGGCTGCAGACCCCAGGAGCAGGACAGCTGAGGACGAGGGCTCTGGGACACCACCTCGGCAGGATGCTTCTTTCAGAACAGGTTTTATCTGCCTGCCTCAATATCTCAACTACGTCACACTATTGCACAATGTTCTATTTTAAGAAAGCTTCAAAGCTCATTTTAGTAGTCCTAAAAACTAAGCTTGAAATAACAATCTGAAATTTTTAGCTAAGAGTTCATTTGCAAAATAGTAAACACCTTTGTTGAACCTGTACAAGGACTACTACTTTCAATGCTTATCTTTGTCATTAATAGACTAATTTCTTCAAAGCTGCTCTCTAAGCATAAATTTTCTATAAATTCCGAGTTCCATGGTACTGCAAAGAATCTTACACACTAAAATCTACTCTTCATATATAAACCTTTTGAACTCTTAGACTTTATATTGTAACTGCACTTACATGATAGTAGGATTCACCTATTTTTGTGAAAGTTCATAGAAGGACAGGAGGTAGTGCCTAGAGGTTAGGCTTGTCTACCTAGGAACAAACACTGGAGAAGGGATAAAGAAGAGACCCCACCAGAACAAAGAATCAGAGGATGTGAAAGAGGGACTAAGTAGAAATATGCCCAGCAAGAAAAAGGAGGTCTGGAGAAAAGCGACAAGGGGCCTTGGGGGGCCCCTTGAGGGCTTTCTGAGAGAACGGGAGCCAGAGCATCAGTGCGCGCGCTAACGCAGCCCGCCCCAGCAAGAGGTTACCAAACTCTGGTAAAAACAGCCCCCGAGAGGGATGCACCACCACAGACGCACCTTTCACCCCAGAGACGCTCTCAGGCGTTTGTACGTGCTAGTTCGGGCAACTTCAGCACCACTTTAGCAGATGGCTCGGTAGGAAGGATTTCTCCTTCACTTTTTGGATCCAATCGTTTAAGGTCATAAAAAGGGTTGCAGGGAAGGACTGCAGATCACAGGGAACACCTCACATACTCAGGTGTGATTTGCATTTATCTATACTAATGGCCTTTAGCATGCGAGACGTTTGCAAGCTGTGGATGAATAAAGGTTCTTATTTTACAACAGTAACACTCACCGAAATCAAATCCTTTATTAAGCCTGCAACAGTCATCCCCAGAACGTGGTATAAGAGGCAGAAGGAGGAAGAGACGCAGGAGTCTGGTGTTTGGCTAACTTAATTTGGTTTTCATTTGCATTAGGATAGAATTTAGTCTGTTGACAGAATAGATCAGATACTTAACAAGTGTATGTCAGATACAAAATTAATTTGGCAGTTTTACAACAGGGCTTAAAGTGCCCCAAATAGTTCCCTTATTATTCCTCTCTTGTTTAAAACAGAAGCATGGATTGTCTTGAGGCAACTTATAAGCTACGCTGAAATCTAATAGCTGGCTGTACATTGCCCGGGGCACGCTGCTCACATTTTGCTGCAGGCAGAGTATTTGTCAGCGGGGCAAGTACGTAGCAGCTAAGTAGCTGTGCATTTCCAACCGCAACACACACCTACCCTCCTACGCCAGAAATTCTGTGGTGTATCTATAAGGTACATCCAATGGAAGAGGGCTCCAAAAATGACATTTCAGATAGATACATACGCATTAATATTTTTACTCTCAAGCAGAATTTTTAGATTTCTAATTTGCCAGTAAAGATCTTACCCCCTTTTTATGCACACAAAACAGGAGAATTTACTCACTTTTCCCTCCATACCAAACAACTGGGGTATACATAACACTTTTTTTCTTTCCAGTACAGTGTTTTCAACTGCATCACAAATGGTAGTAGCAGACCAGAGTTAAGTGCAACCAGAGACTCATACAGAAGAACATACGGGTTGGAATATTGTCACCTAGACTATTTACTGTTTATTGTGCCTTAAAAATGGAACAAACCCCCTCTTTTTGAACACCACAACGTGAAGAATAAGATTACTTAATAGGATTCTCTAGTACGTAGCTTCAGCACTTGGAAAAGCCTTGCTCTTTTGAGAGCACACTGTCCAAGAAACATTTTAAGGAATTGAGAAGGAAACGTGGGAACTTGCACTAATGCAACGAATTGTGACATACTGATACTGCTGTCTAAAATCCCTGTCACTGCACACGGCAGTGGTACCAACTGTTAAAGCACCTGAATTACCTCCAGGGAACACAAATCTTGGCCCAATTTTTTTGACCTGTATTAGAAATGCTTTACCTTAAATAAAATAAACATGAGATTCCACAAGATAATGCTTCCAAGGTATTTGTTATTTTTATGTCCCAGTAGGTTACCTGCTACAGGAGAAGAGAGACATTACTTACCTTCTAGAAGACATATGGGAACAACATTTGCATGCACATTTTTTCAGTAAGTTAATGTATACGTATAAAGTCTCTACCTTATTGGCTAGATGATGTGTAATAAATTAGGACAAGATCCATTCATAGAACAACAAGGTTTCATAAATGCTTGATTTAGGATGCGTACTCCGAACTGTACATTTCCTAAGGCAGATATCGTGAGAAAACAAAATACATTACTACACACCGCAGTGCTTAGTCATCACGCTTACATTCAAGGAACAAAGTCAGTTTCCCTAGATGTAAATTCACATAGGATATGCATTTACACTACCTTAGTTTCAAACCAAACAGACGATTTGCCAAGCCATATAAGGACAACAATTAATGAAACCAATATTTCACTTTTTACACTTTTATTGTCAATGCAAGTGGAATGCTGTTCCTCTACCTACCAAGGGCAGGCCAGCGTTTAGAAATCTTAAAAGTCTGAAAAAGAGCGTCAGTGGAAGCAAGGGCTGCTCTTGCAGTCATGACACTCGCCTGAGACTCGGCCGAGCTTTGTATTGATCCTGGCTCCCAGGACAGAACATCCCGAGACAGTCTATATGCACCTGCATCTATGAATGGAGACAAACTACCGCCTGGTGACAGGCATGAATAAAATCACTTTTTTCATTTTGCCTTGGGAGACTCCTAGAGACATTTTATTTTCACATCTCTTATCATTACTGTATATCCCTGAGTTAGTCTTCTCTAGAGCTTATATTTGCTAATTAAGGATACAACACAGCACCAAGCTCTGCTGGCAATTTTGAAAGAGCTTTCAGCATTTCCTTCAATAGAAACTGATTTCCTTAATCCAGTTCTTTAGTATATAGATTACAGATTCTTCTGTTGAAGGTTTCACATAAAAAACAGAGCTACCTTTAAACTAAACTGCTTAGCACTATAGTGGAAGCTGCGCAACCAAAAATCTGCGCACGCATCCCGTAAACTTCCAGCTACCTTCTTCATGGCCCACTGCAGTGTAGCAATCAACTGCAATGACAGCTCGTTACACGTCCTGAAAAACTGACTCCTGTGGTGAGAAGTGGCGGCAGGGCAGGAAACAAAGTGCCAACTTGTATCACGTTACTCAGATAGTAACGCATGCCCACTGTTACTAATGGGCTGAAGCCCTCCATAAATTCTGAGCAAAGAGAAATATCTACCACCGGCTTCAGTATTTGAATGGAAACAAACTGTTAAAGTATGTAAAAATAAATTAAGGTGGTTCAGTCTCAAGAACAACTTATCCCCTATTTTCAGGTAGTTTTTAGTAATGTACATGACAGCTAAGGAAGGAACTTAAGGAATGTCCAACTATGCAAAGTTGTGTATTTTTCCCATGATTTTGCAGCCTGGTTGTTCCAGGGGAAGGGAAGCGAGTAACCATGCAGAGAGGGTGCCTTCGGCACAAGAGAGGACAGCAGCAAGGCTTCTGGGACTCCAACACACCTATTAACGTCTATTTTATTCTGCATACATTCGGTCCACCACGGTAACAAACATCAAGGAGAGCCCCTGAGGGGTCAAGAAACACAGATGAGAACAAGCAATATCAAAAAGTAAAATGAAGAGGAAATTGTCCTAGATCTGAAAAAAATCATGAAGAGGATTATCTTTCTAACCTTGAGGTTGTGAAAAGAAGGGAAAAGGAGAATGAAACAGTGTAAGGAAAAAAGATATTCTTTCTGGATGTATCTTCAGAAGAAAAGGAATCTTTATGGTAACACCCTTTCCCGAACTTGCAAGTGAAAAATTAAAAACCTTTCCGATTTCAAAAATCCCAGTAAGTGCTTGGAAGAGTATGTATCAAAAATCCTAATAAGTGCTTGGAAGAGTATGTATCAAAAATCCTAATAAGTGCTTGGAAGAGTATGCACATTTAATGTAATACCGTACCTCATCAGAACAACGGGAAAAAGGAATACAAGTGCTGAATAGACTTTATTCACTAAGTTTTCTCAACAGGTTAGCTGTGGAAAAGATGAAGAAAAAAGAAAAAGAAACTTAAGAGGAAACTTGGGCTTTTTATTAGGAAAAAAATGAACTAAAACTTAGTATGTAAAGCAACTGATAACTAACACATATACTGACCTGTGCACTACATCAGTCATTACAGGAGAATACCACCATTAATGTATTTTGGTCACATCAACATCTCTGGATTGCCCTGCCTACTTTTAAATCTATAAAAAAATAAGGCAGTAGATTCTGAGGCCAGTGGTGATATAGTGGTTTGTACAGGGCGGCATACACATGCACAGAATCACGGCAAACAAAACCCTTTCCAAAAAGAAACCATACCAAAACCATGACTTTCAGTACCAACGCAGAGAAGACCATGAGAAGTGAACCTCTCACAGGCTGTTCTTTCCTTCCCCCATTAGGCAGCCATGCAATACGTCCACAGCAGGGGTGGATTTACTTACACATATAATTACATCTCGGCAGACTGACTTTCAAAACTTGAAATGCTTGGCATTTTCTGGTGGCAATCTGTGTTGGCATCTGAAAGCCTTTAATGAATACTAAACAACTAACAATCTGTAACAAGAGTCTGAGGCTCAATTACCTGAGTAAATTTCTCTGTAAAACCTCAAGGAGTGCGATAAAAGTTGTTTCTATTGCTAATGATGACTGGGTCATGTCAAGACACTTGAGCTGGGTTTCCTGAAGCTCCATTCTGGAAAGATACAACAGTAAAGACATGATGAGAAACAGCTCCCCGGTTCTTGTGCAGGCATACTTTGTGGAGAATTTCAGTAATATTTTTATTGGCCCGTACTTCTTGGTTTCTAGGCATTGGGTAACCACAGATAATGGAAAACTACCGCATTGATCAAGAAAGTACAAATACGATATTGAATTGAAAATAATAAAAACAAAATAAAATAAAAAGAACGGTGATTTCACATGAGGAGGCTCTGACTGTCATTTCACATCTGTGCACACATGTGGTGACTAAAGTGCTCTTAATTTCTATCTATTCATGTCACAAATTTAGGATTTTAGCTAATACACTTTCATTATTTTTATAACCGTTTGAAGAGCAGAAGACAGAAATTAGTAATGTATTTAAATTACTTTACCTACTTATGGACATGGTATCTGTCTTAGGCGTGGAAATACAAAGCAAAATGGACTACTATGATTTAACAGGAGTTGATTGAAAAATGAATTTGTTACTTCGTCAGAGATCTTTCATCACTAAGTTTTCATAAAACTGCAGTTGGACAGGAGTCAGAAGAATAAAGCATTACTATTTTTCATATAAACTCAAAGTTTTTCTTTTCTTCAAAATTTTCCAAGAAAATACTTTGATTTTGAAAAATGTCTTTTAAATAAGATCTCTTTTTTCAGGATGAAAAACTATGTACTTTCCATCATATTTTTATGTACCTCCACACATCTGAAAATAATGCCTGGATAAGTCTTTTTTTAAAAAAAAAAAGAAAAGAAAAGAAAAAAGAAAAATCATTTCCACTGAAGACTGACAGAAAGCAATTGCTCAAGATTTCCTGTCAACCAGCTTCAGAGGTTTTTGGGACCTGGAAAAGATGACAAGTCAGACCGTTTTTTCCCCCTCTAACATGAAGCTTTTGCAAGTGGCTTTCATTTTCAGAGCTGTTGTAACACATCTCAGCTATTTAGGAATCCAATCTGTTTAACCAAAGCAAACGCTATGATTTTTATATGTATACATACCCATATAACGCACGCACCCACTCCTTCTGACTTGCATGTTCAGCATACCTTTTTTTTTTAAATATTCTTATTGACAGCAACCACTAAGTTGAAGTCAAGAAAGAGCGTATGGACTCGTACAGCCTGCAGTATACTTACAAGTATCCCTGGGACCCTGATGAAGCATACTATAAACTCACACCCAGATTTTCTTCCACGAAGAACCACAGGACATTTTTTTACTACCGTGGAGCTAGATGGAGCAATATGTGCCCCTGTAGCCTGAACCATAAGGCATCTTACCCAAGAGAAGCCATTTTCTTCTCCGAGCTCTTCTCCTCCTGACATTTTATACTTTCCTTTTTCAGTAACTAGACGGACTCTTTGTGCCTGGCCCTGCCTTGCTAAGTGTTTCCTCATCTGTAAGAGACTACACGTGGTAAATTAACTCCTAATTTTAGGATTAGGTCGCACAGCTATTTCAAAAACAAACCAAATCATCTCATACCCTTAACTGCAGTTAACAGATTACATGGCATCTTTTAATTTTGTTTTAGAAAACCAGTAAAAGAAGGAGATCTGCGATTTGACCTCACTAGACCTGGTTGGGCTGGGCTTAAGATAAAGGAGAAGCAATAGGAAATGGTTGGTAGAAGTGACAGACAAGATTTTCCAGGGCCTGTAGCACAACAGAGCAGTGAGATGAATACAACTACGTCAATGTCAAAGATACAATTACCTGAAAAACTGAAAAAAATCATTCCACTAGAAATATTAAAATAGGCAGCGCATTGAAAAATCCCAAGCACACAAAAGTTATTGTCGCTCCAGTGGTTTCAACTATACCACCATCAGCAAAAGCTCAGAGACAGCCGTGCCTCCATTTATCTCCTTCTCATTGTACAGCACCTAGCCACGATACGGAGCATACATCACACCTTGAAACAGCTTATTTTCATGGAACAGATCATTAGCTGGGGTAAATCAGCATGTGGCTCTAAAGTTTCTCTATAGTCTACCAATAAATTAAGAGAACTCATTAGTTATAAGAGAAATGAGCATTGCAAAATAGCGTTTCTGAAGATCACGATACACAATACATTCTGCAGGACTGATGCTAATGGGGCACATCCTTCATTGTTCAAATAATTCAAACTCTTGGCACCAGTAATCAAGATTTGAGCTTCATGTGATTATTAGACACAGTGTCTTCAGTGACTATCTCTGTTTCTATATCTACTCATTTATGCTCTTGAATGAATGCAGTGCTACTGTATTCCAGAAAAGCCACAAGCACACAATTCCTTGCTTGTTAAAACATCCTTGCTAACAAGTTGCCTGTTTCACTTGTTTCAGCAAGATGGAAATAAACATATTTTCATGTGCGTTTCATTAAATTATTCTGCAACCCATATGCAGTGTCTTGATGCAGTCTGAAAGGTGAACAGATGGGATTTTATTTTTAGCTCACATTAACACAGCCCATCAAACACTCATTTGCCTGATATACTATCATAATATAGCTTACTACTCACCCTTTAAAGTATATCTTTGCCTGCCTTGTAACATCCAA
The DNA here is from genome assembly GCF_964195595.1 of Calonectris borealis. Classification (NCBI taxonomy): domain Eukaryota; kingdom Metazoa; phylum Chordata; class Aves; order Procellariiformes; family Procellariidae; genus Calonectris; species Calonectris borealis. The sequence goes on from NC_134317.1 coordinate 38,083,484, forward strand.
ATGACAAAAGAGAACTGTGTGATAAATATTTAATTACAATCACGATGATCACTTTGTCACTGAAAACTAGCAATTGTAAGTGAATGGAAGAGCTTGGGTTTTAAAGAGGAACATTTAGCAACTACGTGCTATTGAAATCAAAGCACATTTTTTAATTATAATAGTTCAAATACAGGCTTTTTCAAGATTGAAAGAGTGCTTGCAGGGACCAAATATATGCTTTTATATTGATACACAAGGCATTGGCAACACCTATTATAGTTAACTATATATGCCTTTGATTGCATTTTGGATACAACGTAGTAGTGCGTATAATAAAATATTGTCTACAAAAGCATAGGATAGAATGATGAAGTAGATGTAAGAGTTAAGACTTGTGCTTCCTCACTCAAATAATTCATGAAAAAGTTTAGTGTAGCCTCCACACCAGACTTTTAAACTTTGGTTTTTACTGGGTATGTACACAACCATGCAGGAGAAAGACTAAGTTTTCCAGGTTTGCATGGTACGACTTTTACTTTTACGTGTTCTCTGTACACACCATTCTACAGCCAAACTACTCACCCTTTCAATGGGATCTTATCAGACAAAGGATAGCAGAATCAAACCCCAGCCCACCACCACAGAGAGCATTTCTTTCACACAAATACCTCGCCAAACAAGAAATGCAGTTGTGAGAATTATAAAGAGACAGAGAGCAAGAACCCTCTAGGATATTTTGTAGGTATCTTAAGGTGCAAATGGTTCCCCAGAGCACCTCCTGTCCTAATGACCATCTTGCACGTTCTAGGGAAATCTCAGCAAATGAGGAAAAAAGAATCATGACTCTGCAGCAGAGCTGCAGCAAGGTATTCTATGTCCTGGAAAAACCGCCAGCAGCTTTCTAATGCTGCATCTGACAGCACTGAAGTATGCAATGAAAGCACGCACGCACCGCATGGAATCACGGAAGAACGCAATAGGCTAAAGTCATGAAAACTAGAAACAATCAAATTTCTGTTTCAATCTGGGCCAACTCTCTTGGCCCTACGACATCAGTATCTATTTCAAGAGTACAATCCTTCTGCATCAGCACCCTCAAGGGCAACACAGCCTATTAGTAAGTGTTAGCTGTCGTTAGAATCAACATAGCAGCTTCTCTCCAAATAAGAGGTAGGTTTCTGCAGAGAAATGGCTAATAATGTCCACGTGACAGAGGAGGTGAAAAGTTTTCACATGACCCAAACACTGCCTTTCATTTTCACACAGGATTTCTGCTGTGAGGAGCAAAATACCTTCGAGAAAAATGATCACAAGAACCAACAGAAAGGATTTATGTTAAAATAGAGCTATACCTTTAATGATCATCAATGCTGTTAATCTGGAAACGTTAGAAAAACTTGGAAAAATAGCAGGTTGAAATGTGAAAGGAAAAAGCAAGGTCCCGGTGTCTCATAGAGCTTGATTTTCATATTTGATGGAAAAGGCTAAATGTGCTTACATACCACTTACTGCTAAATCAATTGATGCTAAGCAGATGCTACCCTCTCCCTCAAATCTTTGCTCGTGCTCTGTGCTTCTATCTGTCTTACAAACGTGAGAGACAATAGTGATAATAAAGTACCCAGAAATAGTACAAAATCCCATGTGAAGAAGATAAATCAAATGAGACAAGCCAGCTATATATAAAGGCCCTAAATTATTCAAGCTGCCTAAACAGCCAGAAGTGCACTCACAGCTTTCTACTAATGATTGCAAATTCCAAACAGCATCACTATATTTTTTTCTGTTTTCCTCCCCCCGCCCCCCCCAACAGTGAGGCACATAGGAATTAAGTCTTTAAATCCTTATTTAGTTAGCAGACACTCTGTACTAATTAATATGGAAAACAATGACCACAGGAAAGGAGCAGATGGTTTGAAGACAGAGAATGAAGATAAGCCGAGAGAAATCTGTGTGAAGATACCAAGTGCACACTCTAGCATTTCTTAAACACTGATAACCTACAATATAGCTCTTCAACAGATAGATTTGAAATAACATTTTAAGCAGAAAGGTCAGATGAGTTTCCACATTTAGTCAGCAATAAACCTTTTTCCAAGCTCTTTTTTTAATCAAATCACATGAGAGAGAGATAAGATTATTTCCCACAGGATGCTGATCATTGTAATGTTTGAACTATCTCATCATACACTAATAGCTAGGAACATTTCTCCACCCTTTGTTGGTAACTTTTCTAATGCAAGAATTAAATCTGAAACAGGGAGAGAAAGAAATGAGACTAGCATTTTTGCAGTGTTAAAATGAATTAATTTTTTTCCTCCTGGATCATGTTTCTGATACATGGGTTCAGAAGACAAAAGAAGGAAGAAAATGTTTTGATAATTTTAGATAAGAAATGAGTATTATTCTCCCATGTGAAAACCGACTCCTCAATAGGAGGATAGGTAGGGGATCCTTGGAAAATTTTAACAGAAGAATCCCAATTCCACACTATTTCAACGTTTACATTATTCTTGGTAGGATCCCTGCAGCCCTAGAGTAATACTGTAAAGCATCTGTATTCCTATTAGTTTATAAATTCAAAAAACAAGGGAAAATAGCTGCAGTCACCTACTGTTCGTAACTATTAATCAGGGAACCAACTAGGCAAGCTGATGGGAAGCATCAGATCTTAGCTGTGCTGGGTTTCTCTGCCTTGGGCTCATTAGCCAGGAGAAGAAAGGGAGGGACAGGTGTCTGGAAGTGCCCATCAGCTGCCGCTGCAGTAGCAGCACCACTGCCTCAAGGGCATCATTAGCAAAGGGCTGAAAGGGTGCAGGAGCGTTTCAGAAGGCAGTCTGGCTGAAGGGATTCTTCCAAGGGCAGGAATATCGGGAAGGACAGACCCTGCTTTTTCAGGTAGGAGCACTGCGCTCCCAAAGAAGTACATACGTGATTTGGAGGACTGATACATAGGAATAGAACACGGGTAGATGTATAACCTCCACCTCCAAGAGCACAACACCTGCACGGCAGCCAGCCATTTCGTATTATTTCACTGATTCACTCCCTCCTCAACGTGCCAGAGAGCTGTGACAAACTAAATCACCAAAATTACTCAAGGTTAAAAATCCTCCACCCCCCACCTCCCAGAACTACAGGGTTTCATCATAAGCCTCAGTTATGGTACTAGCACTAGGAAGAGAAGTTGGTCTAACGAAGTTTTACATCTGTGAAAGCATCAAAGCGGTATATATAAATAAAACAATTCATAACCATAAAATAAAGCAGGGAAAAACTTAATGAGTAAAAAACCCACACAATGTTACACAGAGAAACACAACATTTTGCAGTTTCATGTTTTGTTTTTGCAGATTTTGAGTAAAATGCACAATATACGTTGAGCAACATTTCTTGGCACAAATTTCACAATATGGAGAAAACCAGTGGCAGACGTTTATTTCAGGTGTTGCACGTTTCACACGGAGGTTTAAACCTCTGGCTAAACATTCATACTTTGTACATTTATCAAAGCAGCTTTCTGATCTAGGTACCGACACTAACCTTCTCAGCTTTTCTTTTCAGATGCAGTAACACAAATTTTAACCAACCTTCCTCCTGTGCAGGCTCTGTCAATACTGTGACAGTCATACCCAACCAGCAATCATGTTAATTCTGCATTGTTCATTCTTTTTGTTCATTAGTCATCCCTGCCCTTCAGTATTTGCAACATCTAGTAGGGGACCTGGAAGTTTAAGTCTCTCCACAGGATTCTATTTAGGGCAAAGTACTTCAAAAAAATTCTTCAAATTGCTGATTTTATGCTGCACTAAATCTTCAAATCTTTGCTAGTTCACGTTTTTATGCTGTGATAATCAATTGATCTTTGCCCCATTTTTGGCATCAAAGACCAACAGAAATTATTCTAAT